>NC_056522.1:174622630-174811092 GCF_019175285.1 Sceloporus undulatus | reverse complement strand
CAAACTCCAACTCCCAGAAGTCCATAGCCTTGAGCCAGGGCAGTTCGAGTGATGCCAAACGGGTTATTTCTCCAGTCTGGATGCAGCCTAATCTCTTTCCTTTTGGTTCCGAGTCTCTACAAATCGGCTTTAATCTCCTAACACCAAAATAGCCCTTTGGACCTTTTTAAAAACATCTCTAGTCATTATTTTTGCTTCGATGTCTGCCTGTCGGGCAGACAAAAGACCGCTGTATCTGACTGGGGTTGTTAGCTTTGCAAAGGAGTGGCCCTCTCTCCTAAGTGTCTGAAATACACAATGCCACAGTGCGGACGCCGCAACCCACCCGGCTCCGTCTACCAAGCCCTGTCTCGCACCTTTTGCAGATTCCTATATCTAACCTTGTTTTTATTTTCTTTATTCAAGGGCTCGGTGGAAGCCCAGTGTGGGCTAGTCTTGAATGGCCAAGGTGGGGTGATAAGGAGAGGTAAGCAAGCTCCGAAACCATGCTTTCGCTTCTTATTCTAATAGACACGTGTTTTACACGCTTTCAGTATTCTGCATTTATCGTGGATCACCAATGAGTCCTAAATACAAGGGGGGAAATCCTGTCTCTATAATGAATGAGATTCCTGGTCTGGTTTTACATTCCCACCCACCCCAAACCCTCCTCAAAATGTTGTAAGAAATTCCTAACCACTATTTGGAAAGACCAGGGAGCCTTTAAGCAACCACACTCTTCTGAAGGAGTTTCAGACTTGATTTGAGTCTTTGTTAAATGAGAAATAACAAGTTTAGGTTTTTTGGTGGGTTTTTCAGGCTATGTGGTCATGTTTTAGAAGAGTTTGTTCCTGACGTTTCGCCAGCATCTGTGGCATCTGGCATCTTCATCTCTTCCCACTTCTTCCCACAAAAAACTATAGATGCCAGCCATAAAAGCCTTCGACTTCACAATAACATGTTTATTGGGATGTTCAAAAACCAAAGGCAAACCTTGTTCTCTGATCGTGGGAATCCGATTTCTTCATCGCCTTTGCATTCACCTTTCCATCTCCCCCCCCCCTAAATGTTTTCTAACTTTGCCGTTAAAACAATTTGCATGGAGAAAAGGAAAAAGCTTTCAATCGTAAGGAACAATTTTTGTTCAAAAACAGAAACGTAAAGAATAAAAATAAAATTAAAAATCTAGGTGATCAGAAAGGCTATCCTTATCATGGGCGCCTGGAGGGAAACTTCCCGCCTTTAAACACTAAATCCCGAGGCTAAGCGCCTCAGGGCTGGCGGGGTGCTATCGCCTTATTTCCTTTTGAGAATCAGAACTAGATTAGACGAGGGACAGTAATGCCATCCCTGTAGTAGCTAACTCCCTGCCTGGCCTCTCCCTTCTCGTTGTCGTTGTTTGTCTTCAAGTCGTTTCAGACTTATGGCAACCCTATGGCGACCTTATCATGGGGGTTTCTGGGGCTGGGAATGTGTGACTCACATACTCAGGACAACAACAGTGACAAAGAACAAAACTTTACTCAGACTTTGAGGAACACTGGGAGAAAAAATATAATATTGAAAGATTATTGAATATTTATTGAATAAAATAAATATTGACACATGAAAGAACGGCTTTTGTCCCTCCATCTACCACAGTCAGAACTGCTAAAACCAGTGATAGGGTTCTCTAAAGGCATTGAATTGATGTGTCCAAATCGTTATCTCTGAGAAAATGGATAAATACTTTGCTTTGTATCATGGATTTAAGTATTTTTATTTTAGTCTGAATGGTCTAACATAAACACCCATGATCCATTATTTGAGAATGAATTCAGTGAAACAGAGAATTTTCAATGGAGTAAAACAGGTTTAATTCAGAATGAGAGTACATCTGGTGTCCCCCCCCCCCCAAAAAAAAAAATACTTCTTAGCCAAATTTGGACCTCCTGCTAAAATGGAGCGGGAACTGAAATTGTGTTTTTGACTATAATTTAGCGTTTTGTTCTACCGCTAGCATAATTGATTTTATTTTAGTTATATTTCAGCCTAGAGTGGGCCAAAATTAACAAAAGGGGACTCTTTAGTCTTCATTGATAGTTTGCGTATTGATCCAGGTGCCCTAGACTTTATTTCAGAGGAAGGTAGTGACAAAGCACCTCTGAGTAGCCCTTGTTTATGACAAGCCTGTGAAATTCATGGCGTGGTCGCCATAAATCCACAGGCGACTTCAAGGCACACGCGTTCACATGGCAGGCGGGCAAACACGGGAGTCGTCTGAGGCCAAGGGGACGGCCGCTTTGCCGAAGCCGGGATTCAGCACTAGAGAGATGGACAGCGCTTTGGTAGCGGCGGCAGGGAGAGTGGGATCTGGTTGTCAAAAAGAAGAGCTGGGTTTTTTTTATCTAAGGCAGAAATAATCCGGTTGGAGCGTGTCCAAAGGAGGGCGATTAAAGTAGTGAAGGGTCTGGAAACCATGTCCTATGAGGAACGACTTAGGGAGCTGGGGATGATTAGCCTGGAGAAGTTTAAGAGGTGATATGATAGCCCTGTTTAAATACTTGAAGGGATGTCATATTGAGAAGGGAGCAAGCCTGTTTTCTGCTGCTCCAGAGAACAGGACCCGGAACAATGGAAAAGAGATTCCACCTCAATATTAGGAAGAACTTCCTGACAGTAAGAGCTGTTCAATAGTGGAACACACTCCCACAAAGTGTAGTGGAGTTTCATTCTTTGGAGGTATTTAAACAGAGGATGGATGGCCATCTGTCAGGGATGCTTTGATTGAAATTTCCTGCATGGCAGGGGGTTGGACTGGATGGCTCTTGGGGTCTCTTCCAACTCTACGATTCTATGGTTTGACACATCTCTAACTGCCTTGGCTCAATGCTAGGTGACTACTCTGGGGCCACAACAAGTTCCAATTCCCAGAGACCCCTAGCATTGAGCCAAGGCAGTTAAAGCGGTGTCAAACCAGGTTATTTCTGCAGTGTAGTTGCATCCTAACTTTAGGCCTTAGACTTCCTTGTAAGGGACTCCCACACTTCTTTGGGAGTAACAGAAAGGCTAGTATATTTTGTATCTACGCCCCAGCCACAAATTGTTAGAACCAGATACTGTAATATCAACCAACACCACCTCAAACCAGATTTTCTCCATTCCACAGGATTTTACAACAGTCATTCTTTCCCTTCCATTTCTGTGAGGCTTTTTGGAGGGAGCCTTAGATCAGGTCTGAGAGGAGGGCGTTGTAAGGTCCTTGACTCTTGCCATATATGATTATTGTTGTGTAATTCATAAAAACAGCAAGTTGGGTGTGTGTGGAATTAAAAGGTTTAGAAGGAGATGAAAATTAAATAGACATCTTTTTTGAGGAGCTGGCAAACGAAAAAAAGAATCAATTTCTCTGTGCTAAACTCACGAGCGAAAGAGAGAGAGAGAGAGGTTGGCAATACCTCCAGCCCTCTCATCCCGACAATTCTCTTCCCGCCTCCATTTGAGGAAGTGGGGGACTTTGGTTTTTGTGTGTGTTTGTTTTGCTCTTGTTTTTGTTTTTAGTTTCTTGGAATTTAAGTGATGTTTATAATAAACAAGATATTTCCGTTTGGGGCTGCATGGTTACTGAAGACAGAGGCAGGCTTCCAGCAATTGTGAAGAGAGCTTCTTGCTCGCTCGCTTTCCCTGTGCATCTCTCTCTCTCTCTCTCTCTCTCTCTCTCTCTCTCTCTCTCTGTATGTACTGTTTGACTGCAATCTAATCTCGCATCTGAAGCCTTTTTTTTCTTTATCTAGTTCTTTTTATGCGTTTTCTCCCAGCTCTTCCCCACCCCTCATAAGAAGCTCCCAATTACCTGAGCGACTGCTTGTAGTTTTAAAAGAGCAAGTGTACTCTCCCACCGTCCCTCCCTCCCGCCCCCTCGATTTTTCAAACGGAGTTCGAGTTATTCAAGGATTTAAAGATTGATAGTAAAAAGAAAAATCTAGCATGAAAATGTTGCTAAAGCGTCTTTCTTGACTAATCTTAAGAGCTGAGCGGCTCCTGCAGTCAGAGCCATCCACCTCTTAGGGAAACGCGGAGGTATATCAAAGACAAACGGATACGTTTCACAGCTATACTCAAAATACCTAAATAAACATTTGGTCCGACTTGAAGGGGGGGCTGTTGATGCTAAAGAAGAAGGCTGAGCGCTGTTCCTCGAAATCAAGCTGGCCTCCGGCATCAATAAAAATAGATTAAGCCAGGATTCCCGAATAATTTAACTGTCTTGTGTCGAAGGAAGGAAGGAAGGAAGGAAGGAGAAAGACTCGACTTAGATGTATGAAAGAAAAGAAAATTAGGAAGGAAGGAAGGAAGGAGAAAGACCCGACTTCTGACAAATGTATGAGAGAAAAGAAAATGAGGAAGGAAGGAAGGAATTTCACTGCGTGAAGAAACAGGAGGCAGACAAAACTGGTTTGGTAAATCAGGATTTTCTCATTCCAAAGAACAGAAGAAAAGAAGAGTGTAGTGCTCTGGGTGTTTGACTTTCTGTGGAGACCCAGGGCCGAAATCCCTGCTCTGTCGTGGAAACCGCTGGGTGATCTTGGGCAAGTCGCACTCTCTCGGCAGCAGAAGGCAAAGCTAAAAACCTTCTGCCCAAATCTTATCAAGAAACCCCCGGGATGGGTTCGCCTTTAGGGTTGCCATAAGTCAGAAACGACTTGAAGGCATCCCACCACCACCGCCGCCACAAACCCGGTTTCTCTCGTTCCAAGAGAAAAGAAGAAACCTGTGGGCGAGGATGGAATTTGACTCTAGGTGGGGACTTGACAAAGAGGAAGGAAGCTCTGGTGCAAACTTAGAGAGCAGTCACCCACAGAAGGAGAAGGAAGCTGCCCTTCGCCCTCCCGTCCCTTGCTCCTGTCTCCAGGACTCTCCTTCTGGGTCCGCAAGAGGCATTCAGACGAGCTTTCTCTTCGCCACGGAGGGAGCAGGAGCGACCTGGCCCAGGCGAGGCTGGGGCGTTTGGGGCCTCCACTTGGCTTTTTCAGAAGTCCAGTCTTTCTCCTTCCTTCCTTGGCCAAAGCGCGGGTCTCTTCTTCTCCGTCTCCTCCTCCTCTTCTTCTCTTTTTCCTCCTCCTCCTCTTCCTCTTCTGCCTCCTCTTCTTCTCTTTTCTCTCCTCCTTCTCCTCCTTTTCTTTTTCCTCCTCCTCTTCCTCCTCCTCTTCTTCTTCCTCTTCTTCTCCTTTTCTTCCTCCTCTTCCTTTTCTTCTTGCCTGGCCTCGGGTGGCGGTCGGGGCTGGCGAGGAGCTCATTCCCAGCCGGGGCCCTTCTTTGCCGGGGATCCGGGGGCTGGGCTCCCACCGCCATCACTTCCAGTTAATGGTGTGCAGGATTTCG
Source organism: Sceloporus undulatus (assembly GCF_019175285.1). Taxonomy (NCBI): domain Eukaryota; kingdom Metazoa; phylum Chordata; class Lepidosauria; order Squamata; family Phrynosomatidae; genus Sceloporus; species Sceloporus undulatus. Next base: position 174,805,752 of record NC_056522.1, on the reverse strand, counting down.
CCCGGAGCTTCGCTCCTCGCCCCATCACAACCAATAATCTTTACTTTACCTACTGCGAGCGTATCGATAGCTTCTCTTGCCTCAGGCGCCCGCTTTGATATGGTAATCTTTCCGAGGGCCCAAATTCTGCAGAGATCATATTAATGTTGTACATACAGGCGAGTGCAGCTTCGCCTTAAAAGTTGAATATTCAGATCGGCCTTTTCAAAAGGAATCACTTGCGAAGAGAGGGATTTGCTCTTTCTGGGCGTTGCCTGCGATTTTTAATCGGGAGAAGGAGGAGGGGAGGCATAGCCTTACCCCATTGCCACGCTCCCCCCCCCCTCATCCTCGGTTCGTTAGAAACTAGTTTTCTATAGCAGCAACTTATTTGTAGTCGTGAATCTTTAGCCTGCTTGATTATTACTTTTAAAACCGTGTCCACTTTGTTGAGTCCCCTGCATGGGGGGGATCCGGGGTCAGGACCAGTGGCTTCCTTGCTAAATATTTTGGGAGTCTTAAAAAAGGAGGCGGGCGGAGAGACAACACTGTGACACTTGGCCCTCTTGTGTCGTTGTGGGAAGTGGCAAACTCCGCACCCCCCCCCCCCCGAAAAGGCAGAGAGAGAGAGAGAGAGAGAGAGGCAGGCAGCGCCCGGCTCTTGTTTGGCTTTGTGATCATCCATCTTTCCCTGCCCGAGGCTAATTTCAGAAGCTTAAATACTGCTATCGCCTCTGGGCCATGAAGAGAAAAAGGGGGCCTGGGCTATCTATCGGCAATCTCTCTTTCCCCGATTGCCCTTGGCAACGTGAAATACAAACTACTTTGAATCAAAACATTTTTGGGGGAATTAATATGATCTGAACCCTTCCCGTTTTAAGAGATCTTGAGTTTGTCAAACCGCTTAGAGGTGACTGACATGAGAAGGCTGAGGCATTAAATGCCGAGCTAGGAACATTGTCAGATCTTATTTGATTAAAATAAATAAATAAATAAATAAATAAGAGGCTCTTAAAAGCCAGAGCATCAGTCACCCAAAAGCAGCCCAGCCAATAGAGGGCCGCGGCAGGCGTCCCTCTTCGCTGCCTTTTTATGTGTTTACTTAAGGCGCTGCCTATCACTCGGTTTGATCGCGGGCCTTTGATCGGCAATTTTAATTTCAGGCACTTAATGATGAAACTGGAGCCTAATGATTCATTCATTCGATGCTGGCGGGGGCCGGGGAGGAAAGGGACTTTTTTTTTTTAAGCAGGGGGAGGGAGGCGCCAGGGGGAAAACGAGCTAAGACCAAACATTATATTTTAAAAAAGAACAACAGCAACAAAAAAAAGCCTCCAACTTTTGCGTTCCCTGTCAAAACACACCACGCCGCATATGTTGTGTTAGGATAGAGTCTGCTCTCACCGGGTATATAGAGAACAGGGAATTAGGAAGAGAAGCCAGATGGGACAGAAGAGAGCGGGGCTCCGTTTGTTTTAAACGTAAACGCCGAAACAGAAGGTAAAAACCTGAAGGGAATTGGATCGTACTGTATTTTCTGGCAGATGATTCTTCAGATCAGAGCAGGGAAAAAGATAAGAAGGGGAAGACGGCACAGGAGAGGGCAGGGCGTGTTGACGGATCACATTCATCAACTGGTTATTCCCCCCCAAAATAATGACATGAAGTGAGCACTACATGTCATTATTTTGGGGCAGCGGCCAACGGAAGCAAAAGTGCTGGGCTTTCTCAGCTCCAGCTTGCCCCAAGTCTAGGCATCGTGCTTACTCCGAAGTTAGTTCCACCGAGTCCAGTCTGGGCCCAGGGAGGAAGGGGGCTGGACTGGATGGCCCTTGTGGTCTTCTCCAACTCTATGATTCTATTGTTTCCTGGCATGGAATGAATATATTTTTTTTTCCTGTAGCTTGGATCCATTGCTCTGTATCCTAATGTCTGGAGCAGCAGAAAACAGCTTTCTCCACCCTCAATATGACATCCAAATATTTAAACTTAGCTATCATGTCACCCCCTTAACCTCATGCAAGCTACAGGAAAAGAGATGACACCTCAACATTAGGAGGAACTTCCTGACAGTGAGAGCTGTTCGATAGTGGAACACATAGTGGTGGAATCTACTTCTTCGGAGGTCTTTAAACAGAGTCTGGATGGTCATCTGTCGGGGGGTGCTTTGAGTTCCTAAATGGCGGGGGGTTGGACTAGATGGCCCTTGAGATCTCTTCCAAATCTATGATTCTATGATTCTCTCTGCTGGGCTCCTCTTCCCTTTCCGTTTGGTTTCCTTGCACCTCTTCGCTTCCTCTCGGTCCAATTCTTGCTGCTTTCCAGTCCAGTTCAGCCCTTCTGAGCAGAAAGGCGGAGGCACCGTCCGACGGCGGCCCCGGTTCCTTCAGCCTCTGGCCGCCCTCATACCCTCCTTGATCGCCCCTTCTCCCTCGCTGTCCCGGGGATCCTGACCGCCTTTCTGCCTCCAGCCTCCGGCTCTTCCTCACCCTCCGGCGTCTTCTCTGCTTGGACCACCTGCATGCAGCCCAACAGAAAGGGCACCGCATCCTAGAAAAAACTGCCAGGGCTTCGGAAAGCAAAAACTGGTGGCTCCTGGGCGATACTGGGACGGAAGGAGCTGCAGACATTCGCTGGAGAAAGCCATAGAGCCCCCCCCCGGTCATGCAGGCCCCCTTCTCTCTCTCCTCCGACCCCCCAATCACGGATTCCCCCCTCCCTCCCTTCAGCTCTTATCTGATCTTGATAATCCCATAACATGTATAATTTGCCCTTAATGTGTTGTCCTTAACGTGCTGTCTGGTCTTTTTTCTTTCTGCCTTGCTTGCTTTTCTTTTCTTTCTTTTTTCTTCTTCCAGGAAGCAATTTGAGTCCCATTAAAAAGCCTTAATGGGCTTGTTTAATTAATAGCTCCAGCCGAGCTGTTGCAATGGAGTCACAACAATAAGGGGGAGGGCTGGGGGAGGGGAGGGGGCAGAAAAGAGAGACAAGGAAGGAAGGGAGAAAGGAAGGAGTGAGGAGGGAAGGGCCGGGCCTTCCATGGAGAAGCCACCCGACGGGGGAGCCCCCTAATCTCCTCCTCCTGCTGCTGCTTCTGCTGAGCTTTCCGGGGGCTCACAGCTGGGGAGAGGGAGGGGGTCTGGAGGCTGGTTGGCTGGGAGATTAGCGGCAGGGGCCTGGCCAGTTGCCTCTGCTCAGACCGGTTCTCACGGGAGAGTCTGCCCGAACCACGGAGGGAGGGCGACCACCCGTTTCCCTTCACTTCTGCCTCCCTCCTTCCAAGGGCCTTAAAGAGTCACCCTTCACTTTCCGTCAGGTCCTCTGCATGCTTCTGTAGAGGAAGGAAGAAGGAAGGAAGGAAGGAAGGAAGGAAGGACGCCCGCTCTGTTTCTCTGGGGGCTTTGTTGCCAAGGAGTGGCTTCAGTGCCTCGGTTCTCTCGGCCTCTTCAGGGCCCAAAGGCCAGGGCTAGGAACCCGCAACCTGCCCATTCCGGAGGTTCGGCTCCGAGGGTTCCTCAAGCAACAGCTGGCTCTCCAAAGCGACCTCCTCTGGACCTTTTGTCGGCCAGGGAAGGAATAGGGTTTTTTTTAATGGTAACCCACCTTGATTCCCCCGTGAAAAGGCGGCTATAAATACATATATTATTATTATTATATTATTATTATTAAAGGAGGGGGAGTTGTGAGCCTTCACTCCTTTCCAGCTTAGGGAGGCCCTATCGCGGATTTTTTGGGGGGCAAGATTTCTTTAGAGGGGTTCGCCCGTGCCTCCCTCGGAGGCTGAGAGAGTGTGACTCGCCCAAGGTTACCCAGTGGATTTGAACTTTGTTCTCCAGAGTCGTAGAGCAGCGTTCAAACCACTGCACGCCGCGCTGGCAGAGAGAGACATACACTTTATTCAGAAAAACTTCATGATTCTTTCCCTGTTTTTAAAAAAAATCTCATATAATATTATTAAATTAAAATGAAGAAAAAATCCCTAAAACTCTTACCAATGCTTAGCTAAAAGCATTGGTAAGATTGGTAAGATCTTACCAATGCTTAGGTAAAAGCTTCTCCATGCTGTGTTAAAAATGCACACCGACCTGAGATGATTGACTTATAAACATATATGGGGATTTTTTAAAATAATAATAATAATAATAATATAATAATATAATATGGTGTGTGTGTGGTGTGTGTGTTCTCCAAACTGTGTTAAAAATACAACTGACTGGGATTGACTATATAAATACACATATTAATTTTTTTAAATCAACATATACTATATATTGGAGATTTTTTTAAAAAAAATTATATATATATTTTTATATAATCAGTCCCAGGTTGGTCGTATTTTTCACAGAGCTTGGGAAAGCTTTCATCTGATATAAGCGTTTTAGGGATTTTCTTCTTTTTTAATTCAGGTATTTTGTTGGTGGGCAGGGGTAATAAAAATTGCAAGGACCTAGCACTGGGTTCCTCCTTTTAAGAAACAAGCAAGAGAGAAACAGACTTACACACAATCTGACATTCAGATTGCAACCACAAATATTACAGAGAAGCTTCACACACACAGTTTTTATGAAATAAGAAAGGGCACCCCAAACTATTTCTTTTAAATGTCCTGCTGCTTCTTCTTATCCAGAGCCAGCCGCAAGCGAGGACTGCAAAAATGGAGGGGAAAGCCTCCTGGGCTGATCCCGTCTTTCACATCTACAGTCGCTGCATAGACCTTGCTGCGTCACCGCCCCTTCCCTTACAGCCTATATGGGAGTGGGATTTCCTTACCAAAGGTTTCCAAAGGCCTAAAAGTGTAGAATAACTTTCTGTGATTGCATCTTTGCGTTTAGTCTAGAACCCTGGCAGCCACCGAATTTACCGAGAGGAAAGAATTGCTTCTTTAAGACGGAGTGTTTCTTGGCTCCGGTGGATGCCAATGCCATTGATTCCATCAGGAGGAGAATGAAAGAGGACTAAAGCACAATTTCAATTGAAACAAATGTGTGTGGGGGGGGGGGAGTGTACTTTCAAATAGATGAGAGCGGTGCTGCCCAGTCTTTCAAAACCACACACAACTGCAGCTCACAACTTTGCGGGGTTTTCCTTCTCTGTCGATCTTGTTGAGGACCTACCCACTCACCCAGCTTCTTGTTGTCATCAACCTTTATCATCAGGTTGATCTGATGTCCAGCACAAAGAGCTTCAACCAGTTTGACATACAGTGAGTGAGAAGGCTGCCGATCCTAAAGAGGGGTCCGGGGGGATCAGGGGAGGAGACCCTCTCTCAGGACGCAAAGAGGTGTTTCTGTATTCCAGGGATTGTGTTTGTGGTGTGTGTGGTGTGTTTGGTGTAGGGCTATGGTTGGTCCTCCTGTCACTGGCTAAGGGGAGCTTTCACAACTCTCCCCATCTGCCCTTTGCTCCTTTCTTCCAGATCTTGCATTCCGGATCAATTGGGCTCATTTCTGGAGGCATGCGGCGGTTAATCCGCCTCTAGAAGGTCTGCACCTGGAGCCTGGGACCCAGGGCTTCCTCCTGTCCTTGGGAAAGAGTTCCTGGGGGTAGGCCCCGAAGGACTGGGGCTCTGGCCAGTTCCCCCCTTCCGAGCCAAGCAGGCCTCCTTATTCGGATAGCGATTGCATTGATTGCAATCCCAAGGGCCACAAAGGCTAAATACACTTGTCCCTCCACAATTCGCTGGGTTTAGGGGACACAGACCCCCGTGAATATGGAAAAAACCCGCAATAACAAAAACAATGTTTTACCTGAGAGGAAAACCTCTCCAGGATCTCTAGGCTCCCGGGCAACTCTGTGGTCAATGTCTGCCAGAATTTGACCATAGAACTGCACTGGAGGAGCTACAAGTCCCTGTAGAGTATATCTCTCTAGGAATCTCTCGGTCCTTCAGTGCAACTTTTAGTTAAGTTGAACAGAGTTGCACCTAGATATTCCAGAGAGAACATATTAATCAAATCCGTAAATAATCAAATCCACAAATATCAAATCCGAAAAAATTTGAGGGGTGAGTGTACTTGGAAATCTCTTGTGCTTTCAACCATAGGCCGAAAGCACAATATAGAGGTGGGTGGGAGTTGTTGGGTGTTTGTTTTTACCGCTCAGTAGTTGGATTTGATCAAGGATGCTGGTTTCCAGCTTGACTATACAAGCCCGTTCCTGGTCATTCGCCTTGAACCGCAGGCCAGATGGTTAGAATCAAGGAAAGAGACCCCAGGGCCGGCAGCAGAGAGAACCATAGAATCGTAGGTTGGAAGAGACTGCAAAGGCCATCCAGTCCAACCCCTGCCATGCAGGAAATCCTACATCAAGCATACCCGACAGATGGCCATCCAGCCTCTGCTTAAAGGCCTCCAAGGAGGAAGACTCTGAGGTCGTGTGTTCCACTGTCGAACAGCCCTTACTGTCAGGAAGGTCCTCCTAATGTTGAGGTGGAATCTCTTTTCCTGTAACTTGCATCCATTGTTCTGGGTCCTGTTCTCTGGAGCAGCAGAAAAACATGCTTGCTCCATCCTCAGTCTGACAACTGTTGGGATATAGCAACTTCGGCATGCTAAGTCTTTCTATTACTATATCTCTATGATGTTTTTTAGGCCAAGATCTTTTCTAGGAATGCATGTCAATGGTAGTTTTATTGCTTACTAACAACCCCTCCTCACTTCCACTATCATTTCCTGTTTACCATGAGGACAACATATTACCTTCTTTGTTCTTGGGTGAAGAAGACCCATCGCCATTACCTTACTAGCTTGCTGTTGAGCCGCATCTCCCAAGTGGAGTGGACGCATGCTGGGACTAATTTCCTTTGAGAGCATGGAGACTGTTTTTCTACCTGAATTTCCTGCAACATGAAGCTGTACCTGTGTACTGGTTTGTACACATGATTGTAAGTAAACTTATTTTCTTTTTTCACTTTAACCAAGTGAGTGTGTTTTCTTTTATTGGGGACATTGGGGGTGGGAGGAAGGTGTGGAGCTAGTTAAAACTTTTTTCCTGCTTGCTCACTCTTTTGTTGGGGGGATCTCTGCTAGCAAGACTAAACTAATCTTGCTTCTCCTTCCTGAGTTTCTGACAATTCTCAAGGAAGAACACTATTCCCAACAGGTATGGGGCCCAGGCGCTTGCAGCAGAGCAGAACAATTTAAAACTAGATTGTTCGGGTGTTTTTCGTTATTGTATTATTGTTGTGGTACATTTTTTTTCTCCACCCTCCCTTTCTTTAACTAAAAGCCCGTCCACCAGAGATTTTTAGTTTTGCTTTTTGAGCTGTGATTTTTTTTTGAATACTAAGGTTTGATTTTGAATTTTTGAAAGTTTTTGGTTTTGATTGATTATTTAAACAAACATGTCGCAACTGCCGGCTACAAAAGCTGAGGTTGACTCCTTACAATTTTTCAGATGGAAGAAAAGATTGGAAATTTTCTGCACGGCAGATGTATCTCATTGTTTAGAATCAGAAATGCCTAATAATGATGATGAGGTCAGAGACGAAATGGATGAACAGAACGGTGTGGCAATGCACATAGTCTTAGAAAGTTTATCCTCAGAAATGCTAATTTTGGTTCGGGACTGTATTGTAAAGGACATGCTTTTAAAACTTGAGAATAACTATGTGAAGGAAGACAAATAGACGCTTGTTTTGTTATGGATGAGTTAATGAATCTTAAGCTGAACTCCAAGCAGAACTGTGAACACTATTGCAAAGATAATGATTTGTTTGAAAGATGTCTCTTTGTGACTTTAAACTAAATGATGAGCATAAGTCGCATTTCTAGTCGAACGCTAGGGAAGAATTTTGATGCATTTAAAACTGTGATTCACACACTTTCTGATATAAGTCGTATAGATTTTGATCAAGTTTTGCATAAACTCCGACAAGAATGTTTAGAGAGAACCACTGTCTACCAGGGCGAGAGGCAAAGTGACTCAAATTTCACTGCTAGAAGGACCACTCCCACTAACCAATCAGAAGTTACTTGCTACCGATGTAAGCAAAAGGGGCATATCGCAAAGTTTTGCACCCCTCCAAAACTGATTCAGTTGCTTCAACCAGCAGAGGAGCTAGTTCAACCAATGGTAGCTGTTCTCAAACTGCAATTTCCAGAACACAGCCAGAGGCAGAGGGAAAATGATTCCTCAAGGAAAGAATTCAAAGGAAGTAGCTTTCTCATACACGCCAGCTTTGACAAATAATAATACTAACACAGATAATTCAAAGATCTGGTTGATGGATTCAGGTTGTTCAAGTCACTGTACGCATTGCAGAGTCATATTTGATGAAATGATAGAAATGTGACAGGAACCATACTGACTGCAGGTGGTGAAAAATTTGGATATTGATGGAATAGGACTCTTAAGTTGTTTGCAAGGTGCCAGATGGTACTGTCATGGAAAATACTGTCAATGATGTGTTGTATGTTCCTAATCTACGTGGCAACTGCTAAGTGTCAGCTCTAGATAAGAAAGGATTCACAATTGTTTTTGGAAGAGGACAGTGTAAAGTTTCTAAGAACCATGTCACATATGCACAAGGCTTTGAAAGAGGTGGTGTATGAAGTAGATCTTTCAACTGACAGGCAAATATGCTTCAGGGCCTATAGATGAGAATAGCCTTGAACTATGGCACAGACGTTTTGCCCATGTGACACCAAAGCTATCTACAGCTACAAAGCCAGAATTTGGCTACTGGGATCAACTAAAATCCCAAGGTTGTGAAAGCTCTGACAGATGCACAATTTGTGTTGAACAAAAGGCAGTAAGTCCTTCATTTAAACCAAGTTCAGAACAGAGAGTTGTGAAGTTCTTGAACTAATCCATTCAGACATTTGTGGACCAATTTCTGTACCCTCAATAGCTGGAAATGATATATACTGATCTTCATGGATGATTTTTCCAAGTATTGTGTCACCTACCTACTAAAGCAGAAAGTGAAGCTCAAGAGATGCTACAAAAATATGTTGCAATGGTGAAAACAAGATTCCAGAAGACACCTAAAGCTATCCAGTCAGACTCTGGAAGTGAATATATGTCACACTGCACCCAATCTTCTTGGAAGAACATGGAATTCAACATAGAAGGAGTGTCCTACACGCGCTGCTCAAAATGGAAGTGCAGAGCGAAAACTGAGGTCTCATGGAGATGACAAGATGCATGTTGGCAGATGCGATCTTCCTAACAAGTTCTGGGGTGATGCAGTAATGATGGCAACCTACCTCCAAAATAGACTACCAACCCCGAGGTACCACACAGACGCCATACCAGCTGTGGCATGGCAGAGTGCCAAACATGAAGCACATTAGGATTTTGGCAGTCTCGCATACTCCTACGTACCCTCACAAAGGAGACAAAAGCTAGACGCCAGGCAGAACAGACTATCTTCATTGGATATACACCTGGAGTAAAAGGATACAAGTGATGGACTTGAAAACTGGACAAGTTTATATCAGACATGTAGTTCACTTTGATGAACGAAGAAAGATGAACAAAGAGGAACTGTCTTGAATCCATGGAAGAACAGATGGTGCCTGTACTTCTCAGAAGAGAAAGATACACACACGATGCCTAATCAACCAATTGTTGTTCCTACCACAGAGACATACAAACAGAGTCTTTATCTCCAGAGGGGATGCAGAGATTCTACACCTTCGAAGGGATGCAGATGTGCTGAGGTGATGGCTGGACCAGAAGTGCTGCCGAGCAGAGAAGGGCAGACCAGACCCAGAATACTCACTCGAACCACAACAAGGTGACAATATACGATTTCTTTCCTTACAAAGTCAACTTTACCAAGAAACAAGAAACATAGAAGAAATTGAGCATATGCCTCTGATGAGCAAACAAATGGAGAAAAGCTGCAGAAGAAGAATAGATGCTTTACACCAAAATGGAACATGGACACTTACAGAACTTCCACCAGGAAAGAAAGCTATAGGATCCAGATGGGTGTTCAAACTAAAACAAGATGCAGAGGCAAAGTTGAACGCTACAAGGCAAGACTTGTTGCACAAGGTTTCTCACAAAAGTATGGAGAAGACTTTGATGAGAACTTTTCACCAGTTGTCAAACATACCACAATAAGGCTGCTTCTCAGCCTAGCTGCTTCAAAACAAATGACTGTCAAACATGTTGATGTGAAAAACTGCATTTTACATGGCGTGATTACAGAGGACATTTATGAAGCAACCTCCAGGCTTTTAGACTCAGACAAAGCACATCTAGTCTGCAAGCTTGAGAAGGGGCTATTGGGCTAAAACAGGCCGCCCGAGCATGGAATGAGAAACTGATGAGATGCTGAAACAGTTGGACTTTCAACAAGGAAAAGCAGACAATGCTATTATACAAGAACAGATGGCATTTGACTTACATTCTGACATATGTTGAGACTGATCATAGCTATCAGAGGATACAGACTATGCTGAAATTGTAAATCACCTAAAAAAGAAGTTGAACTAAAGGAACTGGGAAATGCCACATACTACTTAGGCAACAAATTCAAAGAGAACACAGATGGATCTTTTCTACTATGCCAAAAGCAAAAGTCACAGATCTCCTGGAAACATTGGGACTTCGGATGCACATCCTGTGTAACAACACCAATGGTGGTAGACTTTCTTAGAGCATGAACAAGAAGAACTGTTACCAGACAATGATCTTACAGAACTGCAATAGGAAACTTTTGTACCTAACTACAAAATACCAGACCAGACCTGCTGCTGCTGTAGGAATATTGAGCAGAAAAGTCAGTTCACCTACCCAAAAGGACTGGACGGCTGTAAGAGAGTAGCAAGTACTTAAAGGAACCATAGATCTTCAACTAAAGTTGCCAGCCAGCAATAATCCAAGTCTTGTGTGTTACCACTGATGCAGACTGGGGCAATGACACCACAGATCGCTATTCCACCAGTGGATGCTTGTTTCTTTATGGCAATGGACCTATTTCTTGGGCCAGTACCAAACAAGATATGGTGGCCCTATCATCCACAGAAGCAGAATATATAGCCGCATCGGAAGCTTGTAGAGAACTGCAATGGCTTGATAAACTGTTCACTGACTTTTGAATCATGAGAAAAAGCCCTTGAGATATTTGAAGAAACCAGAGTTGCATAAAACTTTCCCAAACAGAAATTAAAATGACGAAGCAAACACATTGATTCAAGGCACATTATGTGCGCGATCTGCGAAAGAAGGGCGTGATCAAGATGACCTACTGTCGATACCGAGATGACAGCTGACCTTTTGACCAAACCATTACCCAGAGATGGTTTCGAAACCTACGAGTCAAGATGGGTTTGGTTGGGTGCTGCTCAGTTGAGAAGGGTGTTGGGATATAGCAACTTCGCATGCTAAGTCTTTAGTACTATACTCTCTATGATGTTTTTTAGGCCAAGATCTTTCTAGGAATGCATGTCAATGGTAGTTTTATTGCTTACTAACAACCCCCTCTCACTTCCACTATCATTTCCTGTTTACCATGGGACACATTATTACCTTTCTTGTTCTTGGGTGAAGAAGACCCATCGCCATTACCTTACTAGCTTGCTGTTGAGCCGCATCTCCCAAGTGGAGATGGGCGCATGCTGGGACTAATTTCCTTTGAGATGCATGGGACTGTTTTTTACCTGAATTTTCCTGCAACATGAAGCTGTACCTGTGTACTGGTTTGTACACATGATTTTGTAAGTAAACTTATTTTCTTTTTCACTTTTAACCAAGTGAGTGTGTTTTCTTTTATTGGGAATTGGGCGGGGCTGGAGAAAGGTGTGGAGCTAGTTAAACTATTTTTTCCTGCTTGCTCACTCTTTTGTTGTGGGGGGATCTCTGCTAGCAAGACTAAACTAATCTTGCTTCTCCTTCCTGAGTTTCTGACAATTCTCAAGGAAGAACCAATTTCCCAACAGACACCCCTTCAAATATTTAAACGGACTATCATAGAGGACAAGGGGGCCTTGGAATGTCCCATCCATGGGCTTTCCTGTGAGTCTAGGGCAGTTAACTAGAGTTTAATCTCATGTACTTAGCTGTGTGGATTCCGCAATTGATTCCGTGGATTTGCTCCCGTTGGAACTAAAGATTCCGGCAAGCAAGAGCTGAGCCCTGACTCGTCTTTGGAGATTTCGGTTTGAGACAATAGTGTTTTGCATGAGCAGAATTCTATTCCGGGGGGGGGGGAGGGGATAAAAATCATTCAATCAATCCTTTCAAGAGTTTCTACCTCCTCCTGTATTCCATCCAATATCTCCTCCTGCTCTTCCCACTTCCCAGGAATGGCTTTTCAAAGTCCTGGGATTTGGTGGGGAGGAAGGCACCATCAAAGCCCTGCTTCTTGAGGAAAATTCGCTTGCTTTCCCTTCGGCTGTAAGCATATTTAACCTACCTATTAATAATCCAGGTTTTGGTAGTAATTACTGACCTGTGCAAGAAGATCGCTGAGTTTAAAAAAATAGTGCATTGCCATTTTAGCAGCATGTGCACCCATGGCTCCCTCCCTCAGCCCAGGAAAGAGAGTACTACACTGGGACCGCCTTTAAAACCATCTCAGTTTGTAACTGCATGCTAACCCTGCACTCCTGTCCTCTGCCCAGTGATGCCAAGAACAATAGAGAGAGAAAATGATGAGAATTAAGGAGAGGAAATATAAGGATATTAGTAGAACAAGCCACAACCGAAGTTTGGGGAAACCAAGCCAGGAGTTAAGGGAAGCAGCTTTGCAGGTACTGTACTCAAGAATTGGCTGCTGGTGGTTTCCTCTGGGACCAGGTGTTTTGTCTAGGGGGAAGAGCAGGCAGTTGGTCATATGTAATAATAATAATAAATAATAATAATAATATAAAATAATAATAATAATAATAATAAAAAATATTATTAATAAATGTATTTATATCCCACTCCATCTGCACTCAGGCCATGGGGGGTATGCTTACAGCATTTACAATTATACAAATCATATCCCCCAAAACTCTCCCCCCCCCCCCCCCCCCCCCCCCCCCCCTCCCTTAAAATAGAATTAAACACTTTACAGTTAAAACATGTTTAAAAAGATCAATAACAATTTAAACAATAAATAAAAACAAACAAACAGCATGGCATTTCCAGAGAAGGCTGACTGGCACCCAACTCTCTATAATCAGAAAACAAAAGTATTGACCACTGATGAAATGTGTTAAGTCAAACTAGAGAATGAAGGAACTGAAATAACTAAAGAGTTCCCATGCCTAGGATCAAACATTGGTCAAAGTGGCCACTGCAGCCAAGAAATAGTAAGACTAGAAATGGGAAGGGCACCTACTGAAGAACTAAAGAGATCTCCTAAAGTCTAAGCACTAAAGTCAGACTCGTCCAAGCCATATATTCCACATCACCATGTATGGATGTGAGAAATGGACAGTGAAGGAAAGGGGAAATCAATTCTTTTGAGATGTGGTGCTGAGGACAGACAGGCACATGGGCCCTTGAAGAGATCAAAGCAAGAATCCCCCTGGAGGCCAAAATGAGGAAACTTAGGCTGTCCTACTTTGGCTAAATCATGAGAAGGCAAGAATCACTCAAAAATACATTAATGTTTCGAGGGCAGCACTAAGAGAGGTAGACCACACACTAGATGGATAGACTCAATCAGGGAGGTCATGAGCATGAACAGGGCCTGAGCAGAGGAGTGAAGGATAGGGGATCTTGGAGATGTCTCATCCACAGGGTCGCCATGAGTGTGGTCGTCTTGAGAGTAGTTAACAACAACAACAGCAACAACAACAACAACAACAACAAACTCACTTTATTTATGATCACAGCCTTATGGCAGTGCATAAGTAAAATACTTTACTGGGGAACTGCATGTGCCCAGTCCTTTATTCCCCCTTCTTCCCACGGGTGACTTCTCCTTGGCTGAGATCCAAGCAAACATACAGCTGTGTTCTGCATGCCACAGGCAGATTTGGGCTTGCACTTGTCAAATAGCAGCTGCCAAACCACATGGAGAGCCAATCTGGGAAGTGAGAGAGAGTGCTTTCAAAAAATAGTCTCCATCATCTGGCCTGGGCATAGCCCTCTCAGAGAGAAATAGCCCACAAAGCTATAAGGTCCTCTCTGCCTGGAGGAACCTGGAGGAATCCTATGGTCTCTGGCCAGTATTTGCAATCTTCTCTTCCTTTGTTTTCAGCATGGTTTTAAATAGTCTCACTTCATCAGGTGGTTTTGTTTTAAAGCCTTTCTATGACTTTGAGGAAACATATGCTTTTTGTTCAGTTATAAACCCTGCATTGAAAAAGCTAAAGCAGGTGGGAACAAAATGCTTTCCTATTAAAGGAGCAATTGTTTATTCAGCACAAATGGTTTATGCACACACACGGGTTGGTTTGTAGAAGAGAAATATTAATATTTCATTGCTGCACTTCCTCATTGTTTGCAAAATCTAGACCTGATTTGTTTCCTACACTGCAATATAAAGATCTATGACTGCAAATAATTCTTTGTTTGCCTTTAAGCAAACCTTTCAAGGGCTAAAATGAACAATGCCTTCCAACATAATTAACCTCATTTACTCATTACCTGGCTGAATTGAAAATCTGGATGAGCAGAAAAGTATTTCCTTAGAATTATAAGTGTATAGAAATACAAACAAGGCAAACATTTGCACTGAGGGGTGTACCAAATAACTACGCTTTCCACTTTGAACATTGGGCTACATTGTATGTTAAGCAAATTGACACTGAGGTGGATCTAGACCAAGCTCCTTGACCTCAATTTAGATTTTGACTCACTACTGATTTGCATCTCAATTACTGTGGAAGTACAGTCAACTAACCAGATTCAACCTGATACATGTCTCAGTAGTTTCAATGCACTGCAGACATAATGCAGTTTGATATTGTTTTAACTGTGATGGCTCAGTGCTATAAATGAATTTGTAGTTTGTTGTGGCTCCAGAACTCTCTGACAGAGAAGGATCACAACCTACAAATCCTCGAATCCCATGGCATAGAGCCATGGCAGTTAAAGCAATGTCAAACTGCATTCATTCTGAGGTGTAGATTAAACCTTTGTAAATTAAGAGAATTGAGATTCAGAAATTTTGTTGATATTTCAGTATTGGCAAAACCCATTAAATTCACCATATACAGAGGCCTTACATTTCATTAATGAGAGTTTAGACTGTTATTATATTTTATTTCAGTAAATATAGACTATGATACGGACTTGCATGGGCAAGTCACATGCTCTCAGCCTCAAGAAGGCAATGGCAAACCTCTTCTGAACAAACATTGCCAAGGAAACCCCATGATAGGGTCACCTTAGGATCACCATAAGTCGGAACCAACTTGAAGGCACACAACAACCACAACCACATGTATAGTGAAACACCCACCAGTGCTTTGGTGGTGTAGGTGTGCTGCAGATAAGGGAGAATTTTGTTTCAATTCCTTCTTAATCCAAACTGTTTAGACCTCCAAAGAAAAAGACCAGGCAAAGGTAGCAAATAAATGTGAACACGGCGCATATAAAAATTCTAGGTGTGAATTATTTTGAATGTCTCACTGATCTGCAGACTGAAGAAAAAATTTATGGGGAGGGAGAATGCTTATTTGGAGACAATATTCTAATTTTGTGATGGAGGTTCAAAAAGATGTACCTCCATGTGACAGGACATTTAGTGTCCCTCACCTGTCAGCCATTGTATGCATGGTAATATAGGACTATAAATGAAATGATACATTTGTTTTTCCTGTGTCTGTACCAAAGCTGGCTGCACATCTCCCTTTCAGGATGTGTTTGTTCGTTTTCTTCTTCTTTCTTGGACTCCAGAATTTAAGAACTAAAATCAGGTGAAAAATAGGGAGGTATGTGTGTGAAGGTTCAGTCCAACAGTGTTTTGGGAATAGTAGTGTTAAGCATAGCATATACTTTGTTCTTGTGTGCCTTCAAGTTGTTTCCAACTTATTATGGTGACCTTAAGGCAAAGGTAACACAGGATTTTCTTTGCAAGATTTGGTCAGAGGTCTTAGCCTCCCTCTGAGGTTGAAAGAGTGTGACTTGTCTAAGATCAGCCAGTGGGTTGAACCCTGATCTCCAGAGCCCCAGTCCAATGCTCAAGCCAGTACATAAATTCAAAAAGTAGTTTGTTGTCATCAATAGTTTTAATTAAAAATATATTATTTGAGGCATTAATTGTTAAAAAACAATACTTTTTAAAACACCCTAAGATTACTGAAAGTGTCCACAAATGGCCAACTCCCACAAAAAGATTCCAAAAACCAACAAATTAATTAAAATGAAACGTCCATTGTTACCCCAAAATATATTTGCTTGATGATTTTTTAAAAAATGAAAGACATTAAAATTGATTTAAAATTAACATTTAAACTAACAAATCAATGTTTTAAGAATTATTTCAGCACTCTAGAGATATCATACATTTAAAGTTAAGGAAGAGTGTCCCGTTATGTTTTTAATACCAGATATTAGTTCCTGCTTCTCTCACCTGAAAACTGGTTTTCTGCATTTTAGCAGCCTAATTTAAGGTGGAGGGAATAAGAGATTTGTGGTTATTAAACAGATGACAGTCAAAGTCCCTTGCTGAACTATCACATATCCCCAGAGATCTGCAATAGATTCTCATCTGCTGTCTTGGGTCCCCATCCCAGGAGAAAGTTGGGTTATTAAGCAAACAAGCAAACCTGCTTCAGAGTGTAGTGGAGTCTCCTTCCTTAGAGGTCTTCAAACAGAGGCTGGATGGCCATCTGTCGGGGATGCTTTGATTGTGATTTCCTGCATGGCAGGGGATTGGACTGGATGGCCCTTGTGGTCTCTTCCAACTCTATGAGTCTATGATTCTATGACTGCCATTTCCTGGTTTACACCAACAGCAGATCAGGTGGCAAGGTCATTTTATCTGAAGGACTACATGCTTGAGTGCTCCTCATAATGGGATCTGGGCTGGGAGCAGAGATGGACACAAGACAGACACACAACACTAGTCTTCTACTTTCCACAGACATCTAGTTCTTTTTTAAAATTAATGTTGAATGAATAGTATTTTATATAAGTAAGGATTCAGTTATTGTTCCATCTCCTTGTCTTCTCTGAATGGTACAGTTCAGGAGTAGTTTTGTCCTGAGATTGGCTGTTGTACTGATGATACTTAAATGCCATTATCATGTTTATGTTCATACTTGGGCAATGGGAAACTCTAGAGTGGAAATGCAAGAATACCACCACCACTATGACCATCACCACCAGATATAAATGGGCAAAAACTAGCCACCTCTATAGATGTGCTTTGGTAATTGTGGCACAAGAAGCCACAAACCTTTCCCACAAGACCCCTTTGGGCCTGGCAGGCCTGGCCTCAATTAAGAAGCAGAACCCTCCCTCCAGTCCATCTGCCTTGGTCCAGGCCTCGGAGATAGAGAAGAACTGCTGGACCCGATCCCTTCCCCACCACCACTCCCTTCTCCTTTCGTGTCCTGTCTTTTTAAGCCTGAGGGCAGGGAACCATCTAATTAAAAAGATTGTATGTACAGCACTGTGTAAATTTACAGCGCTATATAAATAAAGCCATAATAATAATAATTATTATTATTATTATTATTATTATTATTATTATTATTATTATTATTATTATTCCTAATTACCCATAATTACAGAAACGTTGGTGTGTTGAGATCTACAGTTTCACAGCCTGTAAAACTCATCCTATTCTGTGTTTGTCATTTTTCAGCGGGATAGTCCCCAGATCAAAATAGTTCAGGCAGTGGTCATGGACAGGCCAAAAGCAAGTGGAGAGAGTTTTATTCCCTTTCTTGCCTTCAGGATAAGCAAAACAGACCAAGAAAATTGTCAGGAATTGAGGCTTGATGTTGCCTATGGCTAGAAGCTGGCTATGTTTCAATAATGAATATGTTCATTATATTTGTTATCAAGCTGGGTACTCAGAAATCTGTTAACAAAGCTGGAAGCAATGCTGGAGACTAAGTTAGAGGTAGGAATCATGTGTCAAACTACAGTTCCCAGAATTTCCCACCATTGGCCATTGGTGGAAGTTGTAGCCCAACAATATATGGAGGGACACATGATTCCCACTGCTGTCAACCACATTTCTTTTTCAGTAGGGAAACTACATCCCAGGACACTTAGCTGATGTGTCTCCATGGGAGATAATTATTCAATAAAGGATGGACAGGACTTTTGATTGATGTAAAAGCTGTTCTTCCCTGTGCTGCCAGCATGCAAGCTACAAATTTTACTACCAGTTTTACATATTGTTGTTGTTATTATTTGGAAACAGTCTATTATAATTTTTTGTGGGTTTTTCGGACTATGTGGCCATGTTCTAAAATAATTTATTCCTGACGTTTCGCCAGCATCTATGGCTGGCATCAGAGAATACAAAAATTATGGAAGCCGGCCATGAAAGCCTTCGAGTCCATTATAAATGCCTATTGCTAACACAGCCAATGCTTATATGTCCTGTAACTCCCCTTTTAGATATTAAATTGCATTTTAGAACTCATGCACAGTTCTGCTATCAAATTTTATTTTTCAGAAAAACTGTAATATATATTCCCTGACCTATCTTCATTTCAGCCCCAGTCCCATCCCCTCATATGCCAAATCTTCTAATGCATGTCATGTATACCTTTTCAGGTGGCACATGTGTAGTTAACCCTACGGATCTCTTTTGCTCGGTTCCTGGGCGCTTATCTTTACTCAGCTCCACTTCCAAATACAAAGTGACCATCGCAGAGGTGAAGAGACGTTTGTCACCACCAGAATGCCTCAACGCCTCTCTTCTGGGAGGCATTTTGAGAAGGTAAGAAAAAGCTTAGTGCAGCTGTAGCAGAGAAAGTATCAGTACATAGACATAATGTTGACATTCCAGCTCAACATTAGGAGGAACTTCCTGACAGTAAGGGCTGTTCAACAGTGGAACAAACTCCCTTGGAGTGTAGTGGAGTCTCCTTCTTTGGAGGTCTTTAAGCAGAGGCTGGATGGCCATCTGTCAGGGATGCTTTGATTTGGATTTCCTGCATGGCAGGGGGTTGGACTGGATGGCCCTTGTGGTCTCTTTCAACTCTACAATTCTATGATTCTACGATTTGAGTTGGTCTTAGTAAGCCTTTTAATCAAACGCCATTGCACTTGGTTAACCACACACCATCACAATACTAAACACATCTATTCAGAAATAAATCCCATCACTTTTAGTGGAGACTTACAGCTCTTCCATGCTGCGGGAAGAAAGCAGTTTGATAATACTTTAATTGTCATGGCTTCATCCTGTGAAATCTTGGGTTATGTAGTTTGGTAAGGTATTCAGAGAACTCTGGTGCCTCACCAAACTACAAATTACAGGATTCTGTCAGACAGAGTCATGGCAGCTAAAGTGGTGTTAAACTGCTTTATTTCTGCAATGTGGATACAACCTTAATTTCAGGTGAATAGCTGCAGAATAATATAAAAATCACATTAATTAGGTACTTTTTAAAAAAACAAAACAAAAAAGGAAAATTTATTTATTTAATAATTTTAGGTTACCTATTTAACAAGTCTCCATACATCCATCTCAGGTTCTTCTTTGGAAGATGACAAACTGAGAGAGCGATCACAAAATGGTGCCCCCTTTGTAATTTACCTCCTGAAGGGATTACTTCATGTAATGTTATGCCAGGGCTGGATCATGGAAGGAATGGATAAATATGTCTATCTAAAATCCATGTCAGTTTCCTAGTAATTCAGTCATAAGCCCGTTTCCACATAATTCTCTGGTGTTGAAAGCATTTAAAAGTAATAAATGAAAAATAAACAAGTTTGCTAACCTAGGAGCTGTATAGACCGGCAGGAAACATCAGCCTGGGGTCAGAGTCAGGACACGACGTCCACGTGACGCACACCCCGACTCTGCCCCCAGGCCTGCATGAGGCTGCATGCTGCACCACATGGTGCATTGTGTCACAGCGCTCCTCTGGCGCTGCATCTACATGATGCAGCACCAAAGGACTGCCGAAAAGCCATGCATGGGCAGCTATGACACCCTTTCCAGGGCACAAAAAGGAGACTCTTTTTGCAGCTCCTTTTTGCACTGCGGAAAGCAAAGATAAGGGCCATAGCATGTAGTTGCTGTGGCCCTGATCCAGTGCTAAAACGGGTGGTCTGTTGAGCCCCTTAGACATTTTGACATATTCTTCCAGCTTTGGCATTTTTGCCTGCAAAATTATTAAAAACAAATATATTTTTATATAATTTTCTATATGCTTTCTTTTTTGCATCACATTTTTGCCTCACAAAATTTGATCTTAACTTCAGTCCTGGAAGTAGAAATCTGTTTAGTTTGCTTCAAAAACCACAGACAAAAATATCAGTTATCCTGATCAGCTCCTCTGAAAAGGGGTAGGGAATACAAAGGGCAGCAGCAGCATAATGTTTAATGTTGCATTTTGTTGATTGCTTAGATGCACTAGGAGCTTTCTGGTATGAAGTTAGCCTACAAAAAAAAATCAATTAAAGTAATGTAAAGTATAATAAAATTAAAGATATAGCTACATTAGTCTGTGGAATCAGTATGTAGCGAGATCTTGTAGCATCTGTAGTAATGCATCTGAAAAAGTAGACTTAATGCCGTGTGCAGGCTGGCACTTTGGGCCAGCCTGGGAACAGAGTCAAGGTGTAGTGTCTACATGATGCATGTCCTGGCTCTGCCCCCAGAGCACTGTGACACCGCACATTGCACCACATGGCGTGCGGCATCTGCATGAAGGAGCACTGGATAGCCACAGTGCTGCAGCTATTGTGCCCTTTCCAGGGTGCAAAAAGGACCCACTTTTTGCAACTCCTTTTTGCACCCTGGAAAGGCCAGATCGGGCCTGAGGTGTTCGTTTGCCATGGCACCGATCTGGCTGAAAAAAGGGAGAACTAGAGGCCATCCCTTAAGGGGTATTTGCACAGCCCCTTAAGTCTATGAAAGCTCATGCTGCCAACTTTTTTTTTAGTCAGCCTCAAAGGTGCTACAAGATCTGTATGCATATAATAAAATCAATTTAAGTAATGTAAAATAAAATAATCACCCTTCCTGTCTGAATTACCAGCTTGGCATAGTAAAACTTCTGAGCAGGAAGGGCACACACACCACAGTGTTGATTGGGAGCATAATTATCAAATTTGCAGATGACACCAAATTAGAAGGAGTAGCTAATACCCCAGAGGACAGGATCAAGATTCAAAGCGACCTGAATGGACTGGAAAGCTGGGCCAAGGCTAACAAAATGAAATTCAACACGGAGAAATGTAAGGTACTGCACTTAGGGCAGAAAAATGAAACGCACAGATATAGGATGGGGGACACCTGGCTGAATGAAACTACATGTGAAAAGGATCTAGGAGTCCAACAGACCACAACTTGAATATGAGTCAACAGTGTGATGCGGCAGCTAACAAGGTCAATGCAATTTTAGGCATCAGTAGAAGTATAGTGTCTAGATAAAGGGAAGTAATAGTGCCACTCTATTCTGCTCTGGTCAGGCCCCACCTGGAATATTGTGTCCAGTTCTGGGCACCACAATTTTAAAGGATGTTGAGAAACTGGAGCCATGTGTCCAAAGGAGGGCGACTAAAATGGTGAAGGGTCTGGAAACCATGACCTATGAGGAATTAGTTAGGGAGCTGGGTATGTTTAGCCTAGAGAAAAGAAGGTTAAGAGGTGATATGATAGCCCTGTTTAAATATTTGGGGGGATGTCATATTGAGGAGGGAGCAAGCTTGTTTTCTGCTACTCCAGAGACGAGAACACGGGACAATGTTATAAACTGCAGGAAAAGAGATTCCACTTAAACATTAGGAGGAACTTCCTGACAGTAAGGGCTGTTCGACAGTGGAACAAACTCCCTCGGAGTGTGGTAGAGTCTCGTTCCTTAGAGGTCTTCAAACAAAGGCTGGATGGCCATCTGTCGGGGATGCTTTGATTTAGATTTCCTGTATGGCAGGAGGTTTGACTGGATGGTTCTTGTGGTCTCTTCCAACTCTATGATTTTATAATTCTATGATTCTATGAGTTGTACCCCCTTCTTTAGCATAAAAACCAACTGGGTGACCCTCGGCAAGTCACACTCTCTCAGCTTCAGAGGATGGCAATGAAGAAACTTGCCAAGAAAATCCTATAGTAGGTTTACCGTAGGGTCACTATAAGTTTAAAAAACTTGGAGGCACACCATAACAACATGTAAAGCAAGGGCTATAGTCTCTCCCAGAGTAATAAAAGGACACAAATTAGTTCAGTTTTTATTATTCTATTACATGTCCCTTCATTTATTCATGTCTATTTATCAGTTGCATTCTCCTGATGGCTAATTTAGCAAAGTTGATCTCCACAGCTGCTCCTGGTGGTCTCCATTTTATTTTTTCTAATTAAGCTAGATGGACACTATATTCTTCCAAGACATGCAGGGTACATCAAAAATATTCTATTCAGCCGCCTCTAGGCAATTGCTAGGTTCATGCTATTGCACAGGATGTGTAAGCACATGGCTGCACAAAGTGAAAAGTGGTTGGGAGGGAAAGGCAGGAAGTGGACATTCTAGACCCTGCTACCACACAGAGGTATACTAATCTTGATATGTCCCCATTCCAGCCCAAAGTGACCCCATGGTATCACCACCATCTGGTTGCAGTCAGAGAAGTAGCATTTTGCTCATTGCCATGTGTGCATTAATAGCACCAGTACTTGCAAATTATGGCATGTTTACTTAATGTTTCTTTCAGAATGGTAAAATACCAATATGCCCAGGTGCTCTCACAAATAAATAAAAACAAATCACCATCATCGTCATCCATGTCACCACTATTACATCTATTTATGACAAGGCTTATTAAACTTAAGACAAAAAGTATTTTACAATATTAAAATAGGTTAAAAACATGAATAAAAATAATGTCTGAAACATAAAATTATCCCTCTTCCCTCATGAATAACAAATTATAAGTATAATTAATAGGCATAGTGCCTATATTTTAAATATAAGCCACTCATAGAATGATAGAATCATAGAGTTGGAAGAGAACCCAAGAGCCATACAGTTCAACCTCATGTCATGCAGGAACTCACAACTAAAGCACCCCCGACAGATGGCCATCCAGCCTCTGTTTAAAGACCTATTTAAAAATATGCGCTATTGCATCAGATGTCTAGAAGGACAGGAAAGAACCTGATGTAAGAGATGAAAATGTTGGGGCCAAGTGGGCCACACTGAAGAGAGTGATCAATAGACAGGGGCTGCAAGTGATATGTTCCTATCCTGTATCATCACTCTCTGATCATGAAGGAAGGGCTCAAAGGGAGGTCTCAAATGCTGATCCCAGGATACAGACAGGTTAATGTCAAGAAAGGTGGTCCAACAAATATTTGAAGTCCAGCACTTTATATTCATCCTGGAAACATATTGGGAACCTGCAGAGCTTGGCCAGAACAGAATGAATGGTATTTTTTCAAAATCTTCAAATGCCCCCTTGAATATAGCAAAGGGAATTTGGATACAATTGTAGGTACAATAAGGCCACAATATCAGGCACAGAAATCCCTCTGTAATCTGGAGAAGGTGGGGAAAGGTCTGAAGGACTGGAGAACTGGCACATGGAACATTACCAAAATGGAAATCTGTAAAACAAATGGAAATCTAGAAATAAAAGGAGGGAAATCAAAATGCTTCCATTTCATTCTAGTAACAAGAACAGATCTTACAAAACTCCAGGAGGCAGGAATTTCAGAACCCACCACCACTACATGTGATTTGCACCATGAAATTACTGTATGGAAGGTACAGCCAACATTGCTTCCCCCGGGGCATTCCCTGGCCTGGATCCAACTGCTTTTCCCATGGGGCTTTGGAGGGAAAGGACAAAAATATCAGGAGATCTGGCCACGAATGTCTTGCAGTTTAATGTAGTCCTCTGGCCCTTGGCAACTACACAGGTACTATTTTTCAGCTCTAGTCACAGAGATTTTCTGTCAGTGCCTGCCGACAAGGCCCATTAGCTGCATACTGATAATAGGCCACTATTATATAGACATTTGGTGGTGTGTTTGGTTTTTTAAAAAGAATTTTAAAAAATGGTAAATGGCAAAATAATAAAAATGAGGTTTTCTTCACACACCCCCACACTTTTCCCCCTCACAGAGCAAAATCCAAGAATGGAGGACGTTGCTTGAGAGAAAAACTGGACAGACTGGGCCTCAATTTGCCTGCTGGGAGGAGGAAAGCAGCAAACGTCACCCTCCTAACATCCTTGGTAGAAGGTAGGATCTATGATACAGGTGTGCTTGCTGCCCTCTTGGTTTTTGATTCAGGACTTTAGCTACCTTTTATGTACTTTGAGACAAAAACAAATTCTTCTTAAAATACTTTAGAAAATCACACACACACATAAAGAAGAGAATGCTACAAGTGATCTATTTGCTGCATGTTTATATCATTCAGGGACCACACTTTCTCTCTGCTCACTCCACATTCAGGTCATAGAAAGGAATTTTTAGAAGAGAGGGAAGGGAAAAGTGATGTTGCTCTAGGTTAAATGTATAGAATTGTAGCCTCGGTGACTTACAAAAAACAGATATCAGCTTAAAATTCCTTCCTTAAATGTTTTGCCTCTTGTTTCCACTTCTAAACATTGTGTGTGTTTATGGAAAGAAAGCAGGAGGGTCCATATACTATGTAGAAATACAGTGGGCTCTGGGTATCTTCTGGGATTTGATTCCAAGACCACGCATTGATAGCAAAATCCATGGATGCTCAAATAATAATAATAATAATAATAATAATAATAATAATAATTTGTTTTATTTATATACCGCTATTCCAAAGATCATAGCGGTGAACAGCAAGTAAGCTAATTAGCAAGTAAGCTAATCACATTACATACAATGGCGTAGTAAAATGGTATCCCTTATATTAAAATGCCAATTGCTTTTTGGAATTTATATTTTAAAAAATATTTTCAAGCCATGGATAAAAATTCGTGGATATGGAGGGCTGACTGTATATATTAATTTATGCTATTTCTTTATTAAAATAATTAGGATTCTTTCAGAGACTCTCCCTTGCATCTTAAGCATTTTAAAACATGTGGAATATTTCTTTTTTTTAAAAAAATAGTAACAAACCCCTCAATTGGTTCTGCTGCTTCCCAAGGTGGAACTATCTTTCCCTTCCATGACCTACCAGGAATGAAGTTGAATCTCAGATGAGCTTCATGTGAGGTTCGCACCCTGAAAAAAACAGTAGATAACCTCCTCCTCTACCACCACTCAAAGGCAAATGTTAGGCTTCATTTCTGTAAAAAAAAAATCCTAGGAGAGAGGAGAATAAGGGAGAGCACTGGCAAAGGACAAGTCCAGCTTCTAATCCTAGAAAACATTTAATCACATGGTCTTTCAGAGCTGCATTGTGTTTTAAAACATGAAGTGTCTTCCTCCTTCTGTTCAGTTTCTTTGACTGGAAGTGTTTCAGATTTTCCAGGTTGTGGAATGGGATGCAGATGGTTTCACATTCTGGGTCTCTCCGCACCAGCCTTTTTCTTTCCCCCTTCATCCTTTGCAAATGTTTTGACTCATTTTCAGACTTCTCTCTGCAGTGTAAAATATTTCTTCATGATATGCCCCAATAATAATAATAATAATAATAATAATAAATTTTATTTTTACCCCACCTTTCCAAAATATGATCAAGGCGGCTTGCTTTTGCCTTGCTTTTAGACTTTTGCCTCTCTTCTTGATGTTTTGAATATGTTCGCTGCTTACTGTACAATTGAGAAAGTGAACCCATCATTCTTTAGTTGGAAAAAGGATACTATTTATTTGAATTCAGTGTTGATGTGTGTGTCTCTGGGTGTGTAGAATTTAGGTAATTAATCGATCTCAGGAAAAAGTAGTTACTTATTTGAATGAAAGTTTCCAAAGGTCTGCATGATGTGTGTTTCATTCAGTATCATCATTATACTTTGTTGTGGTGCCTTTAAGTCATTTCTGACTTATGAAAACCCTAATGGAATCCCTAAGGAGAACCTATCACGGGGTTTTCTTGGCATGATTTGTTCGGAGATTGTTTGCCTCTGAGGCTGAGAGAGTGTGATTTGCCATTGGAACCCATTGGGTTCTGGTGGCTGAGTGAAGAAGTGAACGCTGGTCTTCAGAGTTGTAGTCCAATGCTCCAACTACTACATCACACTGACTATTATTACTGTATCACAGTGTGCATCTTGCCTTTCTCTTTCTTGTGTAGAACATTAAATGTGAGAAACATTTAATGTTGGATTCAGCATTAAATGTTGAATCCAACAGCATTATTTTATTCCCAGCCCATTTTGATTCAGTTCTGAGCCTTCTTTTGTAGCTTCCTTTATTCAATGGTTTTTTTTCACCAATTTCTTTACTTCTCCTATTCTTGTTGCTGCTGCTACCATTGTTTTCTAGCTTTCCTCCTATTAGTTTCTTGACCATTCTTCTCTAATAATCCCAATATGTTATTTCCACTACTGTATATCTTATATTTGTCTTGTGTTATTGCACACCTTTTTCAGTCTGTCTTGCTTTTCTGCACATCTCGCCTCCTCTGAGACAAGCACCTTAATCCAATATGGATATTTTTCCTTTATAAGTGGGGAGGAGCAAGGGAAGAAGGTGTTGTGAATTCCAGACAATATTTGTCCTAGTCGTCTTCTTTTCTTTGTTTCAGTCATTAATTTATTATTAATATTTTAAAAGAAATTATTAGATGTGATCTGTAGAGAAGGTTAAAGTATGTTCTAATTAATACTACTGCAACAACTAGCATTAGTACCTAGGATATTATGACTGTGAAACTGTTCTGTGAAAATTCCTTTTAAACTGTTTTTAGACTGTAAGGCGTGTTGAATCCCAACTTTGGAGAAAAAGTAGGGTAATAATAATAATAATAATAATAATAATAATAATAATAATAATAGCATCTGCTGTTAGTGTAGATGCCCATTTAGGGTATAATCATGCCATACCCAATGCCTCAAAAAGGTTCCTCCCTACAAACAAGTAACTAGTATCCTCCTATCATGAATGGCCTTCAGGAGGTATTCTGGTGGGTTTTTTTCTTATTTCAGTAAACAGAAAAGCTACAGGAAACATTTCATTAAAATGGCGCAAATGCCACCAAGAATTCTGCAACAACTCTGAAGTAGCCACAATCTTCTGCACAGGCCTGGGCTAAGGTATGCTTTAATCCATCAAAGGCAAAGTCTAAGCTTGTCTTTGTGAACTTAGGGTGCACTGCTCATTTACACTGCAAAGAATGCTCTCTTTTTTATAGAGGACAAAGAAAGTAGCATTTCTTTCTGTAGCTTCAGGCTAAAGTAGTCAAACCATCACAAACTGTTGCCCTTGCAGGGTTCATGTCTAGTAAAAACTTCAAGGAAAAGTACATTGCCTTGGCATGGCTCCAGGCTAGTAGTCAAACCTTCATGGTATGATGCCCTTGCATGGCTCATGTCTAGTAAAACTTTCAGTGAAAAATACATGGCCTTGGCATGTCTCCAGGCTAGTAGTCAAAGCATCATAGTATGTCACCCTTGCATGGCTCCTTGTGGCCTAAAGTATACCTGGGGGATTCATCAAACCTAGCTAGGAAACCTAGTTAGATTTCTGAAAGTACGCTGCTCTGCTCAACCTCCCTGTAAATAGGGCTTTGTTTGTAAAAGTGATACCAAAAAAGGTTTATTCTTCAGGTTGTCCTACCCTTTGATCTTGTCACAGGAATATTGCACACCACCTTACCATCTTGCTGATGCATTCAACTGTCTTATTGGCTTGCATTGATAGGGTTCTCCTTCAAATAAATACAACTTAAATAAAAAAGTAGCAAACTTTGTCTTAGCCTCACACTTGAATTCATCAGCTGACCCTGAAAAGATCTGTTGAGAAACTCTGTGGGCATTTTTCCATCACTGCTGCTTTAGCCCCTTTTGGATATCAATAGCATCCACTCATATCTAGTAACTTCATGAGATGGCTATCTCTAGTGCCATTATGGCCTGTTACAGACCGCCCAAAATAAAGCTGCTTCAAGTCACAGTGGAGGTATGTTGTTTCAATGATGTATGCATCCTAGAGTCCAGAAGTCGCACCAAAGCCACGCTCGAGTCCTTAGGGCTGGAGCGTGGCTTTGGTGCGACTTCTGACTCTTAGGATGCATACATCATTGAAACACCATATCTCCACTGTGACTCGAAGCAGCTTTATTTTGGCTGTCTGTAACAGGCCTATGTGTCATTATTCATTCAAGTACTTTCACCCCAGATTTGTTGCTTGTTATTAAATTGAGTCGACCTGACTCATGGCAACCCTGTATAATTTATTAACACAATGTCCTAGTGAAGCTATACGTTAGGTGGAAATGCTGGTACGAAAAGATGAGGTGGGCCTAGTTGAAGGTGAGAAAACTTTCCCACTCTGGAAATGGATAGTTTAAATAAATGGACTTGTAAGAAAAATAATACAACATTTTCTTCCATCTCTGCTCTCTTTTCCGTATATTAAAACAAGAGAGGTGGTGGTGATTCATTAAATCTAAAACTTGTTATTCTCCCTTCACAACACTGACATTGTTGCATGGAGTACATAAAGCAAAATAATACAACACTTAGGCAAAATGGGGTCAAGATAAGATGGGGTTCTGAACTGTCCCTTCTTCTACCATCACCATATGTCAGTATTAAAAAGGACTTATCTGGTCTTCAACATTAGAGCATACAGCATTATGCCTAGCCGTCTCAAAATGTGCAGTTTCATATCTGGGAATACCTCTTTGACATGTGTTGTTCTATAAAATTGCTGCATCTCCACTAAAAGAAAAGGAAACACACAAAGAAGGAAAGCCAACCAGATCATCTCTCCTCAGGAAACCTTAGAAGGGCCACCTCCATCCTGTCTGTCATTTTTGAGAACAACAGCCTGCAAGGAACTAGGACAACAAACCTATATTTTCTTTTTCTTTTCTTCTTTTCTTTTTTGGATGGGTGTGTTGCATACAAAGACCCTACATTGTCCATATAAAACTCTTCAGCCTTGTTTCCTTCAAAAGGTGACTGCAAATTTTGTATGATTCTGCCAAAATGGGGGGGGGGGGGGTTAAGAGTATATTTGTTGTTTGTTTCCAAGTAATAACAAATAGGAATAATGTTGACTTCAATTCAGAATACGATCACTGCAGTCTGGTTCCAAAACATCCTAGCTAAAGAACATCTTTTTCGAAACACCGAATTGGGTTTTGAACCAATGTTTTGGTAGTCCTGAATTCTTGTCAAAATTCACAAATGAAACCAGGAATGAAAGTGAGCTAGCCTCAAATCCAGCCATCAAAAAACAAAACAACAGATGGGGAACAACATAATTGGAAACCCCCAAATGTTTTCAAAATAATTTGGCTGGGTCTGTAAAAAATCTCCAGGCAAGAGTGAGGAAAAATTCCCTTGAGACAGATTCTGCAAGTCTGACATCCTTAAGTTGTTGTTCCAACTAGCCTTCACTACAATACCAATGAAAGGAGGATGTGGTGAGGTATCCAACAAAGATCTAACATACAGTGGTTTCATGCACTACTGTACGCATGTAGGAGCATGTAGGATATTCTGAAGTGGCAGAATCCTGAACTAAATCAAAGTGAGATTGAATCCAAATCTGAACCCTTCCAAACTCCTTTGCAACTGGGAGTTTTAGGGAGACATAGAAATATAACAATTATGTGTTCAAAAAATCTGATAAATGCCTCCCAAGTTCTCCATGTAATGAAAATGCCAGGATGAGAAGAATTGGGGGGGGGGGGGAGACATGTTTTCAAGGCTGCCAGCTCAGGATTCCAAGAGGGCTTGCTGGGATACTGAACAAATTTATAGCGGGACTGTTTCAGTGTTCAGTTCTCTCTTCCAGCACATGATCTAAGTTTTGATGGACTTTGTAGAACCTGTGAAGATGTAGTGTTGCAGACTTGTTTAGAAAATGCTTGGTTTTAAAGTCCTATATTTATATCTATCATTCATCCCTGTTGTCCTTTCTGCATGTTCTGTGCCAGTTCAGCAGAGTGCAAACTGTCTCTGTTGTTTTGCAGTAAGGAGTCCATGGCCCCTGCAACTACTCTTGTAAAATTCTGCAGTTCTCCCCCAGCCCCCAAGGATGGCTCTGTGATGCATTCAGTTTTTGTACAAATTTTCAGCTTCTCTCTCCAGCAAAAAAAAAAAGCGAGAGACGAGGACATCAAGGGTTCTGCCAAATTCCGGAAAGATGCCTGTTTTGTGCATCTAGCTGCAGGAGCATTACTGGCTGCTTGGTCACCCCACCTTCCCCTAGCCACAAGATGGTTGGAACAGGGCACCAAGTCAGGGAGGTTGTGGTAGACAGAGATGTTGGATACCTCTCTGTCCCTGGCAAGAAACAAAGCAAGAAACCAAGGTCATACAGAAGTGTAATTTGCAATTATGTCACCAACAGGATCCTGACTTATAATTTTAAAAGGCAGAAATTTGTTTTTCTTTTATGACAACTCAGATCTGTTAACTGAAGTGACTACATCACTTTATGGCCATCTCAAGATCAATAAGACTGATCCTGACCAAGCCATCAGCAGAGGCTGAACATTTAATTAGTGAAAGAAAATACTTAGTAGTACCCCTTCCCTACCTAAATAAATAAATACTCTTCCCAAAAATGCTTATGTTGAAACTGTGGTCAGCTATGGGCAAATTCTGAGTGCTGCTATTCAGATAAGTGACCCTTCCAAATCTCCCAGAGAAAGCAGCTTCTGTTCTGGGGAAAGCCATCTTGACATACCAGTGCCTATTTTTCCAGAGGACTCTACATAGGATGCTGCTTCCTAAAGTACCCACAGTGTCACACTATGGCCTGGAGACAGGCTGCTGCCTTGTTTACAGTTAGAACTAGTGCTGAACAAGCAAGACTTTTTTCCCTTTTGTTTGACAATTGCATGATTGAAAAAGACAGTTGCTGGGCTAAGCTGGCAAAGAGAGCTCTGGAAGTTCCCAGTGGAGGGACCAAGCTGCAGATCTTGACAGGCTTCTACTGGCAGGTGCAAGGAGCGGCCTTATCATCTCCTGGGCCAGACTGGCCCAAACTCCTAACTGGATGCTCCTAAGTGCAGTGAAAGCCAAAAGCCAGTATCCTAGCAGAAAATTTATCTTGAAATTTCTTAACCTCCTTGTCATGTTCCTGCTGTTGTCGTCTTCTTTTTTCCCCTTTAAAGAACATGGGAGTTAATAAAGGCACAGAAATATTGCTTTGGGAACAGGACAAAACAGGTGAAATTAGGGGCTGGAAGCAATATGAGAGAATGAGGATAAGGATGGTTTCCATTAGGCTAAGAAAAGGACTGCCTCTTGTTTGTTTTAAATTGCAATGCTTATTGCAACACTACTATTGCTATTGCTATTGCTACTGCTACTACTGATTCTTGCATTTATTTATATGCCACCCTCCCCCAAAAATTGGGACCCAAAGCAGCTCACAATTTAAAAGAACAATACAATTAAAACATACAAAAAGTTAACATTAAAATAGAGATAAACACTGAACGGGGCCAGTTATTGCAGCATCCTTCTTATGCTGTCCCATAAATTATGATCCTGAAAATTCTCTGTGAACATTCTCTATTTCTAACTTAATAACACTACACAAAGTAAACTAAAATTGTTATTACAAGTGTTTGCTTTTTGGTTCTTTCTATGGTTATTGATTGATTTGTAAAAGTGTTATATATTGTCTCAACACACAGTCACTGAATGAATGAATGAATGAATGAATGAATGAAAGGCAAATCTCAACCAAACTACTTTTATGAGGGTTCTAAAGGAACAGGCATAGATTCTCTGAAGTGTGAGTTAACTTAATACTTAATAAATAGAAACAGTGTGGTGTGGATTGGTTAGTGATTTTTGTTGTTGTTTTGAAAAGCCATTTTTCAAATATTCTTTACATTCACGGTTATGAAGTATTCCTTATAACTATAATGTGCCAATGTACTGTAAGTTTGGAAAAGTGCACACCATCAAAGTGACTGCTTTTAACCAAGCCTCCCTTCAAATCAGAACAAGCTGTGGTGCTTTTTTGTGGATTCATTCCACGATTCTAATGTTTAAACACCCATAAGCACATAGGGACACGTCAGTGGCATGTATCACTACCAAGTGATAATGTTGTCATTCTTGAATATTTAAGAGTTGTCTGATCTCTTGCAAACATCTTAAAGATGAGAAAATGAAAAGCCAGCAGTTTGAAATGTGTGCTGTTTTGGGGGGATGGGTGGGCAGAGGACTTAATTCAGTGTACAATGGCTATATCTATTTCGGTTTGTGTCTGGCATTTTCTCTCTACGGTTGTTTTCTGAACAGGGGTGCCAGAACCAATTTTTAACTGCTAAGATGGGCTTGTGTAAGGGATGAGTGGCCATATTTTCATCCCTGCTACAGTGTGAGTTTGCATGCTCTGTAGAATTGTTGCCACTTTTCAAAGCCAGTTGCCTTCTTCCTACATTTCACCAGCACAAAGAGCTGTTAGAATACAGATTCTTCATTTGTTGTTGTGGTAACTTGAGAAATCTCTGACAATATAGTAGGACATTCTGGTGAAAAGATTACCTTTGGCACTCTGTATTCACTCCTTCCTTCAATGGAATTGGTCCTGTTTCATGTTATTCTCAGTACAACCCTAGCAGTAGGTAGATTGGAAGAGAGATTTGCCCAAAGCTGTTCAGTGAACTTCATAATTTCACCCAATCCAAGACCAACACTATCCAGTATATTACACAAGGCAGATGGAAAATGGGTCTCTCCCTCTGCTACCATTATAGCAATATCGATTTCTAAAGTTAATGCCTAGGTATCAGTGACTACATCTTGAAGGGTAGTGTGGAAAACAAGAAGTGATATGGACAGTCAGTGCAGTATTTTCATAGGCACTGTATATTTCCTGGGTGTTTCACTACACAGACCTCTGGGTCAGGCCTGGACAACATACTGCTGGACTGCAACTCCCAGCATTCTTCACCATTGGCTTTGCTGAGCAGGGTTGCTGGGTGTTGTAATCCAACAAAATTTAGAGGGGCATATTTTGTCCAACTTGGCATATGTTCTGGTAAAAAAAAAAAAGAATTAATAACCTGGATCTTCTATTCAGTCTGAAAGGGAAGGAGTACTGGAGGGATTGCACAGTTCTGCAGAAAATCATGTGGCCTAGATAGTCCCAAACAGTATTTGCTATTCCCTTGTCTGCTCATTTAAGACAAGCTTCACCATTTAATTAAACAGTGGAAGCCCACACAATCAATACCCATGGATAAAGAAAATAGGCAGAGCAATGAAAAATCTCTCCAAAACACACAAAACACTTGAGTAATCAGACACTGGGGAGAAACACTGGACTCGCAGACACTGTGAGTTATTGTTAGTTTAGGGGCTGCCTTCAGATTATTGCTTTTTTAGAGATCTGGCGGTGGTACTATAACAGCAGAGCTTTCGTGTTGTTATACACACATTAATTTGTGTCTGCTTCAGCTCATGGATGTGCATGTGCCTGTTTGTGTGTTCCTCCCAGCTAGAATTTCAAAACTGTAGTTACAAAAGCTGATATACATTTGACTACATAGGTGTGATTGTTGATGATATCTGATGAATGGTATCTGTGATGAGCTGTAGTTAAGGTTTTTTAAAAAGACATCCCATAGGAAAACAAAGATACTTTGTACAGAAATAAACTTTGTATTATTAAAAAGAAAAATGAGCTTGGTTGTATTTGGGAGTATTATTGACTAGAGAAAAAAATCTTCATAATCATACAGGATGATATAATTCTCATGCTTTCTCACCATGCTTTGGGGGATTTTCTACATAAAAAGGAGGGCACTTTAATAGAAAAATGGGATTTCCTGCATAAAGAATCCTGTATGTCTGCATGCACATACAGATGCATGTGTACACACACACACCAAGTAGCAAATTTTATACAATGTGCAGTATCCAAGTGTGAAGAAACTTGTCACATTCGGATTCCTCTCATAGAATTTCCTGGTGTTTATAAAACTATTTTTAAAATACTCATTTGAATATGTCTAATATTATTTCCATCCCTAATAATAACAATGTTTTTGCTTTCATTGGGCAGTACAGGAAGCAGCTGTAACTGAGAATTAGGAAGGCAGAACAAGCATGCTTCCTTTCTGTTATGAATCTTCCCTTCCCTCCATCACTAAAGTTACTGAGACACTAACTAGCTTCCAAGAAATGAATACTTCTTCTTGTTGTGTGCCTTCAAGTAATTTCTGGTTTATGGTGAGATTTGTTTGACACTGCCCTCCTGTGAAGCTGAGAGAGTGGGACTTGCCTAATGTCCATGGCTGAACAGGGATTCAAACCCTGGTCTCCAGAGTCACAGTCCTGCACACACCATTACATCACACTGAATCTAAACAAATGCTTATCATAGAGTAAAAAGTGCATGCAACTACTACTATGGCATGAATAGATGTATAGTGACTAGATCAAGGGATGTAATAGTGCCACTCTATTCTGCTTTGGTCAGGCCACACCTGGAATACTGTGTCCAGTTCTGGACACCACCATTCAAAAAGGATGTGGAGAAACTGGAGCATGTCCAAAGGAGGGCAACTAAAATGGTGAAGGGTCTGGAAACCATTCTTATGAGGAACAACTTAGGGAGCTGGATAAGTTTAGCCTGTAGAATAGAAGGTTAAGAAGTGATATAATGGCCCTGTTTAAATATTTGAAAGGGTGTCATATTGAGAATGGAGCAAGATTGTTTTCTGCTGCTCCAGAGAATACAATCCAGACCAATGGATTCAAACAGGAAAAGAGATTCCACCTCAACATTAGGAAGAACTTCCTAATACAGTGCACCCACGTCACACGTGGGCTCATTATTTGCTGCTTTCAGCACATGCTGAAAGCAGCACTGGAAGAAGAAGCGACATGTGCACCGGAAGAAACAATGGTGTGTCACCACCACCCTGCGCCGCTGCAAGTCACCGTCGCCCCACACCACCGCAAGCATGAGCCCCTTTACTTGTAATGGGGCTCGAGCATATGCGCTATTCCTTTTACGTGGGGGGAGGGGGGGCTGGAACAGATCCCCCACATAAATGAAGGGTGCACTGTAGTGTGAGCTGTTCAACAGTGGAACACATTCCCTTGGAGTGTGGTGGAGTCTCCTTCTTTGGAGCTCTTTAAACAGAGGCTGGATGGCCCTCTGTTGGCAGTGTTCCTGCATGGCGGAGGTTGGACTAGGTGGCCCTTGTGGTCTCTTCCAACTCTGTGATTCCATACTACCACTATTTCATCTTTGTCTTTGTCTTCTTATTGCATCCTTTCTCCAAAGAGTTCACCAAACACACACACACATATAACGTTATTGCATGGCACTTGGAAATGGAACGGAATGGAACCGGTGTGTGTGTGTGTGTGTGTGTGTGTGTGTGTGTGTGTGTGTGTATTACCACATGGGGAAATGCTGCTGATGCTGCTGGGAGTCCCCAAATCATTCCCCAGATGTTCCATGGCAGCCAATTTTGAAGAACGGTTCAAAATAGTCCTTCAAAATCAGCTGCCAGAAATGGCTGGGGAATGGTTTGGGGACTCCCGGCAGCATCAGCGGTGTTCTCTCATGTGGTAGCACATGTTTTCCTCCCTCTCGTTCCATTCCATTCGCATTCATCCAAGTGCCATGGAATAAGCTTAATACATACCAAAGCCAACCATGACATCAGACTGGCCCATTTATTTAAGCAGTTAATTCTTTCATGTGTTATTATTGAACATGTTTTTAATAGATAATTTTTAAAGTTTTAATGATAATCTTTAAACTTGTGTTTACATTATATGGCTAGCTGCATTCTGCACATTTTAAAATAAAAGGTAAAGGTATTCCGTTGAAAAGATTGTCAAGTCATCTCCGACCATAAAGACCGGTGCTCATTTCCATTACTACGTCAAAGGGCCAACGTTGTCAAAGACTACTCTGTGATCACGTGGCCAGTATGATTTCACAGAATGCTATTTTTTAATAGAAAGGTGTTAATAAAATATATGAATAAGAACACCCGTGAACATTTTGCTTCCGTTCAGGACTCCCAAATCTTAGTATAACCATTATAACATACTAGTTCACCAGTCTCATATATGCTGTTCTGAGATGCTTTCAGGTAAAAGGTGCAGAAAAAAAAATACTCAAAATGCATGTAAGGGACACTGTCTCAACACTGCCATCAAGTAACCCAAAGTAGCCTATGAAATGACAATTATTCCTGTCTGCTCACAGGAGAAGCTTTACATTTGGCCAGGGATTTTGGCTACACCTGTGAAACTGAATTCCCAGCCAAAGCAGTTGGGGAACATCTCGCCAGACAGCACATGGAACAGAAGGAACAGACAGCGAGGAAAAAGATGATTTTAGCAACCAAGTAAGTAAATTATAAGACACATAATTTACATGTGGGTTTGAAAACTGACATTGAAATAACTCAACATTGAGGCTCCAAGACCAAGGTTTTCTTGTTTTTTTAGAATTGACATACTGAATTGATAGCATGTTGGCCACGAAAAACAAACACACTCAAAACCCCCACACAAAAATGCGCCTCGTGAATCAATGTAATATTAGAGATGAGAAACTACACAAGATTTTACCTTTATTGTTTTTCGAAAGTCCATTGCCCCTCCATTTTTTTTTCAAACTTGTAAAGAAGGACCCAGACACACATAGAATTTCCATTGTTAAACTCTTCATGTGAGCATGTCATTTTGATGAGAATGAGAGTTTGAGATGGAGATCTCAAGTTTGGGGCCGATGGTGCATCACTGGAATGAACTACCTTATGAATGGTGGCTGGGGGTGATGGTGTGTGTCTTCAATTTTGTCTGTTTTCTAGCATGTCTTTATTGCCCTCTGATGGACAGAATAAGAATTGCATAGTTGCATGTTGCAAATGTGTGAGCCCTGCAGCCATTTCCAATTAACACTGTTCTAGACCAGAAAAACCTTCTTGTGTATGTATGTAAAAGTTTATTCGGTCATTGACCTTCTTGGAAATTTTATTCAGAAAAATTTTATTCAGAAAAAACACTTGGCAAACATGGGGTTTACTCCATCAGAAACTTTTTCGATAGGCATGCAAATAAATTAGGTGCTTACTTATTGATGGTGAATCTAGTCAAATGCCTACAGAGCACCACTGAGGAAAGGATTTTCAATACATGGCTACTTCCTGTACCTTGTTGAGGGAATTATTCAGTGGGAAGTGTGAAAATCCCACTGTTTACACATTGATGCAAAGTCCAGTGTTATCAATAATGTATTACAAAGTCTATATTAAAATTCTTGAAGTGTGCAGAAATATGTTCTTGGATTAATGAGGATGTGCATTACGAAGGTATAACAGATTTCATTGAGAGGTCCGGCACAGAGCTGTCTAATTGTTTCCTAGTGAGGAACTGCCAGGTCTTACAAAATTACAGTATCTAATGTAGAATCACAGAATCATAGGCCTGTTACAGACTGCCAAAATAAAGCTGCTTCGGGTCTCTTTGGAGGTATGCTATTTAAATGATGCATGGGTCCTAAGTGTATGGAGGTCGTGCCAAAGCCACATTCCATTCCAAAGTACAACTTTGGTGCAGCTTCCGGACTCTTAGGATGCATGCATCATTTAAACAGCATACCTCCAAAGAGACCCGAAGCAGCTTTATTTTGGCAGTCTGTAACAGGCCATAGAGTTGGAAGAGACCACAAAGGCCATGCAGTCCAACCCCCTGCCATGCAGGAACTCTCAATCAAAGCATCCCCAACAGATGGCCATCCAGCCTCTGTTTAAAGACTTCCAAGGAGGGACACTATCAA
The DNA here is from genome assembly GCF_019175285.1 of Sceloporus undulatus. NCBI lineage: Eukaryota > Metazoa > Chordata > Lepidosauria > Squamata > Phrynosomatidae > Sceloporus > Sceloporus undulatus. The sequence goes on along the minus strand of NC_056522.1, from coordinate 174,767,861 downwards.
AGGAAGTGTGTTCCACTGTCAAACAGCCCTTACTGTCAGAAGGTTCCTCCTATGTTGAGGTGGAATCTTTTTCCTGTAGCTTGCATCCATTGTTCCGTGTCCTGTTCTTTGAAGCAGCAGAAACAAGCTTGCTCCCTCCTCAATATGACACCCCTTAAAATATTTAAACAGGCTATCATATCACCTCTTAACCTTCTCCACTCCAGGCTAAACATCCCCAGCTCCCTAAGTCGTTCCTCGTAGGACATGGTTTCCAGACCCTTCAATACTTTATTCACCCTCCTTTGTATACGCTCCAGTTTCTCAATGTCTTTTTTAAATTGTGGTGCCCAGAACTGAACACAATATTCCAGGTGGGGTCTGATCAGAGCAAAATAGAGTGACACTATTACTTCACTTGATCTAGACACTATACTTCTATTGATGCAGCCTAAAATCGCATTGGCCTTGTTAGCTGCCGCATCGCATTGTTGACTCATGTTCAACGTATGGTCTACTTGGACTCCTAGATCCCTTTCACAAGTAGTTTCATTCAGCCAGGTGTCCTCCATCCTGTATCTGTGCTTTTCATTTTTCTGCCCTTACATTTCTCCGTGTTGAATTTCATTTTGTTAGCTATGGCCCAGTTTTCTAGTCTGTTCAGGTCATTTTGAATCTTGATCCTGTCCTCTGGGGGACAATTGTCCATCGCCGACTAGTCCACAAGCTATCTGGGATAACATCATCCAATTTCATGCCGATCACATTTGGTGCAGTAGACTGATTGAGGGCTTCATGGCCAGCTCAAGTATTTTGCACCCTGAAATGAGGGATCAAATGGTGTCCCCACCCCTAAATCAGGATGCATAGTGCTGAACACTAGGGTATTTTGGCAAAGATGGAAGCAGAAAATCCCATAAGTCCCTCTCTCCACCGTTAGCATGAGAAAGATAATAATAAAAAGTTAACTAACAATTTGCTGTCCTTCCATGACATCTGAAGTCTACAGCCTTTCGTAGCGGAGTTCCTCATCCAGTCTAATGGGCCAGCTCTTTTCATAACTCTGAAAATATTTCTCCAGGCTGAGATTCTTGCACATACTGAGGCAAAGTCCTGTTGATGCCTTACATGAGTGTAGTATGCCAGAGTAAGATATTTTTTGGAATGGTATATAGCATCAGTGGGAGGGATAACAATCAAAAAGCCAACTCTATTACCATAGATAATATTCTGTGAGCTCCAAGGAGCATAGGAGCTGGCAGAACAGCCTTTTCTTCTAACAAACATTGCTTCCAGCATGGCTGGCCCCTTGTCATCTCAGCACCAGTGGGCATTTTATCCTTGCCACCACATCACCACCCATGCCAGTGAAGTTACATTGGCCAATACAACAATGACCTGACTCTCATTTTCATTCAGTCTCACTTAAAAATCTCTCAGATGGTGTTCTAGCAGAGTGTAAAGCCCCATACAGGTATTACAGTCTAAATATCTAAGGAAGAATAAGTTCCATTTCCTCTCCTTGCACATTTCCATAACTCTGCTTATGGCAAAAGTGAATTTCTAAAGAGTTATTCCTCTTCCTTGTGCTTTTATTGTGCATGGCTACAAGGGGATATAGTTACAAATACAGTGGACCCTTGTTATGCGCTGGAGTTTGGTTCCAAGATCCTCCGTGTATAACAAAATCTGTGTATGCTCAAGTCCCATTAAATATAATGACATAGCAAAATGGTGTCCCTTATAAAAAATGGAAAATCAAGGTTTAATATTTGAAATGTATACTTTTTTTTAACATTTTCAAACCGTGTATGCTTGAATCCATGTATAAAAAATCTGTGTATAAGAAGGGCCAACTGTAGTTCTGCTGAATGAAACAGAGCCAAAAGAGCTGCATTTGGATAAGTCCATTATAAATTGCAGCTTTCTAGCCTGATCCACAAACCATTTAAGCTCATGTATATGACACCAGCTAGTTCATGCATGTATGTGGCTTAACCTAAAGCACTCCCAATCCAATTGTTTTATCAGTCAGACCATATTTTTGCATAGGGCTGAGTGGTAATTTATGTCCCAGTCCAGTGGGCAGACCTTTCAGTCCTGACAGATTTCTGACCTTCATCCCTGATGTCTTTCTAACATTGTCAGTACCATGACATGAAGCCCGGTGGCAAGAATCAGGTAGCCACAAATAACCTATACAATATCAAAGATTCCCATGAAAGTCGCAAGATTTCTGCTTCCTTGAAAAGTGAACTTCTTTCCTACTTGATATGCAACCCCTCTTCAAACAATCTCCTTTGGCTATATCTAGCATGCAGTGGTCTACAAATCACTTAACAGCCACTACTTTTATTAGGCCACATGCAGTCATTAGAATCAGAGTGCTCAAAAATGCACAACTATATAGCAGAGACGAATAGGCCCAGTGAATCCCTTTGTCTTCCCAAAGGGGCCATAAAAACAATTATTCCACCTAGATTGTAAAGATGAAACAGAATCTTAAAACATTTGCCTAAGACTAAGAACCTTATCACATATGAAACTGGAACTCCAATCTGGGGCCCTTCCGCAGTGAGGGAGAAGCACGGTTACTTCAAATACAAGGCAGTTCACACGATGTATTATCACACATGAAGAACGAAATTGTGGTCACTACTGGGGCAAAGAGTTCATATAGCTATATACCCATTGGCTTGCCATTTCAAAATGACCTCTTTCTTCCAAGAGTGATGGACCTTCACTCAAGCTGCATTCCCAAAGAAAGAATGGAATGAGCATTTCTTTAGGCTTATTCACTCCAATGATTCCCATTACAGATTGTTGGAGCCAGGATTTGACACTATAAAGGCTGAAATGAGGGGAAAATAACCCTCTGCTTTCATTTTAAAACAGTTTTCAAGCAATCTGGCTGGGAAAATGATGTCTTCTCTCTCTCTCTCTCTCTCTCTCTCTCTCTCTCTCTCTCTCTCTCTCTCACACACACACACACACACACACACACACACACATATGCTGTCACAAATGTATGCACTTTTTGTGTGCTGCAATGGGGCAAAGACAAGCACCCCACCTAAATTTAGTTGATAGGAACCCCAGGGCTGTAATCCAGGCTCCAGGAAGAGAAGAGGGGAGGGAAATGAGGCCTGCCAGCCGACACACTCCCAGGTTGAAGGGTCACTGAGCTTTTTCCAAGTCCGTTGGAATATCACCATGATATTTTAGATTATTCATTTGGAACACTTCTCCATTTGGGAGCCTGGATTACAGCCCCAAGGATTCCTATCAGTCATAACAAGTAGAGTAATAATAAGTAATAATAATGCCAACTTTGTCCCCATTTCTACTTTGGGAGCAATATTACAGGGGCCAATAACATCACCCACAACATCAGAGGTGCATTTATTTGTTTTTCCTCCAATGTGATATATGCCATCCTATGCCAGCAAAGACCATCTACACTGTACAAACAGGACTGTACAAACAGGATAAATAGACACAAATCTGACATTAAAAATGGCAATACTCAGAAAACAGTTGCAGAACATTTTAACCTTCCTGGACGTACAAGTAAGGGATTTACAGGTCACAGTCCTTGAACATGGAAATTACAAAAGGAAGACTAGAAAGAGAAACAGATGGACTGAATCATATTCATAAATTCCAATCCATTAGCAGAGGTAGGAATAATGACAATGGCTTCATGATGCACTAAACATATTAGCACAAGAGTCCTTGCTACTGCAGAAAAAGAATCTTTTCAGAAAGAGTTAAATTCATTTTTTCAAGTATCTAGACATAACTAAATTGCATTATGACTGTAATTTAACAAGGGAATTTCATTCCTTTTGAAATGTAACATGGATTTTTAGTTGCTTGCATAGTTGTAGGACATAACCTCACTAATAAAGGAGAAAGAATATCACATGGTTCAATCACTAGCTCATGATGTTGCCCTATACTTTGTTGTGGTTATTGGAGTGACAAGATGATAAAAAAAAAAGAGAGAAGAGTATTTGTGTAGCACGGGGCATAGCCTTGAAACATTTGGGTGTTCTTGTAACATTTGCTTGTTTTTTTAAGTAATTAAAAAGAAATTACATTAGCTACCTTTAAGAAATAGGAAAGTAAAAAGTTATTTTAAATAAACAGTAACTATAATATAATTAACAACATGAACTGACTTGTAGGTGTTGGAAACTCTAACCACAATGGACTACTATTGATTGATTGATTGATTGACTGACTGACTGATATTAATTGATAGCTTGATTCAGTAAGGCCTTTGAAAAGGTCCCCCACTATATTCAATAATCTAGTAAAATATGGGCTTGACAATGTTAGGAGTTAGGTGTTAAGTGCATTTGTAATTGGTTGACTGGCTTAGATGAAGGAATAGAGGGCATGCTTATGAATTTTGTAGATGACAACAAATTAGGAGTACCTAATACCCCAGAAGAAAGGATCGGAAGTAAAAATGACCTCTCTAGATTAGAAAGCTGAGCCAAAATTAATTTCAAAAAGGAAAATGTAAGGTACTGGTCTTAAGTAGAAAAAATGAAATGCATAGATATAGGATGAGGGACACTTGGCTTAACAAGACTACATGTAAAAGGGATTTAGGAGTCCTAGTAGACCACAAGTTGAACATGAGTTAACAGTGTAATGTGACAGCTAAAAAAGCCAGTGTGATTCTTGGCTGTATCAATAGGAGTATAGTGCCTAGGTTGAGGGAAGTAATAGTGCCACTCTATTATGCTTTGGTCAGACCTCACCTGGAATACTGTGTCCAGTTCTCTGCCCAAGACGTAACAGATGTGAACAAGCTGGAGCATGCAACCAAAATGGTGAAAAGTCTATCAACCATGCCTATCAGGAGTGACTTAGGCAGCTGGGTATGTTTAGTCATGAGAAGAGAAGGTGAAGAGGTGACATAATAGCTCTGTTTAAATATTTGAAGCGATGTCATGTTGAGGATGAAGCAAGATTAGTTTCTGCTGTTCCAGAGACTAGGATATGGAGCAATGAATGCAGACTACAGGAAAAGAAATTCTACCTCAACATAAGGAAGAACTTCCTGACAGTAAGAACTGTTCGACAGTGGAATGCACAAGAGTGATGGAGTCTCTTTCTTTGGAGGTTTTTAAACAGAGGCTGGATAGCCATCTGTTGGAGGTGCTTTGATTGTGTGTTCCTGGATGGCAGGGAGTTGAATTTAATAGCCTTGAGGTCTGTTCCAACTCTATAATTCTATTATTCTAAAAGCAACTTCCAAATCATCCCCTGGATGACTACTAGAAGACCAGAAGCCCTCCCTACTCCAACTTGGCCATTTCTGGTTTAACTAATTCCTCTGACAAAATTTAGAAAATATTATTGTTGTTTGTTGTTAGCTGCCATCAAATTGACTTCAACATATAGCAACTCCATGAATGAGGACCTTGATGTCACCTTGTCATCACCCAGCCTGTAGTCTTGCCGATCCAGGGCCTTGGGTTCCTTGATTGGGCCTGTCCATCTGGAATGCAGTCTTCCTCCTTTCCTACTGTCTTCTACCTTGAAAAGCATTACTTTTTAATGAATCATGCCTTATATTCGATACTGAAATTAATAATACTACTGCAGTGGTATGAATAGGACATATGAGGGGGAAGATTATTTTCATGACAAACCTAGCATGTGACCTTGACAGTTATGCCTCTGTTCTGATTCTAGGCAAATATGTAAAGAATTCCAGGACCTCCTTAGCCAAGACAGATCACCCTTGGGATCCTCTAGACCCACTCCAATATTGGACCTTGACATCCAGAGACATTTAACACATTTCAGGTATGACCTTCTAAGTTTCTTTTATGGAATCATTTACCTAAAGAAATCTGAAATGGGAAATGTTGGTGATCATTTTATCTGTCATTATGCTACTTGAACAGAAGCTGAGACAATGTGTACTTCTGCCAGCACATTTGACATTAGGAGCAGGATGTGTTAAAACTGCAGAGTGAACTACCAGTTGTTCATGTTATGGGGTGGGTAGGCGGAAGGAACAAACATCTGTACAATTCATTGGTTACCAAATCTCAGGAGCTTTTGACAGCCTAGTCCTTGAGGGCAGTCACATCAGGGAGAGGAGGGGAGAGAAGGAGAAATCTGGAGGGGGACTTCTTCCACAGTTCACTGCCGACAGTTAGATTAACAAAATTCAAGGGATCTGGGAGGAGGGAACCTTGCAGTGGAGAGGAGGTGTGTGTGGCTTTGTGCACAATTCTCTGCCCAAGACCTAACAGTAAGAATTGATAAAATGGCTGCACCCAGGCTCTGGAAGTTTTTTCCTTCAGATAGCTAAAAACTTCCTGATAGGAAAGCTAAACAGAACTATGAAAATTTTCAAAGCTCCTGCATTGAATTTGTTTTGATTTTATTACTGAAAGATAACAACTTGTTTTAGTAAATGCTTTGTACTTGTTTCTTCTAACTTGGTAATTTTGTTTGACTTAGGTTTGTTTTAACAGTTAGCTGCTTTGAATATTTTAGATGATAAATGCGATGTGTGTATTTAAAATTGATAATTAAACAACTCGAATCATTTCAGTTTTTCCATGAATTGCATGTATCTTTGATGGGGGGGGGGGGGGGTCTCTGGTCACAAATTCAGGGTTGAAATCTGATCTCATGAAGATGTGCTTGCAGACAAAGGCTAGGATGCAAGAGAAACATGTTTCAACCTGATTTGTTAAAAGTAAGCAGTGAAGTGCTCTCTAGTGGTTCCAGAAAAAAGCAAAGGTTTCTTTTCTACCACTCTGCTATGAACAAAGGAAGTAGTAAGAGTATGTGTATACCAAGTCAGATGGAAGCAGGAATGGAGTACTAGATTACTTGTGCTGCACCTAAATGGACATTTGTTCTTGGTCTAATCTATTTGATTAGATTATTGCAAGTATCAGTTTTATCAATGTAGCTGAACCAAAGGCTGGCTGTAGATGGAATAAACATGCCTGATACTTCATGAAGTACCCATGGTCATTATTGGATAGTGTAATAATGGGATCCTTCTAGGGTTTAGCTTCTAAACTGTGGAAGTGAAACAATTTGTAGTGTTATGGCAGTGTATCATATTTTCCAGAATATTATACAGTACTGCAATGCTGTTGTTGTTGTTGTTGCAAAAGAAACAGAAACACAGCCATCAGATCTATCGTAGAACTTTTTAATAATAATAATAATAATAATAATAATAATAATAATAATAATAATATTTTATTATAGACCGCTATTCCGCAATGATCATAGCGGTTGTACAGTAAAATTGCAAACAATACAAAAAATTGCTGCCTCTCTCCCCCTCAAGATGGTGGTTGGAGGGGGCTCTTTGTCTTCCAGGCCAGGCCTCTCTCCCCCTCAAGATGGTGGTTGGAGGAGGGCTCTTTGTCTTCAGGCCAGGCCTCTCTCCCCTCAAGATGGTGGTTGGAGGAGGGCTCTTTTTTCTTCCAGGCCTGGCCTCTCTCCCCCTCAAGATGGTGGTTGGAGGAGGGCTCTTTGTCTTCAGGCCAGGCCTCTCTCCCCCTCAAGATGGTGGTTGGAGGAGGGTCGTCTTTGTCTTCCAGGCCAGGCCTCTCTCCCCCTCAGATGGTGGTTGGAGGGGGCTCTTTGTCTTCAGGCCGGCTCTCTCCCCCTCAAGATGGTGGTTGGAGGAGGGCTCTTTTTCTTCCAGGCCTGGCCTCTCTCCCCCTCAAGATGGTGGTTGGAGGAGGCCTCTTTGTTTCCAGGCCAGGCCTCTTTCCCCCTCAAGATGGTGGTTGGAGAGGGGCTCTTTGTCTTCAGGCCAGGCCTCTCTCCCCCTCAAGATGGTGGTTGGAGGAGGTTTCTTTTTCTTCCAGGCCTGGCCTCTCTCCCCTCAAGATGGTGGTTGGAGGAGGGCTCTTTGTCTTCCAGGCCAGGCCTCTCTTCCCCCTCAAGATGGTGGTTGGGGGAGGGCATCTTTGTCTTCAGGCCGGCCTCTCTCCCCTCGATGGTGGTTGGAGGAGGGTTCTTTTTCTTCCAGGCCTGCCTCTCTCCCCTCAAGATGTGGTTGGAGGAGGGCTCTTTGTCTTCCAGGCCAGGCTCTCTCCCCCTCAAGATGGTGGTTGGAGGGGGCTCTTTTTCTTCCAGGCCTGGCCTCTCTCCCCCTCAAGATGGTGGTTGGAGGAGGGCTCTTTGTCTTCAGGCCGGCCTCTCTCCCCCTCAAGATGGTGGTGGTGGAGGGCTCTTTGTCTTCCAGGCCTATAGCATTAATATTGTATGTGTGGATTCAAGCAGCACAGGTAGCATGGAGACCACTAAAAGTGTTAGTTTGTGGGTTCCGCATTTATCATTTATTTATTTATTTACGGTATTTATACCCCGCCCTTCAGCCTAAAGGCTCTCAGAGCGGCTTACAATTATTATTATTTTTAATTGCATGGTTCCCTGACCTCAGGCTTACAATCTAAAAATGTAATCCTCCCAGTGATCTATTCTGACATCGGCTTAATACACTGTCCATCAGAAATGAGGAGGCTGTGCTGATAGAAACATAACTGATTATCAGGAAACCATCTGCAGGGGACAGTGACTGCAAAGAGCGGGGGCTGCATGTGCACTTGGGAAGAGTATTCATTTAACAGGGAAGCTATAGCCTAGACTACACTCTGAAACAGCTCTGTTGTTTAAGTTTTTCAATTAGCATCTTGAATAGGTTGTGAAGAAAAGACCAGAAATTGTGGAGGTTGCTGGTAGAGATGGTTGAAGTCAGAGGATTAAATGCTTTTCCATAATGAGCAGGGCAGAAGAACATGGATCTCTTTGAGGATCATCTCCCAGCCACAGCATGTTGTAAATATTTGATAGCAACTTCTGCTCTTAGAAAGATGCAGACTTGGCCATTGCTTGAAACTGGAGATAGGCAGATGGTATCGTCCTCATGTTGCCCCCCCCCCCCCATAGCACATGGAAATGTTTCCTTTGCAATAAAAGTGAGCTATTTCACCCTGGGGGTGGAAGGGTGGGTGGGAGTGGGTGAGAGAGACCTTGTGACTGCCAAAGAAAAGTCCAAGACTTGGGGCCATTTTGGCTGCTTTCACATATATGAAACGGTATCATTAAAACATGATAGAGGCCTGCCTTCCTCTAGACACAGTTGCATATGTTAACATGTATAATGATGGGCTATATATACTGCAACTCCTCTCTGATCTCCACCTCCCCCTTATATTTCTAAATACTCTATAGAAATATGAATGATTATTTTGTTCCTCCAATTACTATCTGGATTGTTTTAGTGGGCTAAATGATTTTTTTCAGACTCCTACAGCTATCAGTGTCATTCTGCTACTTCATCTGCAAAGCAAAGGAGGGAAGAATTATTGCCTATATACTATCAGAGTCTAATGGGTGCTCCAAAGAGTCTATACCTTTGCCCATCTGACACTTTCTGTAAACTGAATGACTCTTTTTATCAGCCATTCACAGAAGATAGTGTCCCCAGCTGTATTTCCTTTTTGAAAGGGTGACTTTGGACTTGTGTTAAGACAACTATTAATAAGTAAGACTTCTGGCATTATTATTGTTGTTGTTGTTATTATTATTATTATTATTATTATTATTATTATTATTATTATTATTATTATTATTGGACATAAAAACAGGAGCCACAATAAATAAAAAAGGAAACCTTTAAACCATGTTGAGAATCTTGTAATGCTTTAAACTCACTCCAGAATCTGAAAAGACAACTCTAGATTTATGACTTGATGATCCCAAGCTTTCTCTGCTAGAAGAACTGAAGCATTTTCTGCTACATATGATGAATATTTTATCATCTACTCTAGTGAGTGGGAGTTATTGGGGGTGGTTCCATTAATTTGGCCTCCTAGCAGCTGATACAGGCCACCACAGCCAACTGCGCTTCAGGATATGCTGGCAGGTAGTTCCAAGTTGGACTTATTCCAAGAACCTATAAAAAGTAATGCATTAATTTCCAACCATGACTGTTAGAACATAATCATAGCAACATAGAATTGGAAAGGACTTCATGGGCCATCAAGTCCAACCCAGCTAAAGCTTCCTCAGCAGGTAGCTGTCCACTCTCTTTTTGAAGATGCCCGTAGAAAGAGACCCATCCCCTCTTTAGGCAGTTGGTTCCATAGTTGAACCTCTCTTACTGTTCAGATGTTCCTTCAAATGATCAATTGAAATCTATCCCCATATAACTTAAAACCATTAGACCTGGGGAAGACCTGCCCGTTCCTCTCCGTAGCAGCCCTTGAGGTCTTTAAAGAGTGCAGTCATGTCTCCCCTCAGTCTTATCTTCATCAGGCTGAACAAGCCCAGCTTCTCCAACCTCTCCTCTTATATTTTGTTCTCCATAACTCTTAGCATCCTTGTTGCCCTTCTCTCAACCTGTTCTGACTTGTCTATATCCTTCTTAAAATGAGGTGCCCAGAACTGGATGCAGAACTCCAAAAGAGGCCTAACCAGCACACAATATTACTTCTCTATTACTTGACTATTACTTCTTTCAACTTGAAAACTATGTTTCTTTTAAGTCAGGCTAAAATAATATTCACCTTTCTTGCTGCAGCATCCCATTGCTGGCTCATGTTCAATTTATAATCTTCAATAATTCCAAAGTATTTTTCACATGTAATTCTGCTGAGATGTGTATTCCCCATCCTAAACCTCCGCATTTAGTTGTTGTAGTCTAAATGTAGAATTTTGCATTTGTCTCTATTGAATTGAATTTTATTAATTTCCCTCCGTTTTTTCTAGTTTATTGAGATCCTTTTGAATTCTGCTCCTATCTTCCAATGTATTAGCCACCTCTCCTAGTTTTTTTTTAATCATCTATAAACATAAGGATTCCCTCCACTCTGTCATCTAGGTCATCGATAAAAATGTTGAACATTAATGGTCCTAGGACAGAGCCCTGAAGAACTCTACTAAAGACTTCTTTCCAGTTTAAAGCTCAGACATGTTAGTTAACTAATGACCTGATTAAAAAAAGATATAAGATTACTTTGGAAGGCTTTTTTCTTGATAAACCCATGCTGGCTGTTGCAGATCATTGTCTTGTCTTCAAGACACTTGCAAGCAGGCTCCTGTATGATCTGTTCTAATATTTTTTCCTGCTATTGAGGTCAGGCTGACTGGTTTGTAGTTTCCTGGATGACCATCACCTCCACCACCACCACCATTTCCTCCTTACCTTTTTAAAAGAGATGGACAACATTTGCCCTTCTCCAGTTCTTTGATGGCTCACATGTTCTCTGTGATTTCTCAAAAATGATGACAAGGGCTTCAGAGAGTACATCAGCATATTTCTTCTTTTGGGGAGAAAAATGAAGTGAGTTAAGTATGGAATAGTTCTGCTTTTTTGTTGTGACTTGTTAGCATTTTATTGCATAGTGGCCCCATTGTCTCCTTGCCTGAAAACTTTGGGGGAAAATCCTTTTTGTTACTCCTTGTTTTCCTAGCAAGTCTCAGCTCATTCATAGCTTCAGCTCTCCTTATATAGTATTAATCCTGGTGGTTCATCCTCCCTTTCACTCCATGTTTGTTCTTGTGTTACATCAAGTTGTTTTTGAGTTATGGTGATCCTAAGAAGAACCTGTCATGGGGTCTTCAGGCCAGATTTGTTCAGGGAGGATTTGCCTTTGCCCTCCTCTGAGCTTGACAGAGTATGACTTGCCCCAGGTCACCTGATAGGTTTCCATGGTTTAGCAGGGATTCAGACCCTGGTATCCATAATTATAGTCCAATACTCAAACCAATACACCACACTGAATCTCCTGCTATTCTTTATAATACTCTTTTTTCTTCTTACTTTCTTCTTGATTTTGATCTGCAGCCACACTGGCTGTTTCAAAAGTTTACCATTTTTCTTCTTTCATGGGATTGTATGTAATTGTGCTTTTTGCATCTCCTTCAAGAACTCTCACCCCTTGTCTTTTTCATATAGGCCTGTTACAGACTGCCAAAATAAAGCTGCTTTGGGTCTCTTTGGAGGTATGCTGTTTAAATGATGCATGGGTCCTAAGAGTCCGGAGGTCGCACCAAAGCCACACTCCATTCCTAAGCACTGGATGGCAGCTTTGGTGCAGCTTCCGGATTCTTAGGATGCATGCATCATTTAAACAGCATACCGCCAAAGAGACCCGAAGCAGCTTTATTTTGGTAGTCTGTAACAGGCCTTAGTGTCTCTAACCATATGATTCTAACTAGCAATTCCCTGAAATTGTTAAAATCAGTTTTTTAAAAAAATCCAAGGTCCATGCTTGACTATAGTCTTCTTTGCCCTGTCCCACAGTTATGGGCCATTTTCCCCTGAGGTACCAACTACAGTGGTCTTTTCCCTTACATGGGGGATCAGTTCTGGACCCCCCCCCCCCATGTAAGGGAAATTTCGCGTATGCTCGAGCCACATTAAAGATAATGGGGCTCGTGCCCATGGCAGCGTGCAGCATGTGCGTCACTGCTTCTTCCGGTGCACGGTGCCGCTTCTTCCAGTGTGGCTTCCAGCGTATGCCATGTAAGGCACGCCCGCGTATGACGCAGGTGCATTGTACTTTGATTCCAGTGACCAGTTTCTCTGTATTGGTCAGGATCAAGTCCAGGACTGCAAATCCTGTAATTCTGTCCTCTGTCTTCTGAAACAGAAAATTATCTGCAAGGCATATCAGGAATTTGTTGTACATCCTATCCTTAGCAGAATTAGTCTCTCAGCAGATATCAGGATAGCTGAAGTTCCCCATAACTTGAATCACTGAAATGTCTGAGATTTGTTTCTGAAAACTTCATCCACCACCTCTTCTTGGTTTGGGGGTCTGTGGTAAACTTCTACCACACTGTTAATTCATTTATTTTTACCCAAATGCTCTCAATAGGTCTACTCTGATCACTCTCATGGGTTTCTGTACAAGTGAATTTGTCTTTGTAACACAATGCTACTTCTCTTCCTTTTCTCCCACATCTGTTCTCTTGGAATAGGTTATAAACTTCTTTTTTTATATTCCAAACATAGGAGTCACCCCATCAGGTCTTTGTTATGCCTTTAAAGTCAAATTACCTTCCTGCATTAAAATGTCAAGCTAATCTTGTTTGTTTTCCAAATTCTGTGCATTGATACATAGACATTGGAAGCTTTTTTTTGTTCACTTATTTATTTACTGTTAGTTTTTCTGTGGATCCCATTCTCTCCTTCAGCTTCTCCTCTAGAATTCACATGCTTGCTTGCTTGCTTGCTATTTTATTTTATTTCATTTCATTTCATTTATATGCAGCCTTTCTCCAAGAAAAGGACCCAAGGTGGCTCACAGATCAATTTTAATAGCAATAACAATAGCAGCTATATTTCTATGCTGCTTCATACTGAACTAATCAGTCTCTAAATGGTTTACAAACTGTAAGCTAATTGCCCCCAACAAGCTGGGTACTCATTTTAACAACCTTGGAAGGATGCCAGGCTGAGTTGACCCTGGAACCCCTGGCTTTTATTGAACTCACAACTTTGTAACTGTGAGTGATTGGCTGCAGTACCGGCATTTAACCACTGTACCACCATTGTTTAAAACAATTTTTAAAAACCCAATTAAAATCATCTTGCTAGAACAATATAAAATTATGTTAAATATACAAAAGTTTAAAATGCAAGTAGAACACACACACCCATATAAAAGCCTCCCTATTAAGATTATATATTAAAAGGCTATTTGAATAAAAATAGATTTTCCTGCTGGTGAAAGGAAAGCAGGGAAGGGTCCAGCCTAGCCTCCCATGGAAAGGCATACCAGAGAGTGGGAGCATCTACTGAGAAGGCCCATGCTTCCCTTTAGGCTCCAAATCCCCAAGGATTTAGTCTGAAGCACTATTGATCAGACTTTCCATGCTCATAACAAAGACATTTTTCCCAGTCTTTGTGATGGCCCATCTCTAGCCAATCATTTTCTGTCTAAGAAGTGAAGACTGTGGTCCCAAAAACCAAACTTCTCACATCTACACTATCTACATAGCCAGTCAATCACTTTTAGTATTTTCCTGTCCCTAAGTAATCATCTATCATTCAATGGCAGAATTGGTGGGGATACCATCTGTGCCTTAAAACCCTACAGCTTTTTGTCCAAAGCTTTATAACTATATGGTGATTTACTCAAAGGAGGAGGACTCTTTTTGTTACTCCTCCCTTGGCATGGAGGTATACCCTGTTGCTGATTTCCTGTTTGAGCATTTACACTGCTGCTATCCTCATGAAGATGTAGGAAGTGATTAATTGGAGCAGTTCTGAATACCTTCTGTATAGTCTGATCCTGATAGTGACTTTATTCAGGACATTATTTCACTGTTACAGACCTCTTTCATTTTCCTTAGCAGTTTCTTCCTGCTGGTTCTGTAAGATCAATTCTCCCTGTGTTTTATCCAGGAAGTCCTCATGTTCTCTGATGCACTGAAGGGACTCCACACACAGCTTTGGTTCACTGATCTTCTCTTCGAAGAGACCTACCAACTTGCACTTGCTGCAGGTGTAGCTGGTGATATTTTCTGGCAAGACGATAAACTTTGCACATAGACAGCAGCAGACAAATATAGATCATTCTTCCTTCATCTCTACAGTTATTTTTCTATTCTTTTCCCCGGTGATATCTATATGGCCTATAACTGCACACACTGCAAGGCACACACAGACATTGCTCCTTCATCCCACCTGGCTGCTTTTTTTGGTTATAGGAACTTCAGCAAGGCTGATGAAAATAAGCACACAAATAAGTTGCTTCATTTTCTCAATTACTAGCTCATCTGCCAGCTCAAAATCTTACTGTCTCTCCTAACTCAGCTGGCATTTTTCACTTACACTAACTTCAGCACAGGCTGATGGGGAAAAATAGAAAGGCAAGCTATTTCATGCAGAGACCTTCACCTACTTCTCTGTTGTCTCAAAAGCTTACTGCTTATCCCAGCCCAGCTGCTTTTTTGCTCACAGTGACTTCAGCAAAGGCTGATGGGAAAAGTATGCAGATGAGCTGCTTCTCTCCCAAAGCCTCACTTCCTCTGCTAGCTCAAAAATTTGCTGCCTCCACCATCTTGACTGATGTTTTGGTTTTTGTTCACATTGCAATTATAGTTTAGCAAACATTAATGTTACTCCTTTGTTTCATAATTGTAACTTATAAGGAAGTGGAAATAACTTTGCACAAGCTCACATCCACTATACAAGAAGATATCTGTTCATCTGCTGAGGGATGGCTCCTTCTTGAGGTATTACTTCCCTCTTCCTCAGATAGATGCCTCCTCAGACCCTTCTTCATTCTTGTTGCAGATATCCAGGAATGTGATACCATGATCCCTGAAGATCTTCTCCCCCAACTTCTCTGCCTCTCTCAAGTTCTAGAAGTCAGGTGCCACAGGCCTTGAAAGAAAATACCAATTTACCTAAAATGTAAACAGAAAAGATGTATTGGGATTAAACAGGACATCATCTTTGTTAAACTCAGCCCTAGAACTATAGTGTGCAATCCAAAAGCATAGGCCTCCTTACTCAATAGAGATAGACACTGAGTCCTATGATGCATTCTAGGAGATTGACACCAAGACCAGGTCAGAAAATTTTCTGGACTGAACTTATCTTTGCACTGAGTACAAGCAGAGGAGGAACCCTGCATCTCCCATTGCTTCTAGTCAAGATCAGTAGGGAAACCTTAATGTTTAAATGGAATATTGTTATGTTACAGGCCAAATGAATTTTAGTTGGTGACTCCTAAGCCTGTGCATATATCATTAAAATGTTTAACTATCATTACATAAGAGCATATAACCTGATAGAAACATATAGATGGCAGTATATAGAACCTAAGGCCTGTTACAGACTGCCAAAATAAAGCTGCTTCGAGTCTCTATGGAGGTATGCTATTTAAATGATACATGCATCCTAAGAGTCCGGAGGTCACGCCAAAGCCACAGTCCATTCCTAAGCACTAGAGTCCAGCTTTGGTGCAGCTTCCGGATTCTTAGGACCCATGCATCATTTAAACAGCATACTTTCAAAGAGACCCGAAGCAGCTTTATTTTGGCAGTCTGTAACAGGATTCATGACATTGTCTTCTCATTGATTGTCTTCTAAAAAAGAAAGAAAAATCTTGTTTAGATCTCAAGTCTGGGAAGACTGCCAGATGCTTCTTTCAAGAATGTAAACACAGGGCCCATACAGACAGGCCAAAATAAAGCTGCTTTGGGTCACTTTGGAGGTATGCTATTTAAATGATGCATGTGTCCTAAGAAGCCAGAAGCTGTGCCAAAGTCACGCTCCAGTCCTAAAGACTGGAGTGCAGCTTTGGCGCACCTTCTGGACTCTTAAGATGCATGTGTCATTTTAACAGCATACCTCCAAAGTGACCTGAAGCGGCTTTATTTTGGCCTGTCTGTACAGGCCCATAAACTACAAAGAATAATCTCAGGTCACCTGTTAGTTCATACGTTAGAGACAACTGACAAAAGGTAGTAGGTTCTGTTTTAAAAGTGGGGTGTGCACTAGAAGCGAGTGCACAGGACAAAAAGTTAAGAATCTAAACATCTAATTGGATTACCAAGGCACTGAATGGGCATGAAAAGAAAAGAGCTAAGAGTGAGTCACATAATTAGGCCACTTAGGAAGGCCTCCAGTGTGGAAAGTGAAGTCTACATGTAGCCTTCCTGAGATAATCCCTGTCATGCTGCCCTAAAATGCTGGTGTAGGTAAAGTTGGGAGATATATGCTTACATGTAATAAATGCAGTTAAGACTTGCTTAATAAGTGCTTAAGCGTTAATCCTTGAATACCTCTGTTACACAGAAGCATGTTAAAAGTTGTAACATTCCTCAAAAAGATGAAAATGGCTTAGAATATGATAAAAGATAAGATTGTGAATATGTCAATTATGTAAAAGCCTTTAAGAATTATCTGCATGACTTGGCAGACATTCTGGAAAACTATATGATTAGTGGGAACCTGATTATGATAACAGAAGGAGAATGTTGTATGTTAACTGGTTTAGAAGGCTGGTGTTCCTACATGCAGTACTTATTGCCATGCCTGTTAAAGAGCTCAATAGAGAAAGTCCCTATGAATGTTCTAATTATGTGATAGCTATAAAGCTTAGTATAAGATGCCATATATGGAACTTAATGGGATAATAATGCCTTCCATATAATGTTATGGAATATAACTAAAGCTGAAATGCCCAGACAATGTTATGTCTGCAATTCTCCCTAAAGGGAATGCATATGTACAGTATATCCATGTATCTATATGACTCTTTACAATAAATAGCCTGAAACAGTACCAAAAGGGCCTGTCCCTTCCCAAATAAATATCCGAAATAAATATTCAACTCTTAGACTTGAAGATATTTAAGTGGAGTGTTGATGTTAACTTGGCCTGTCTTATTTAATCTCTCTCATAACTTGGGTGACCATAAATTGATAATGGTGACTCCAGACAGAACCTAGAATTAGCTGATAAATGGCAAGTGCCCTAAATCCCTGAGAAATAGTCTAAGAGTAGGGATGGGGAACCACATCTGTTTAAGTCTCCACAGAGAATCTCATCCTAGCCCCTGGTTTCAGAACCAGATGCATGCATAGTCCACCAGACACTGTGCCGCCAAGTGTTCACTGGGACAACCTAAGCATTTAACATCACACCCAACCTCACTGTCAGGTGTGGCAAATTAGAGCCAACCATCTGAGTAAGTCCCAAAAACGCAATCCTGTAGACCAATTGAGGGCTGATTCCTCCACCATTCCTATTTAACCCCAACAACAGACTAGATAAACCCATGTTGCATAAAGGGAAAGGATAACAGGATATTGCATGGAGACATAAGAGGATGAGAAAATAGCTGCCATACAGCCACTCCCCCCACTCCCATCATCATTGATGTCGCATAAGATCAGAAGTCTTATAATGCTTCAGGACAAGACAGGTAGTTCATAGACACCCGAAGCTGTCAAAGACCTTTGAGAAATGGATGTAGGTTGTCAACATTTTTCCCTCTGGTTGTGTTGCTGTTTATTCACCAGATATGTAGTGGAAAGAAATAAGCATGTAAAGCTTTCTCTACCACTGAACTTTCATGTCAAGAAACTTCACTGTAACTACTAGGAATCTTTTAAAGGTACTTAGGCATCTCCCAGAAAAGCAGTTGCCAATCCAAATTCAATTCCTAATGAAAACCAAATTAAACACAATGCAGTAGTTACCAGAGAGAAATCTGATGCCTCTGTCTTCTCTGAAATGTAATTTGGGTAAGAACCATAAATTTTAGAAAAGATTGGGAATAACACTGTAGCTCCATGCTATTCCTGGATGAAAATGGCTTGTTCCGCTCCCCATTTATATTAGCCAAAGGGGGTAAGGAATCATAAGCATCTATATGCCTTCAACATATGACACACTGATAGACATTGTTATTGCTGTGAGGTTATTATTAACCTACTGAAAACCTGTAAAAGGTGTAATGGATATTGGTGGCCAGATTTGTGTGTCTGAGTGGGTCAGAAGTCATTGAGGAGTACAATACTGATGCTCCTTACAAGATTTGTAATGTCTATAATCACTGTAGCTTTGAGGTTGGGTGTGTGAGTATGCATGTGTGTATGCACATGCATGCACATACATTACCTCATCATCCCACTACCCCGTCTTATTGAGAGTCACATTGTATTGCTTTGGAGAATGTAACAGCCACACCTTATGCCAGAAGAATTCAAAGATCCCTCTTGCAGTGCTTGCAGGGTGAAGATCTGGTCTCCAGATGCTTCAGACCCTCCAACCAGAAAATCAACCTTTGAAATTGTGTCTGGCCTTGATTTCTTTTCCCCTCATCTTTTCTCAACAGTAATAAATATTTTAGTGGGCAAGTCTTCAATTTCAGCAAAATGAAAATCTGTGTGCAGTAAACTCTTCAATATTTCTCTCTCTTTCTCCCTGCTTTACAGTTTGATCACTCATGGCTTTGGAACTCCAGCTATATGTGCTGCCCTCAGCACTTTCCAAACTGTTCTCAGCGAAATGCTGAACTACTTGGAAAAGCACACAACACACAAAAATGGTGGAGCAGCAGAATCTGGCCAAGGACATGCCAACTCAGAGAAGGCCCCCCTGCGGAAAACTTCAGAGGCTGCTGTGAAAGAGGGCAAAACAGAAAAGACAGACTAGCTACATCAAACAGAATCTATTTCCAGAGAAACATGCTGCTGATATTTTTTTTAAAACATATATCTATCTATCTATATATATCTATATATCTATATATCTCATTGAGGGTGACTTAGTTCCACTGGACCAAACTGACTCAGGGGGAAAGGGTTTTCCAAACTCACCAACCCTAGCAACCTGAAGGACAGTGATGTAGAATAACCATGTGAAGAAGTCACTTTTTTAAACCATTGCTCTCTAACCTGCATTTTGTGTGTATGCGTGTGTGAGAGTGTGTATGTGTGCACATACATTTAATCATCATTGCATATGATACTCTGATGCATTTTATTTCTTAGAGCTTCCAGACATGGAAGAAGCAACACTACACTAACCTTTTCCAGTTTAGTGATTGGACAGTGTCATCAGAAACTAAGAAAATATGACATCATGGGATATGCAGCTCCTGGTGAACTTGTGTCTCATCACCCATTCAATGGATGAAACCAAAAACAGTGCCTCTTTCTATTGCCCTTGAGAGATGATATGGAAGAATGCCTGGAATGGGAAATAGAAGAACTTGAAGACCTTGCAAATAATAAACACTGTGTTACTGGAGCTGAAAACTGAGGTCTGGGAGTTTATGGGAAATCCACATCAAGGTTATGCCCATCTTTTTCAAGGAGTATCCTAGGAACCTTGACTTGGCTGGATGGCACAGATTAAAATGCATGAGCTTGGTGACTGAGACCATATCCTTCATCTCTTTGGTCATAATCAATAACAGCTTGACCATCTCCTACCACCCTTGGTCTTGGTATCTGAATTCCAACTCTGAAGAAAACCATATATCATTGCATGTTCTGTTGGGTTAAAATAGGTGACTGGAGAAGTCTATTGTGTTTTCTTGATTTTATGATGCTTCCATCTCTTCCCCCCACACCTTCAAGAGTTTTAGTTCAACTAACCATGACTGGCAGCACTGTTCAGAGATCTCCCAGAGGAATATAGAAGGTGAGCCAGGATCATTCCTAGTGGCCCTATACACTTTGGATGTTATGTCTGAAAAAGTTTGACACAAGAGATGTATCTAAGTAGGCTTCAGTGGCACATCAGAAATGCATAATGTCTGTTACAGTAAGTAATCATAAGGAATCAAGGTATTGTCAGCAGGATTGATTAGGCAGCATTATGGTCCCCATTTACACTCATTCAGAGAATGTTGGAATATTGTTAACATTTTTTAAGAATACACATTTATAATGTGTAAAGCTTTGTTACAGACCAGCATACTATTAAATTTATGTACAGAACAGAAATTTCAATCTGTAGTCCAAAACAGACGGGCCCTTTGTGGCATGGTGGTGGCAATACTAGGGATAGGGACTGCGCGGCAACTGCACAGTCCCTAACTCTAGTACGGAGTGTTGGTGTCCTGCGTTCATGGACGCTGCCATTGTGCAATAAGCTCCGCGCAGCATCTGCATGGCACCGTGCATTGCTTACATTGCGAGTACGCCATTGGCACACTTGTGACGTCCACCCTGCGGTGCAAAAAACCCCCGTTTTTTCCGGGTTCTTTTTACTCCAGAGGGAAGCCGCATGGTTTGGTGGCTGCTGCTTCTCTCCGGAGGGAATTAGGCCATCAGCAGGCCACCCCTTTGGGGCAGTCTGTACCGCACCATAGTTTCCAGCAAAAATACTCTATGGTCTGTTACATGTCTCATCCACTTACAGTTTCATGTTTCTACTTAATGTTTCTGACATTTTGAGCTATTCTGTTTGGGTTATGTCTTATCAGGCAATAGGAGAACCCTATTAGTTTTAGGATAGAATCACAAAATAGCTGTTGCCTAAAGAGTAACCCTTGGATTAACCAGTAAGCCTTAATCGAAGTCTTTTTCTTCTTAAAATAATATCACACTTTAATGTAATATAACTGCTTCATAACACTTACCAAAATCCGGAGTGTAAGCAACCTTTCCCTGAGAGCCAGTGTGGTGTAGTGGTTTGAGCACTGGACTATTATTTATTTATTTCCATTTCTCTGGAGAATAGGATTTGAATACTTGCTCTGCCATGGAAACCAACTGGGTGACTTTGGATAAGTCTCACACTCTCAGCCTGAGAGGAGGGCAAAGGCAAACCACCTTTGAACAAATCTCACCAAGAAAATCCTGTGATAAGTTTGCCTTGGGGTCTCCATCAGTCAGAAATGATTTGAAGGCACATAGCAACAACAACAAAAACAATTAACTTTTCATTAAAGACAATGGAACATATCCTACTTCATAATGTATCAGACTGCTCATTTTGAAGCCAACCCTTGTGCCTATACTATCCAGAATTATGAGGTGATACTTGACATATGAAGTGATATTTGGCCTATTTCTCCATGCAGAATTCATATGGCTCAAGTTTAAAACCTGACAGTATATGATAATTATCTAAGATGGCATTGCACACACTGTAACCTGTGCCATTGGAAACCCACAGAATTGGTTTTGATAATACTATAAATCCTGACTTTACTTATTTGGACTACAACTCCTCAAATCTCCAAACCATGTACATTGGCAATGCTGGCCCTGAAAATCTGGGAACTGTAATCTAAAAACAAACATTTGTAGGCTGTGGTTTAAACCTATTGGTTCACTGGCGTGTTTTGCTTGAGTAATATTTATCCTGTGGTTTCACATTGAATCATGGCCCTTGTTTTGTACACTGAGAAAATTGCAAGTTCTGTTTTTCCGGTTCATATTTAGAAAGGGCAGTTTTGCATGTGTCTGTGGCTTGGATGTTCCACTGCTCATGTGAGTTAACTTCTCACTTAAGCAAGCTAATGGGTTTCTTGAGGGGGGAGCGGATGCTGATGAAGACCTTTGACCTCACAGTTGATTGGCTTACTCAAGTTAACTTACTGACTTTTGTCAAAACTGGTTGACAGAATAATAGTGCCAAATATTCACAGTGATCTGTGTTAGAGTTTATTCACCTCATTGTGGTCTGAGTTTAGTGAAGAGTAATGAAACATATCAGGGGTTGCAAATTATGAAGCCAACCCTTCTGTCTTTAGCAGAGGCTAGATTATCCACGACAAGCACAATAACCATGATAAGCATTTCTGTTCCCATGCAGAGATTATGAAACAAGTGGCTGATTCAATAATTTGTTCCATTGGGGTGGGGTGGGGTGGACAAAAGGCATAATCAGGGTGCCTTTAAAATCAGTGGCACTACAACAGAACTCTCCGCATCTACATTTCAGTTTATTATAACTTAACCAAATTGTACTAAATGTATGATTGTATAAATGTTGTGGATGCTCTCCAAACTATTTGAACAAATTGTGTGTACCTTTGGGTCCAGATTTCAAATTAACCATTTTGATTTCTTGTTAATATGGCAGTAATATTCTGTGTGGAACAAGGGAAGCAGGTGTCCAGTCTGCTCTCACTATCATTAATTACACTCTTGTTGTGACCAACAGACATTAATGATCAGATCTAACAATGGCTGCTGCTTTTGACAAATTGTGTTAAACGTTCAGACATGATCCAAATGCTTTCTTGATCAAAGGTGGGTGAATATTTGGAGCTATGTGTCCAAACTTTTTGTGATATTTTGTGAAAAGGCTCCCAAGGTATTCAGGCCATTGCATTTCAAGGTGGTAAAAACTAAGAATCTTCCCTTAAATTTGAATCACTGCCAAATTGTTTCAGAACTTGAGGTGTCCTCCCACCATTCATATTCAGAAGTAGTTAAGAATTGTTTTGTTGCTTCTCTTGTTCACCATCAAAAAGTTGCCATCTCTTTTCTCCAACAAGACAGGACATTAATACTTAGGTCATGTTTTAGGTGTTTAAAAAACACCTAAATATGGACTGTATGGACATGTAAAACAAATGTTGGAAAAAATGTTTGTTTGTTTTTTGGACAACAACACTTGTCAGAAAACTGGAGGTGGTCTGCAGCTTGAACATAGCATAGCTTGAGTGCTTCCTGAGCATTCAGTTGCAAATCATGATTGTTGTTGTGACATGTGTGAAATGACACACTTTCAGCTCTGATGTGATATTCTATAAAATATTACAAGCAAATGCAATGTACAGTTTTCTCAAACCTCTGTGTAAATACCACCCACAGTTGATATCATTTGAAATTTCCTCACAGGCATGTTTGTTTTATCAAAGCACTAACCTGGGGACATCCTGTTCTTTATTTGCAACTTTGAACTCCGCTCCATGTAATCTTGGTTGATTTTTAAATATATATGATTTTATCGTATTTTCAAATATATAATTGAAAATAAGATAAAACCCTTTTTGCTCTAGAAACTAACAAACCATAAAGGGCTGCCAATTAATCCAAACAAAGCTGAATGTTCTCGTAATGTTCAAAGAAGTAACATTGTTATTCCAATTGTTTACTTTTTGAAAGGCAAGAGGAGCAGGTTGTAAGAAACATCATGCCAAAAAGAATTATACTGGAAGTGTATAGTTTCAAATACTGTACTCCATTGAGGATTCGACCTGATAGCCATAGGTCTATCCAAGTCTATGATTCTATGATTCCTCCTTGGCTGTCTCATGGACAGTGTAAAAGTGCTGGCTGAGAAGATGATCTCATTTTCCTACATCAAGTAAAGGTCAGATGTCAATTTCTTTTACTGGTAGTAATTTTAAGCAATTCTCCTTTTGTATGATGGATTCTGTTCTGTATAGCAGTTGTTGTGATTGTACTTAAATGTGAGTGAGCACTTGGTCACAAGCGAAGCAAAGATCATTTTTTTCTTCCTCCCCCATACAATGCAACAAAGTTATAATTTGGTGGTGAAATGCATCCTCCATTATCATTCTGTTTCTTATATAACTTCTCCACAAGACGAGTCTCTGAAGATGATGACCACATTTAAGTGAACATTTCACGACAATAAAATCTATGTTGATTTATGAACATGGAAATAACTTCAGTCTCTAAGAGTTGCTCTGCCCACTTCTCCTTTTGCAAGAAGACCAGTGCCTTTCCACAGCTGCAACAAAGCAATGGGCACGCTGTAGCTTTCTCCATTACTATACTGTCATTCCTTGTTCACCTTCTGCCTCTCAGATAATGCTAAAGGGACTGAAATACACATAAACACACACACACACACACACACACAGTAATAACTATATGCACACAGCCTAATAACTAGCAGCATAAGAAGGTCCCATTCTGTTCATGGAGAATTATTTCATAGCAAAAGGCAATCTCTCTTCAGCTTTTTTTTAAACCTCCCATGACTGCAGAGGTATTCCAAAGGAGAGAACTGCACCTAGTGAAGTTCACCAACTGACTTGGAAGAGAATATGAGCCTTATCAGGCTTGGACCTATCTGTCAAATGTATGACATACATGGGGCAAAGTCCGTTCTGGACTAGTAGGTGGAAACATGGCCTGTCTTACTTCTGTGGCTTCAACATCATTCTGACACAGAGACATCAGTCAGTGAAGCTTTTAAGAGCCCAGCCCAGCCCAGCCCAGCCTTCTCCTCAAAGATGCTACCAACCATAGTGGGAATGTGTGAAGATCAACATTGTGTGTATGTGTGTGCAATCACCTTCAAGTCACCTCTCAACCTATGATAATCCCATGAATGTCATGGGGTTTTCTTAGGCAAGGAATACTCAGAGGTGGTTTTGCCAGTTTCTTCCTCTGAAATATAGCCCACAACACCTAGTATTTGTGGGTGGTCTTCCATCCATGTACTAAGCAGGGCTGACCATGCTTAGCTTCCTAGAACAGACAGAATCTGGTGCCTTTAGGTCAAAACAAACACTAGACTGAGAAATTTAAATTGAGGAGGCCTATAGCCATGGCCTCTGGCCTCACCTCCTAGATTTGGGACAGTCTGGCCATTGATCTCCCCTGCATCTGCTTGCTCTGTCTGCCTGGTTATTTATTTCTTGTTGGAGGAGATGAAGCCAATTGTGGCGACTAAACATAATACAGTCATAGCCACTCTTCACCTACTTTTCATTTAACCATACTGGTCATCCTCAAGTATATTCAGGCTACATCCAATTCAAAATATCTGATTGTAGGCCAGAGGACAAGCCCTGCTCCCCTGCATTTGTATGTAAAACAAAACAAAACAGGGAGGGGGATGTAGGAAGAGAAGAAGAAGAGAGAAGTGTAACACCCCTACTGACAAATATCTTAAGGAAATTCCATGATGCAATCTCCTAGTTGTGATATTGTTCACTGGGGGTCTTCTTGTTACAGTCATTAGATGCAGAGGTTGGTAACATCCTTAAGGTGGTGGAGAAGCAAAAAGACAAGACATTTTGGCAGGAACAAGCCTTTCCTCTGTACCACAAGATGGATTGACTAAAGCCAAATTTGCTTTTCTTCAAGTAAATGACAAATTGGGAGCCCCACATGCCTTTCTTTGAGGTAGAAACAATGCAGTGGTCTGTGTCTCTGCCTTAGTGAATAATATCTTTCAAAATATCTCTGTCAAGTGCAAAACTCAGGTCAGGGCTTATGTTTAGGACTATTTATCCCAGGATAGCCTTTTACCTACCTCAACTACTGAACAATGGATCTCAAATCATTGGTTATCAGCAAGTAACATGTTAAATATGACACAGGATTTTAAAGATTCACAAATATCAAGCCAGCAAATAGGGCTGCCACTGCCAGCTTCTCAGCTGGCCATTATAGTTATGCTTTACTATATGATTGTGTACAGTCATTAACAATTGATAGCAGGTGCTTCCATGCCCTATCTAGTGGTGGCTTAATGGTTAAGATGGTGACTCTAACAATTGCAAGGTTGGCAGGTAAGTAGTTCAAGACCCAAGTATCATGTGTTGGAGTGAGCTCCTGTCACTAGTCCCAACTTCTGCCAACCTAGCAGTTCAAAAGCATGCAAAAGAGCAAGTAGATAAATAGATAATTATGGTTCTATGATTCTAGGTACCATTTCAGTGGGAAGATAACAGCATTCTGTGCAGTCATACTGGCAACCACAGAGTCCTCTTTGATAACGCTAGCTCCCTTGCTTTAGTAACAGAGATGAGTACTGCCCCCTATAGTTGGACACGACTAGACAAGTTTGTCAAAGGGGAAACCTTTAACTTTACCTTTTATTTAGAAATTCCTTGGAGGGTAGTAGACTCTTGTAAGGCAGCCTTGTAAAGATGCGTAGGTTGTCATCTCGTCTCCCAGTTGAAGGGCATGGCCCAGGAAGGGAGAGAAAAATACTAAGGCGAGGAAGAGGCGCTAGAGCCTCATTCTACAGAACTGTTGGTAGAGGTATTCTGGGACATACCTTGCAAAAGGGAAGCCTGGTTTTCTATGTCCACTTTGCTTGGGTAAGAGCTTAAAATTTTAAAATGGGAGCCATTTCTTTTGGTCGCTGGGCAGAGGAGGAGCTAGAGCCTCATTCTACAGAACTGTTGGAAGATGCATGCACCTAACGGCGCACAAATTTTTCTTTTCACATTCATTTTTATTTTTATACTCAAGGAGGGTTTGGAGTACAGAGGAGAAGGTCACCTTGGCACAGTGCTAGAGGACATCTTCAATTTTACACTTTTCTGTTCACTACTCCCTTAAGGGGTTTGTGGGGACTTGCTCAGAGGAAGTGAGTCAGAGACTTGCCTCTGAAACTACAGAGCCAGGAGCTCTGTACATAACTAGAGTCCCAGTTGATTGAGCTTGCTGACACAGTTTGGGTACAAAGGCCAGGCCCACAGGAGTTCTTTGTACTGGTGTCTAGCAGGGGAAGCCCACAGCCTTGTTCAGTGCCTCCTTAAGACTTTTCAGTATGGACACTAAGGGACCTGCTGCAGTCACCTGTAACACTTGTGGGATGTTTGTCTTCTTGCCCACAGATGTGGGGAACTTCACCTGCACTTAGTGCAAGTTGGCAGCTCTCTTAGAAGAGAAAGTACAGCAGCTGGAGGCCCAGGTATCTACACTTCAGCATCATAGGGAGTAAGAGGTTTTCCTGACCAAAACAGACCAGATGGTCCTGAACAGGAAACACACAGAAGAAGTTGCTGGGGAGGAGGAGGTCACAGAATCATAGAAGATACTGCAAGGGCCATCCAGTCCAACCTCCTGCCATGCAGGAAATCTAAATCAAAGCATCCCCGACAGATGTCCATCCAGCCTCTGTTTAAAGACCTCTAAGGAAGGAGAGTCCACTACACTCCAAGGGAGTGTGTTCCACTGTTAAACAGCCCTTACTGTCAGGAAATTCTTCCTAATGTTGAGGTGGAATCGCTTTTTCCTGGAGCTTGCACCCATTGCTCTGGGTCCTAGTCTCTGGAGCAGCAGAAAATAAGCTTGCTCCCTCCTCACATACAATGGAAATAGATAGTTGGAGGAATGTCACACACAGAAATGGGGAAACCAGGGATTGTTTTGTGAACTTGCAGCTACAAAATCAATTTGAATCTCTCTCTATTATCAAGGATGATGAGGAAGGGCAACAGGGACAGAGCAGGGAAGGTAATAGAAAGACAAGAAGACCACACACCAGATGGATACACTCAATCAGAGAGGTCACAGGCATGGATTTGCAGGACCTAAGCAGAGCAGTGGAGTGATAAAGGATCTTGGAGGTGTCTCATTCATAGGCTTGCCATGAATTGGGGTCAACTCAAGGGCAATTAACAACACAGATATAGCATCAATAGTACTTGGCTCAGCAGTAGTACATGTGAAAAGGACCCTGAGATTATTGTTGATCATTATGTTGAATGTGCTCCAGCAGTGTGATGCTCCAGCAAAGAACGCAAATAACATTTAACCTGTATTAATAGACCCAAGTTTTCCAAATAATAGTCCCACCATATTCTGCACTAGTCAGGCCTTATCTGGAGTACTGCACTGAGTTCTGGGTGCTTTATTTTTAAAAGGATATAGATGATTTGGATTGGTTTCAGAGGAGGAAAACAAGGATGATAAGAGGTATAGAGAACAAAATATATGAAGAAAGGTTGAAAGAGCTGGGCTTGTTCAACCTGCTGAAGAGACTAAGTGGAGGCATGATTGCACTCATTAAATACCTCAAGGGCTCTCACAGAGATGAGGGAGCAGGTTTGTTCTTTTCTGCCTTAGATGGTATGACCAAGTCTAATGGTCTGAAGTTTTAAGAGGGTGGATTTCAATGGAACATAAGAAGGAACTTCTTGTTGGTAAGAACAAATCATCAATGGAACCAATTGCCTAGAGAGGTGGTGGGGTCTCCTTCTCTGGATGTTTACCTGCTGGGGATGCTATAACTGGATTCCCTCCACTGAGAAGGAAGTTGGGGTCTGTGCCCTATAGAGCCCCTTCTAAAGCTATGAGTCTATGCTTTTATAAGAAGATTGAACTGAATGGCCTTATTTATAAAAAAAATTCTGCACTTAACTATATAGTCTAACTTTTATATTGGTTCCATGCTTTTATTAGGGCTTTCCTAATACAGTGGTTTAAAAAGATTTTATTCTGTTTATCCTTTTCATATGCCAAATAGATATGCCATCCTTATCTTATCCCAGTTCCCTGCAGTTCCAACAACCTATTGTCATTTCAAGATAGTCATTCTTGTATCCATACTAAGCAGCAAGCTTTATAATATAGTTTCAGATTAGGGAGACCCATGTCCCCTCTTTCTCTTATATCTTGCAACAATTTTAACTTAATCCTCGGTTTTTTCTCTCCTCCATATACATTTTGCTATATCTTTCTGCCAGTCCTTAAATATTTTGTCAGATATTATAATAGGCAGCATCTGGAATAAAAAAGAAGTTTTGGTAGAATGGACATTTTTATAACTGCTACCCTACCCAAAAGAGATAAATTAAGTTTATTCCAATTCAACATTTCTTTCTCTCCATCTCCCCTTCTTCATATTTGGATACATTTTTAGTTATAATAATGTATTTGTTTTTATTGAGTCTACAACCTGTTGCCAATTCAAATTCTTCTAATTCATTTATTAGGATTTCTACGTTTTCTTTCGGGTCTTCAGTCATTAGTACTTTGAATGATCATCGTTTTTTAATGTTCTTATCTTGTAATTTGTTTCTTAATTTTCACCCCTCTCAAATTCTTGTTCAATTTTATATTATTAATAAGAAATTCCATAAATTAATAAAAATAATAAAGGTGATAATGGGCAGCCCTGGTGCCCCCTGATATAAATTGGTATTCTTTCTGTCCTTTCTCCATTACTCTAATATAGGCCTTTTGATTAGTGTATATTTTACCTATCCAATTAAAAAAAATTCTGCCCTACATTTATTGCTTTTAGTACATCCATTACTGATGACTAATTAACTGAGTTGAAAGCTAAGTCAAAGTCTAAGAACAATAATCCCAATTTTTTGTCATTATGTTGCTCAAAAACTTCTATTATGTAAATTACTATTCTCAAATTTTCTCTCTTTTTAGGGGTAACCCCCCCCCTTTGGTCTTCATTAATCATAATTTTTAGACATTCTTTTATTCTATTGGCCAAAATTGATGCAAAAAATTTATAATCAATATTCAACAACTATATTGGTCTGCAATTCCCTGCACCTTGTAAATCCTTGTCTTCTTTCGGTAATAATATTATTTCGCCTTCCTTCCATGATTTGGGCACTTCCCCTTTCAAGGATTCATTCATTAAACATTGCAGTGGGATTTCTAATGCCTCACTGAAGGTTTTGTAGAAGGAACCTGTTAAACCATCTGCTCCCGGAGCTTTCCCTTCTTTACTTTGTTTTATTGCTTTTTCTACTTCTATTAGTGATATCGGTACAGCTAATTTTTGTTGTTGTTCCACAGACAATTTCCCAATTGTACTTTTGTCTAGATATGTTAATTTTTTTTCTTTTGAAATTACTTGTTCTGTATATAGAATTGAAGAAAAATCTTTAAACACCTCGTTGATTTTTTGTTGCTGAGTATACATCATATCTCCTTTCTTTACTTTGGTGATATTTTTCTTAACCAGGTTTGTCTGTTTGAAGGTTGTAGCAGGAGTGCCTGCATCTTGATGGAGGTCTCTATCACTCTGTTTTCCTGACCCACAATAGGCCCTTTAGAATAAGGAATCCAGGTGTAGGGGTCACTCAGATGTGGTTTCCAGGGTACAGTCTGTGTCAAGCCCTTGCCTTCTCCATGGATATGTGGCTACTGGACACAAATCAAAGGTGGAAAGGGGAGCATATTTCACCCTTGATAGTTAGCCTTTGTGGCTCAAGCACACAAAGTTCTCAATCATGCTTGCACACAATTTGAATTGCAGTCTGGGCATTCTACTTTCTTCCCCTACTTCCTCACCAACAGATATACCAACATGCACTTTAGCACCCCTGGGGAATAGGGCTTGCCCACATTCTCCACTAATCTTGTTACCAAAAATGCCAGGGTCCTAGGAACACGTCCACAACCAATATTCCACTTTTCAAAACATCTGCAGATAACCCCATGGCAGAGGATTTCAGGCCCATCACAATTAATTGAGATGTCAAGCTTCTCTCATCTATTCTAGTTTGCAGGATTAACTCCTTTATAACCAAATACATATATGATAGCCAATTTCACTTTATGCCATGTTGAAGATTAGCTGATCCAATTAGAAAGAACCTGAACATCATATATGATGCTAATCATTCACACTCTCAACTTTCATTATCTTCTTTGGATGCCTTGAAGGCATTTGACAAATTAGAATGGCCCTATAGTTTTGCAGTCCTGGAAGGCATGAGTTTTGGGACACAGTCCACAGCTTTAATTAGAAATCTTTACAGAGAGGCAGCAGCAACAATTTATATCAACTGGCAAGACTCCCCATGGAAAAATCTTCTTAGAGGCACCAAGCAAGGGTGCCCTCTCTCACCAGTATTATTCTATTAGCAGTAGAGCAATAGAACCCCTTGCTGATTCTATTAGGAGTAATCCTAAAATTCATGGCTGGTTCCACAGTATATGGGAGCATACATTAAATCCCTGAACTTGAACATGCTCTTCATTGCTTTGATGTAAAAGTGGGCATTAGAGTCAATTTACAGAAATCCAAACTGATCTGTCATAACAGCACTCTAGACACACAACTGAAATGGCAATGTATGACCCATTTCCATCCTTGTCTATTGGGTTTCACCTACCTGCGTATATTAATTACAAAAGACCTACTCCAACTGCTCCCATGGAATTATAAACCACTTGCAGATAAGATGAAATCTAAATTGAAGCTCTGGAAAACATACAAACTCTCACTACTGGGTAGGATAGACTTACCAAAATTAATCTCCTATCCAAGTTTCTTTCTCTGTTGCAAGCTATCCATACCTTTATCTCATGATAAAAACAAATAGTCAACTTTATTTCAGCAAGCAAATGAATTTGATTTCCTAAAGATTGCTGACATATGAGATCTAAGCATAGACGTCTTGCCATACCCAACTTGGAATATTACTTTGCAATATTTCAGTTAATCTAAACTAACCAGCTCATCAATAAATCTATCTCTACACTTTGGGTAGAATTAGAATTAAATGTAGAAAAACTCAATGCAGTGCGCCCTTTAGAATTATAGAATCATAGAATCATAGAGTTGGAAGAGACCGCACGGGCCATCCAGTCCAACCCCATTCTGCCATGCAGGAAGTCCAAATCAAAGCATCCCCAACAGATGGCCATCCAGTCTCTGCTTAAAGACCTCCAAGGAAGGAGACTCCACTACACTATGAGGGAGTTTGTTCCATTGTTGAACAGCCCTTACTATCAGGACGTTCCTCCTAATGTTGAGGTGGAATCTCTTTTCCTGGAGCTTGCACCCATTGCTCTGGGTCATAGTCTCTGGAGCAGCAGAAAACAAGCTTGCTCCCTCCTCAATATGACATCCTTTCAAATATTTAAACAGGGCTATCATATCACCTCTTAACCTTCTCGTCTCCAGGCTAAACATCCCCAGCTCCCTGAGTCGTTCCTCATAGGGCAAGGTTTCCAGACCTTTCACCATTTTAGTCACCCTCCTCTGGACACGCTCCAGTTTCTCAATGTCCTTTTTGAATTGTGGTGCCCAGCATACGCTGAAAGCCGTGTGAGGAGAAGGGGTGGCACATCTCATAGGGAACAATGTGGTGTGCACCCATGTTGCACACGCGTTGCCACACCATCATGCCGCCACATGAACAAGCACCATTCATTTAAATGGGGCTCGAGCATAGGCGGAATTCGCTTTAGGCGAGGGAGTCCGGAACAGATCCCCCATGTAAAGAAAAGGTTCACTGTACACCCTTTTTTCCCCTAACATCACAGCTATAACCCTGAATGGAACTGAAAATATCTTTCTTCAAACAATATTCTCTGTTTGGAGGAAATAGGACCACCTTGTGGCTCCTATCTCTTCCCTCATTAGACCCTTCCTACTTCACCATTCCTTTCTTAGTTCAGATAAATTTATACAATTTAAAGGGTGTGAAGATAAAGACATTTATATCAAGAGCATGTTGTAAACAGGTCTGATAAAATGACATGGATGTGGCCACTAGGTGGAGCTGTAGCAGAACTTATTAAAGTTCTAGTGTACATGAGTCTGCATTTTAATAATAATAATAATAATAATAATAATAATAATAATTTATTTGTATCCCGCCCCTCTGAGAACAAGGCTGATGCAACTGTCAACTGTCACTGAGAGAGTGAGACAGTTGTGTTAGAGTAAATGCCTCCGAGGTTGTTGTTATGGTTGGTTGGTTGGTTGGTAAAGTAACTTGTTAATGAGTATTCAAGACAGATGTCTTATACTCTGTGTAATCTATGTAAATAGTTAAAGTAACAAAGGTTAAAGAACCCTCTTCTTGAGAGAAACATCATTGTACTGAGATTCATTCCTGTGAGAGAGAAAGTTATATGCAACTAAGATTCTTCACAGACCTTCTTCTGGGTGTCTTGTCCACGTACATAAACTCTGCTTGTGTTCCCTTTGACAAGGATTATGAACCCAGCGCGCACCTTGACCATTTATACTAGGTAAAGGTTTCCCCTTTGACATGATTTGACTGTAGGGGGCAGTTGTTAGGAAGTCTCTTGCTTAGGGGAATTTTAATTCGTTCAAATATAGCCGAGAGGAGGCCCTAACAAAACCACGTGCCAGAATCGGGTCCCAACAGTGTATACCAGAGGTCGCCAGCAAGCCCCAAGAGAAAGAGACGCTGATACCAACTAGGTCCAATTAAAAGGGTAATGTTTATTAAAGCACAGGGAAAACCACACAGCAAAAGGGGAGCATACACACACACACACATTCAATGCTACAGCAGGGGATGGGTGAGTTAGGGAGATAGGCACCACTAGGGAATACTACCTTAGAAGTCTTCTCTGGGAAGTCTGATGAAGCTTGGATGGATAGTGGATCATGGCCACAGGAGCGGGGGAAGAGGGCCGCAGGAGCTAAGATCAGAGTTCAAACTGGCATGGACCAGCTTGCAACCTGGTGATAGCACAAGGAGGGTCCAAAAACCCAGGGTTCTTATAGTGCGAAACATAGCTGGAGGCTAGGGAGACTAGTTAGACAAAGGTGTTGATTGCTTGGGCTTTGTTAAGCCAAGAGCAAGTAATGTGTTGCACAATGCATTTAGGTCTGGACACAATTCAGAGGGGCATCCGAGTTGATTACTGAGTCATTAAGCTGATCACTGGCTCATCAGGTGTGAGGCCAAATCTATTGTCTTACTTGGGTAAGCAGTGGCAGTTCTGGTTTGGTGACTCCCAAACTTCCTGAGGAGAATTTCCAATTCCATCTTTTTCTAGGGACTCTGCCTTTGCAAAGCAAGTTGCCTACATGGTCTCCTCATCTTTGGCTTAATGGCGGGTCCTCTATGAGGTCAGTCAGGGGTCATAGTACAGAGTGCATGTACTGAAAATTTTATTAGAACCAAACTTGATAACACAGTGCTCATCTCCATTACTAAGCTGAAGGAGGCAGTGTTGTCAAAAACAACTCCATGTTCATGTGGCCAGCATGACTAAATGCCAAGACACATGGAACACCTTCCCACCGAAGTGGTACCTATTTATCTGCTTGCACTTTTACATGCTTTTGAACTGTTAGGTTGGCAGAAGCTCAGACTAGTGATGGGAGCTCACTCCATCACTTGATGCTTGGGTCAAACTGCCAACTTGGTTATCCTGGGGTCATCAGAGTCGTCATCTTAACTGCTAAGCCACTGAATCCCTGCATTTGTACTATCCAGTACTTATTTTAGAATTCTAGGCCTAAAACTACAGAAATCCTCTTAAATGCTTTGCTGTCCCTTAAATCCTCCCGGCTTCAAATCCAACAAATTACTTCATTCATGTCCCAGCTAGTATGGTCAGGTAAAATCCCTAGATCCTTGACTGTATTTGAACAAATGTGCACAGTCCCAGGTCCACCAGTGAAGGGCAGGTCAGCTGCATTATTTAACTGGATTTAACTGGTTGAGGACTCCTATGGCAGAGGTACTTTCTATAAAATGGGTTGGTAGTTAGATATACATTTGGTTATTTAAGATGCAACATATATGGTCGTCTCCTCTTTATAAGTCCAAGCCATCTGCCATACAGGAAAATATACTGAAGGTAATATACAGATGGGACCTGACCCCTGTGCAGTTGGCATGAATGACAAGGAAGACATCTCCTTTGTGTTGGAGAGGTTGTGGAGCAAAAGGTACATACCTACACATGTGGTTGGAATGTCCACACATTTAATGATTCTGGACAAAGATTGTTCAACTGATTTCAGACCTTACTAAACAAAAAGTCCAACCCACCCCAGAGTTGCTTCTCTTGTCAGTATTTTTTGTGGTGGAGGTATTTATTATTGGATTGGAACACATGTCTTTGGAGTGTGGTGGAATCTCCTTTAGAGGTTTTTAAACAGAGTCTGGGCGGCCATTTGTTGGGGGTGTTTTGATTGTGTGTTTCTGCATGGTGGGGAGTTGGAGTGGATGGCCCTTGAGGTCTCTTCCAACTCTATAATTCTATGATTCTAGTCTATGATCCCTTCCATTAGCATACTATATTCTTTAAGTAGTTCATCTGTAGTTAATCCACAAACTACAGTTCCTCAGCAATGGACTGAACAAAGATAATTACTTCCTGACACACTACACACATTTCAACTCTATCTTACCCCATCCTTAAGGAAGCATCCTGCACTCATCTGTTCTCTTCACCACAAGCTAGTTCCATTGCTAAGCTGAATTTGCTACTTCATGTCCATGCACAAAGGCTAGTTTGCAATGCCTTTGTTCACAAACAACCATTGTAAAAACTGAGCTTGACACTTCATTTTCATATACAGTGCACCTGCTCCTTACACAGGTGTGCCATACGTGGCTTCCGGTTTACATGGAAGCTGCACTGTAATCGTTTGAATGGTGCGTGTGACTGCCACACACACACCTCACCACCAAGTGCACAAGCCCCATTCAGTATAATGGGGTTCGAGCATCGGTGGAATTTGCCTTACGCGGGGGGTCCGGAACGGATCCCCCGCATAAGGTGAGGGTCCACTGTACAAAGAATTTTGAATTCAAATTGACTTTCTCACACATCTAGGACATATGTAAGTCTGTCCCTAGCTCACTTCTCTACCAAATGCATCTGAGGAAGTAGACTTAAGTTTACAAAAGCTCATGCTGCCAACTTCTGTCTTTAGTTAGTCTCAGAGGTGCTACAAGATCTCTCTACATACTGATCCTACAAACTTACATGGCTATATCTTTGAATTCTATCTTCTTTAAGTATGTAGACTCTTACAAGTACAATGTGCACTTAAAGAAAGGTAAAAGTTTTCCCTTGACATGAATGTATACAGTAGTTGTAACTGACTGTAGGGAGTGGTGCTCATCTCCGTTACTAAACCAAAGAGCCAGCGTTATCAAAGACAACTCTGTGGTCATGTGGCCATCATGGTTGCACAGAACACTGTTACCTTCCCACTGAAGTGGTATCTATTTATCTACCTGCACTTTTACATGTGTTTGAACTACTTGCACTTTTACAAGTGTTAGAACTTCTGGTTGGCAGCAGCTGGGAGCTCACCCCAACACATGGCACTGGGGCATTGAACTGCCAACCTTCCAACCTTACATTAGATTTGGCATCTCAACCACTAAGTCACTGTGTCCATTGTCTAATGTGCACTTAGAAGTCTGTAAATCCAGTGTAGCTTACTCCCAAGCATAGCATAGTTTGCACACAGATGTTGTTATTCTTAGGAACTCTTAACTGAAATAGCTATCCCAATTTAATTTTTTTTAAATTGATTTTCTACTTAATCATTTGATACCCTCCTGGGTGATCATTCCTAAGGGAGCTCAGCTAAATAGGTGCCTTGATAGCCCAAATTTTTCTTGATAATTTCAGTTCAGTCCTCTTAAATGGCATTTATCTAGGGGCAATTGATTCTTGAGCCTGAGGATGCAGGGACAATTTCTCTGTCTACATCCAAGGAAGCAAGACCTCAGACAGGTAATTTTACCCCCTTACATGATTAATACCACAGTTTGAAAGGTTATCTTTTCAGACTCCAGGTCTCAGCATTTTCCAGGTAGAATGGGAAAATTCTGTAAATATGACATTTTCTCCCCCCACATTAAACTTCGAGTAAAACTCTTAACACTTCCAAAAACATGAAGATTGCATTTTTTTTAATTTGCATACACCAAGCCAACTTCTGGGATCTAAATTAGTTTGGCGTTTCTTACATTCTAGTAAACACTAGAGAGGAAGAAATAAGGGATTTTAATTTTTGTTGTCCTGTACCTTCAAAGTCTCTGAAGTAGGGCAACCCTAAGCCAAACCTATCATCAGGTTTTCTTGGCAAGATTCTTCAGAATGATTTTGCCATTGCCATCCTCTGAGGCTGAGAGAATGTGACTTGCCCAAGACCACCCAGGGAGTTTACATGGCCGAGTTGGGATTCAAACCCTAGTCATAATCTAATGCTCAAACCACTACACTATGATGGCATATGTTAATTTTAATTTATATAAACATATCAAAGTAATATTTCCATTTTTCACCTGAACTTAGATATATATCTTCTGTATTTGCACTTCTAATTTCTGGTTTTATGCCCTATCATTTTTGAGCACCCTTTCTTGCAAATCTAAGAACTTATTATCTAGTCAAAATCACCATTGACCTCCACTAGCACTAGAAATATTTTTGAGAGATCTCCAGTGTCTCCTAGTGGTAAACAGTCATTGCTGTATAGTATAGTATAGTTAAACTAAACCTTAGGCGCACACACCTTCTCTGGAATACCCAGAATGTGGATACATGTATGCTATGACCAGGGCTGCTTTCTGTTGATATCATCTGGCTCATAAGTGCCCAATTATTTTTGCCTTTAAGAAGTAAACTGGTGCTCTGCAGTGTACTCCTTGTAAACCACACTGGATTCTTCAGGGGATGTCGAAGATGCACTTCTTCATCTAGTTCTCTGCCAATTTGGTCCGTTAGTCACTGAGTTCAATTCAAAACACTACTTTCCACCTATAAAATCTCACCCTTTGCCCAGTCTGCCTTATGAGACTTTAGTCAGAAGATACAGTTGTAAGTAGATTTAAAAGACAGCCAGTGTGATATAGCACAATAGTGGATTGCAGCTTGACAGATGTCAATTCCAGTCACCACTAAACCATAAAACTCACTGATCAGCTAGATTTTTTCAAGCTGATCTATCACAC
The DNA here is from genome assembly GCF_019175285.1 of Sceloporus undulatus. Lineage (NCBI taxonomy): Eukaryota > Metazoa > Chordata > Lepidosauria > Squamata > Phrynosomatidae > Sceloporus > Sceloporus undulatus. The sequence continues at coordinate 174,729,984 of NC_056522.1, read as the reverse complement.
AGGGTTGTGAGGATAAAGTGAGACTGAAGATCATTGGAGAAAAGACATGATATATAAATGCAGCAAATGAACAATAAAATAAAATCTCAGTTTAGCAGAGCCTTTATAAGTATCTTAAACTTTATAAATGTTCTTGGAGCTGGTATGATTTGCATTTAGAACAATTCATTGACCAGCAGAGATATAATACAGAATCCCTTTGCCACACTTTTAAAAATGATCATTTTCTTTTCTAATATTTTTGAAGATGTCATGCAGATTTCCTTATAAAGGAACTTAGAAGAAAATAATCATGGAAATAATCATAGAATCATAGAATCATAGAGTTGGAAGAGACCACAAGGGCCATCCAGTCCAACCCCCTGCCATGCAGGAAATCCAAATCAAAGCATCCCCCGACAGATGGCCATCCAGCCTCCATTTGAAGACCTCCACTACATTCTGAGGGAGTGTATTCCACTGTCGAACAGCCCTTACTGTCAGGACGTTCCTCCTAATGTTGAAGTGGAATCTCTTTTCCTGGAACTTGCATCCATTGCTCCGGGTCCTAGTCTCTGGAGCAGCAGAAAACAAGCTTGCTCCTTCATCAATATGACATCCCTTCAAATATTTAAACAGGGCTATCATATCACCTCTTAACCTTCTTTTCACCAGGCTAAACATCCTCAGCTCCCTGAGTCGTTCCTCATAGGGCCTGGTTTCCAGATCCTTCACCATTTTAGTTGGCTTCCTTTGGACACGCTCCAGTTTCTCAATGTCCTTTTTGAATTGTGGCGCCCAGAACTGGACACAATATTCCAGGTGGGGCCTGACATTATAATATAGGAAAGTAAATAATCCATAGAAAAAGTTGTCTGTACTTAGTAGAGGAGCCCTTAAAGCTGATTTCCATGTGTGAGGGTATGCAGAGAGACATATGCAGAGAGACATCCTCATGGATGTTCATATCTAAGAAAGAGGGCTCCTTTGTTTATCTCTCTATGCTCTTTTGGTCAGGATAACGTCTTGAAGAGGTAACAGCTATCAGGAAATTGCTCTTACCAAAATTACATAGAGAGATAAACAAAACATGCTATTAAGGAAGTTCCCTATCTACTCCTAACTATCTTAGAGGTAAGCATTGATGAAATCTTCACTTCCAACACCCCTTCTCATTTATGCTTGTTTAGATCTATAAGATTCATTTTCTCTCTCAAGAACTGGGAATTATCTCTAGGTGAGAATATCTTCAGTCATCTCTTTTAATGGACACTATTTCATTTCAAATAAACACTTTCTCGTGCAGATCTCTCAACAGGTTATACTTCACATCAGTGTGCTTGAATTGACCTTTCCTGTCTGTGAAAGTTCAATGCAGCTTAAGTTGTCTTCATAAAACTGTAAATGCCTTGGTTCAGTTACTCCAGATTCCTCCAGCAATTGACATAGCTACAAGATTTCCTGGCTTGCTTGAGCAGCCAGTATGTATTCCGTAGATGATAGTACTACCACATCAGTAAATTATAGTGCTACAGCATTTTGTTTCTAGCCTGTCCAGCTCACTATTCCAACTCCATAGAAGAACAGGTTTCCACTGGTGGAATTTCTATCTGGGGAGTCCACAGCCCAATCAACATCTGTGTAAGTGACCACTCTGAGACTGCTGATAAGTTCTAGCTTCAACTTCAAGTGTGCATTACCTTTCAAATATCTGCTCACCCTTTTTACAGCATTCCAGTCCTTCCTTCTAGGTGAACCAAGAATTTCAATTGCTCAGACAATATCTAGTCTTGTGGTTATGGCTAGGTACAACAGCTTTCCTATACTGCTTCTGTACCGATTATTATTTGGTAGAAGTTCAATGTGTTTATCTGTCTTGGTGTAATTTGTTTCCATATGTGGTTGGCCTCCTTGAGTCCTAGGTATTAGAACAGACACATTTAAAACATTTCCACCTAGCCCTGGAACATAAAGGACATTTGTGGCTTTGATTTATTATCAATAGTTTATTGCTATTCTCTGTGTTACAGTGTAAAATACAGAAAATATGCAGGGGCAGCTGTATTGGCCATTTAGCAAATTCAAACAAAAATCCACCAAACCGTGATACCTTTGTTGGCCAACCAAAATGCACAATACGCTTGTTGAAAGTTTTCAAAGCTCCAGTGGCTTCTTCACCATGCAAGATGTTACAAACCAAACAGGAGAAAAGTTGGAGATGTTAGTAAGATGCCTGGATTGTGTTGTTTCTTTAAAATACAGTTTTCATCAACTATCATGTTGGGGTGTGTGTGTGTGTGTGTGTGTGAGAGAGAGAGAGAGAGAGAGAGAGAGAGAGAGAGAGAGAGAGAGACTTACAGCAATTTTCACACTTTGACCATCAAAGGAATTCAAAACAGTGAATAAATCTGGTTTTCTGAGCCTGTGTTTATGGGTGCCAGAATCTACGTAGATTACTTCATCAAATTTGTCTAGCGTGGCTACAAAGTTCCTGTGATTGTGAGTGGCCTGGGAATCATTGCACTTCTACTCCTCTTTCAGGAGATTATGACATCACCTTTCCTTCCATGCTAGATTATTATTATTATTATTATTATTATTATTATTATTATTAACCTTTATTTATGAAGCGCTGTAAGGGTAAGAGGTCCAGCAGTTCCTCTCTACCTCCAAGGCCTGGACCAAGGCAGATGGACTGGAGGGAGGGCTTGGCTTCATAATGGATGGTTAATCTTCTTCCAGGGAAAATACATACTCTCAAGTAGGATAATGCATATACAGTACATAGCAATACAGGAAATGGTTTGATAAACAGACAACAAAAGAACACCAAATAGCAAGTGACATTAATGCAATGCCTGCGAAGGCTACTCTGAACAGGATGGTTTTCAACTTATACAGATGTGGGATGTAAACTTAAATAGGTGGATTTTATTGCACACCCCCACAGCTTTGGTGATACTCATCACAGAGCCTCACTTCCAACCCATAGCTGCTCTGTCTCTGACCCATCCCTTTTAATTCACAGAGGAAACCTATGAATGACCTGCCAACCACACAGGTCCCCAGGTGTGAAATGTCACTCCTGGGGCAGTTGTGTGATTGCCAGTCATGTGGTGTTAGTGTCCCTTCCTCCTCTCTCTTCCCCCTCCCCCTTGCTATTCCAAAGTGCCCTGATCATCTTTCTTTATTTTTTTTCTTTTTCTTTTTTAAAAAATTAAACACTTAAATCATGGCAGCAGAGCTCCAGAACTGTGCGGGGGGGAGGGGGGGTGCAAAACAAAAAACCCTCAAGGCATGCTTGGTTTGACATAAGGCAGGGAGGCAGGATTAAGAGAGAGGTCAGGAAGACAGTTTGATGGGGGCAACAGCCCCAGTCACATGATAGAAAGAGATGAGGTGATGGCTCCCAGGAAATTTTATTTCCATTTGATTACTAGTTTGACTGCTGCAAGAATGGAGCTTGTGCAGAAGAGTCCCAATATTAGATAGGCTTACCGCAACATAGTCTAGATAGGTCTACCCCTAAACACTACATTAACTGCTTCAATCATCATTAAGAATCTACTCCTGGAATTTTGCTGGGACAAAATATGTACGCATTAAGACATTAATATAGGCATCACAATATAATTAAAAACAGGCAAAACCCCCAGATATCACATATGTGCCTGAATAATAATTTTATGACAAAATGGGGGAAAGTGCTGCAGTCATGGGACACACTAACACACCTTTTACTGTAGCCAGGTGCACTCAGGGACGTAGCCAGGATTTTAGGAAGAGGGGGGTCCAGACTAAGTGCCACCATTATAATGGGGCTTGGGTGCGGCGGCACAGCAGCACACACCATTCATTTTTCTAATGGAAGGGGGGGAGGGTCCGGACCCCAAGATCCCCCCCTTGGCTACATCCCTGGTGCACTGGTTGCCAATTTGTTTCCGGGTGCAAATGTTGGCTATCCAATGTGGCTTGGGGCAAGACGACTCCAAGGACCAAGTTTTCCATCCTTTAAGATGAGCACTCTTATATATGCTTTTGCTTTCAGAGGTACGACTGCTGACAGTGTGAGTAAGGGCTTTCCTGGAAGCTGTGCCATGTATATGGGACTCCCTGCTCCCTAGAAGCAGGGAGGCAGGTGGGTTCAGCTTTGTTTCGGCTCTATTCTGTGCTGTTCTGATACCAGCTGAAGGCATTTCTCCTTATACAAGATTTGGATTCTGTTGTTGCTCAGTTTTCATTTATTTACTGTTAACTGTGAAGCTTGTTTTTACCTACACTGCTGTTTTCAGCTTGCTGTGTTGCAGTTGCTTTTATGTTTTTAATACATTGTGTATTTCTTTCTCGATTAACTCCAGGTCCTTATGATTTATGTGGCAGGTTAATTTGTCCATTTCACTCATCTCTAAAATCTTCATTAAGCATTCCTCCATGTGGTAACAGAAATATTAAATACTAGGTTAAAGGGCTTAAGAATAATGGAATATACTCTATGAGTACTTTATAGTAAAATTGAGTGTTTAAAAAAAAGGATAAGGAAATAACAAGAAGATTTGAGACCATGTATCAAAAGGAGTGAGGAAGTTAATAGACAATATATATTTCTCTGGAGATCATTTACACTTTGAGCAATCTCTTATGTAACGGTTTGTTGGAACATGGTTGTTTTTTTTTTATGGTTGTATATAATAAAGAAAAAAAATAAAAATACATTGTGTGTTACTGAAGGGGGAAAAAGGTTTAAATTCTTATTTAAATAATTTCTATAGCAAAAATACATGACCACATGGTTTCTACTACTTTCAAGATTGAAGAATGTATGTGTGTTTTCCCCCCAAATGAGACAACTGGATGGGCTATTTCTGATTGCTAGTGCCAGATACAGTAGACCTGTGCAATGAATGGGGCTTGTTAAGTCACCAAGTCCTATCCATTTAATGGGTCTATTCTAGCTGGGAATAATAACTGGAATATAGCATAACTTCTTTGGCTGGTAAGATAATTTGACAGTTTGAGCCTGAAAAATCAGAAGTGAATCTAAATAGTTTCCATTTTAAAAAAAAGTTGTCAAGGCTGCAAGAGTACCTTGGAAAAATGTAATACTAAATGAGGTTGCATTTTAAAACTTAAGGAGAGAAATCTCATGACTTATCTGAATGATCTTTTGGGGGCTTAGTCAAAAGTAGACAGGATTAGGTTTTATGGGGAAGCTTGGAGGGAGGGCTGACTTTGAGCCAATGCTCATTCGCAGAAACCTTCTGGAGTGCCTGGATTAGAGGGAAGGACAGGCCTCCAAAATTTGCTGAAAGGTAGCTCCAATCAGCCTGACAAGAGTTGTGCCCTTTGCCACCCTTGTTTCAGATACGGCACATAGGTGGCACCTAGGTGGCACCATGAAAAGTGGAGGAGAGGGCTCAAGTTCCTCTTAAAAACAATAACCCTCTCACCTCGGTGCCCTCAATTCTACCGATTTCCACAAAAATTGTGGGAGATATTTAAATATGTTTTAGCCAGATTTAGAAACACACTTATTTTGCTATTGCTACAGAGTGAAATATACTCAGATCCTCAGGCAGATTTACAATGGATGCAAGCTCCAGGAAAAGAGATTCCAGCTCAACATTAGGAGGAACTTCCTGACAGTAAGGGCTGTTCGACAGTGGAACAAACTCCCTCAGAGTGTAATGGAGTCTCCTTCCCTGGAGGTCTTTAAGCAGAGGCTGGATGGCCATCTGTCAGGTATGCTTTGATTGAGAGTTCCTGCATGGCAGGATGGGTTTTGGACTGGATAGCCTTTGTAGTCTCTTCCAATTCTATGATTCTGTGATTCTACTCCAGTCAGCCAGGACTAGGTTGGCAACTGTCAGCCAGAGGACACCGTAGACTGTGGAACGACCTATCTATAGCAGAATATGCTGTCTGCATTTAAAATAACATTGAAGACAGTCTCTTCCAGCAGGCTTGTCAACATGATTTTTAAATGATGCATTTGAAATGTGGATTGTTTCAGAATGTATATGTCTTATTTGTCCTTTTAAACTGCCGTGTGCTTTAATTAATGTGTTTTAATTTATGTTGTGCATTCTTCATTTGTTGTTGTTCCACTACCTTGATCAATGGGGAAAGGAGTGTGAGAAATAAGTACTAGTGGTAAAGGTAAAGGTATTCCTCATTGACAAAATTGTCAAGTCATGTTTGACCCTAGGATGTGGTGCTCAAACTACTCTGTGATCATGTGGCTAGCATCATCGCACACAACCCTGGAGTGGGACCTATTTATCTACTGTGCTGGCCAAATGGCCATAATAAAGTTATTTATTATTATTATTACTGTATTTATTTATTTATCTACTTATATTTGCATGCTTTTGAACTGCTAGGTTAGCAAAAACTGGAGCTAGGGATGGGAGCTCACCCCTCCATGCACCACTGCAAACTTGCAATCAACAGAGTCAGTGTCTTAACCACTTGAGCCACCACGTCCTAGTAGTAGTAGTAGTAGTGGTGGTGGTAAAATTGGATTCGGGAACTATTCCTTCCCGTCGGTATTGCCTGCCTTTTTGAGTGTAAAATGGGATGGGCTGTGTTAGCAAAATGAAAGACACAGTTTGTACACATGGAAGAGGAGTCCTGATAAAAGGAAGGCCTGTCTTAACAGATGTCCATTTTGCAGAGACTGGAAAGGAAAGGAAGCGAAGCACTCCCTCAAGTGCCCAAAGCTGAAACTTAAATACATAGGAATTTAAATGTTATATTAGATTAAATTTTAGACTACTTACGGGAGCGCCTTCTTCCATACAATCCAACCCGCAATTTAAAGTCCTCTGGGAAGAATTTATTACAGTTCAAGAAATCTAGATGTCTACTGTTACCCAGAGGGCCTTCTCAACAGCCGTTCTCAAGCTATGGGATGGCCTGCTGGAGGAGATCCACCACATTACCACTGTTAAAAGGCTGTTAAGATGGATCTCTTCCAGCAGGCCTTTCCAAACTAATTGCTTCCCCTCCACGGGTATGATAGCCCCATCCGCCCTCCTCATATAGATCTTCTGCCTCAATTGTACCTTACCCTAGTTTGAGCTGATTCCTTCAGTTATAACGTTATCTTACATTGTAGTGTAATTTCATACTATTTATGTTTTAGGATTTGGGATGAGGGTGGGTGGGAAAGGGATTATTTGTAAACTGTGTTTGATATCGTTTTTTGTGGGTTTTTCAGGCTCTGTGGCCATGTTCTGGAAGAGTTTATTCCTGAGGTTTCGCCAGCTCTGTGGCATCTGGCATCTTCAAGAAGACTCTCTGCATCTCCTGAAGATGCATTCTCTCTGAAGATGCCAGATGCCACAGATGCTGGCGAAACCTCGAATAAACTCTTCCAGAACTGGCCACAGAGCCTGAAGAACCCACAAAAACTATGGATGCCGGCCATGAAAGCCTTGACTTCATAGTGTATTTGATATCTATTCTTATTATGTTTTGTATTTTGATGGTAACCACCTTGATTCCCTGTGCAAAGGCAGGCTATAAATAAATCATAGTATCATCATCATCATCATCATCATTATTATTATGGCCACCGCAAGAGGGCGCGAAAGCCAATGGTTCCGAAGACCTCAGTGACTCCGAAGCACGCCTTCTCGCTCCAAGCCTTTAGCTGACAGAAAGATAATTGAGCAGCAATGCATCAACTCACCTCGACTTTGCCAGAGCAACATGCCCAGTCATGGAGACAACGGAGATATGGCTTCCCCTCTCCTCAGGCGGAGCGTGGTCTGTGTTGCTTGGACCCTCCAGCCCTGGCTCAGCCACCACTTCCAGAGACTTGAAGCACTACTCAGGATCAAGGCTATTGACACTTGATTTCCCTTCCTTGTTTCCTGCTGTAGTGCCTTATCAAGAGGCTTCCTTGCAGGGGCGGGGGGAGAGAAAGAATGCCGCAAGATCTCCTCTTCCTTGACCGGATCTCTGGACTCCTGGATCCGGGAGTCGGATCTCCTGCGAAAAAGCGGGGCGGGCGAGATGTTGCCAAAGAGCAGTGCCCTCCAGAGGGCTGTTACTCTGCAGCTGAATGCTCTTCCCTGCCACCCTCCTGCTAGACTTGCCATACTAAGGGCTGAAGCTTCCCTTAATAAGGGTAAGGGGATAACTGATAATATTTTCTAAAGTGGGGATTTTCTCTCAGACGAACCCCTTGGCTCTTGCAAGGACTGTGTCCCTAAAATAAAGGCTGGCTTCCCCTCCGAGTTCGCTCCCCACAGATGGGACATCTGTGCCACTGTATCTGCCTGGTCAGGCCCCACCTGGTATACTGTGTCCAGTTCTGGGCACCAAGTTCAGAAAGGAGTGAAAACTGGGAGACTAAAGGTGAAGGGTCTGGAAACCATGCCCTATGAGGAATGAATTAGGAGCTGGGGATGCTTAGTCTGGAGAAGAAAGTTAAGAGATTACATGATAGCCCTGTTTAAATATTTGAAGGGATTCATGTTGAGATGGACGAGCTTGTTTGTCTGCGCCAAGACTAGACTGCGGACAATGGATCAACTACAGGAAAAGAGATTCCACCTCAACATTAGGAGGAATCCAGATAGTAGGGCTGTTTGACAGTGGAACACACTCCCTCAAAGTAGTGGAGTCTCCTTCTTTGGAGGTCTTTAAGCAGAGGCTGGATGGCCATCGCTGGGGATGCTTTGATTGAGATTTCCTGCATGGCAGAAGGGTTGGACTGGATGGTCCTGGAGGTCCTTCAAACTCTGCGATTCTAGGTCTATGATTTCTATGAGGGACAGGACCGAGGATGAAATGGCTCTCCAAGTCCTGGGCTCAAAGTGGACCTAGGCCTGAAAGGACGCCAGAATCCTCTCATAATATTTTATTCCTCGGAGCCTAAAGGCCCAAAAAGCACCAGATCTGATCTGAAAGTTAAGCAGATTCAGCCCTCTAGTGCTTGGGTGGAGATGCCAAGAAATCAGGTGCTGTAGGCTATACTTTTAGAGGAAGGACTGGTTAAAACCGTGTCTGGTATTCTTGTCTGAGAACACCTCATGAATAATTCATAGAGGCTCATAAGTCGATGGGCCACATGTGCACAACGCGCATACACACAGCCGAGGAGCAATGAGTTGGATCCAGACCTCTTAGAGTTCTTCCTAAACTGAATCACCTGATTTCACTGAGTCTTCCTTAGAATGACTCAAACAGATCGAACCCAGGATTTCATGAGCAGAAAGTATCCTAGAAACTAGAATCAGGGTTGGAAGAGACTACAAGGGCCATCCAGTCCAACCCCCTGCCGTGCGGAAATCACAATCAAAGCAACCCCGACAGATGACCATCGGCCTCTGTTTAAAAACCTCCAAAGAGGCTGTGTTTTTAGAGGCAAGCCTTGTCCGTATTGTGCCCCGATGTCCAATGCCATACCCGTCCAGAAGCCAATGAAGCCAGAGACACTATGCTCCTAGTCACTAGTCCGGCTAGGGCCTGAGAGCAGGAAAATGGTCGTAAGAAAAAGGGAGAAATCACGATGATGAGTTTTCCTATTTTCATACTTACAGTTGTGGGTTTGTCTTAATGTATATTTTTACATCCCCCCCCCTTAGTTGTAAACGTAGCTAAATTTAGATTCTCTACATGTCACTCTAAAGCTCACCTTAAGAACTGGTTAGATGCAAAGCGGGATCTTTCACTTAAATGGTGGGTGGTGTCAGATCTAGATATTGGTTGCTGAAAAGACGCGGCGAACTAGATATTCGGCTGTTAACAATCCATAAGGCGACATAGCTTTTTGCACGCTCTTGACCTCCCCACCCTTTCCCTTCCTTCACAGTCCAGGTGACCAGGCCGCGGCCAAAGGAGAAGGAGGACAGGACCTACACCAAAACCAGGGCAAACCACGGCTAGCCTGCATCTGAGCGGCCCAACTGGAAGGTTGCGCCTATTCTAAGCACAACCGGCTTCCAAGTCAGGAGGAGCGATTCTGCCCACTTACTGGGCTGCCAGCCTCAGTGGCACTCCCCAGTGAGGATGGTACGGGCGGCAATGCTGCCAGCCTAATTTACTGCTCTGGCAAAATCACATTGGAGGAAGGGTGGGTTTCGGGGGGGGGAGCGACACATACCCTAAAGGCACCAGATGCCATCTGATCTTGGAACTGAAGAGGTCAGGCCGGTTAGTACTTGGATGGGAGGCTGCCAAAGAATACCAGGTTGCTTAGACAGTATTTCAGAGGAAGGAGCTGGCAAAGCCCACTTTGGAGTATTCCTAAGAAACCTTTTGAAATTCAGGGGTGGCCATAAGTCGGCAGCGATTTGAAGCACATGAACACACAGTAAGAGAGAAGAGAAGAGAGGAGGGAATGCGCACGCAACCCCCCCCCCCTTCCGCACAGTTCCAAGAATGCCTTCATTTCTGCTTTGACTCTTTTCCGAGGCGTTCCCATATTCGGAACGTTGTGCTGAATGTAAAGGGGGGCATGAGCTCCTTCCTGATGCTCTAAAGATGTATCTGCCCCTCCCCTCTCCATCTTCTCCCTCTCTCCCTCCCCCCTACTCAACCGGGCATATAAGAAAACGGGTGCTGTCATTCCTTTTCACCCGCTAACATTTCCGACTGGGAAGGCAAACTGCTTCGCCTTCCTCTTATTAGAACTACCTGAGGTCGGCTTCTTTTTCCTCCCGAAATGCGAGACAGGTTAACCCTGTCTCCGCCCGAACGACTCTCTGGAAAGATGCCACTCGAAGACCCATGAGGCGCTCCTCTCTTGCGAGGATGAGAGGGGAGTTTCCATTTTTCTCGACTTTAATTTGGTGGCAAAGACAACCCCGAGATTTGCTAAAGAGCTCCTTCCCCTCCCCCCCCCCGCCACATACCAGCACCCGAAGATCGATTTCTTGCCCGATATTATAAAGAAATCGAAAGAGGTCGGGAACTCGATAGGTATTCTTGTCCTGCCGAAAGCCTCCGCCCCAAGCCCCAAAAGAGAGCCCCATGCCGGCAGGAAGGAAGACCCGAGCGAGGGCCGGAAAGCACAATCCAGAAAAAGCAACGACGGTGAAGGGGAAGTAAGTTGTCGTTCAAAGGCACCGGGTAAACACAGACACCAGACCAACGACACACACACACGCAACATCCAAGCGGATCCTCCTATTCCATGCCTGGCAATCTGGAGGTTGTGACATAAGGGTCGATGGTTTGAACTGGGGGGGGGGGCGCAAGGCTGCAAGAGACGAAAATAAAAGGTTCGAAAGATGCTGGATGTAACCTTCGTTTCTGGAACCATTGCTCTTCTTTGTTCTTATCGATCAGAGAAATAAGAGTCTGCAAATTTCTATAGGTACAAATACACCCGTGTATATGTATATATTCACAGAGGAGGGAGGAAACCATTCTCTCGTTGCAAAATAAAGAGTTTACCTTATTATTTGCAACGAGAGAAATGGTTTCCTATCTCCTGTGAATGGAAGTAAAGCAGGGTAGTAAACTTTATTATGATATAATTCCCATTCATGGATATAATTTTCCTTCATAAATCTAGAGAAATATGTAAGTTCCGTTCTTGTCCATATATAGTGATTTTAATATAAGTCCATATATATATATATATATATACACACACGCTAGTGTTTATCCCTTTGAAGCATGATATATTATTACTACTATAATTATCTGCTTCAAAGGGATAAACACTAGTGTGTGTGGTGATATATATATATATGAAATAGATCTGTGTATAAATACGTTACACTGCGTGTTATCATCAAAAAACTGAGATGTAACCACACCACACACACACACACACACACATGATGTACAACACTACACACTGTTGGGATACATAAGGTAAAGTATTCTTTATGGTCGTGTGTATGGAGAGAAAACGCTATCCGTCTGTGTGTGCCCGCTGTGTGGTGTGTGTATCGAGGGTGTATAATTATATGCCTAATATATGTGTGCTCAATAAGTCTATGTGTTCTATATAAACTCCATAGAAGGGGATGATTTCCCTCTCCTGGGTGAGGTCTCCTTCTCCAGCCTATTGTTTCAGGCCACACATATAAGAAGTTGCTGCGATGGGAGAGGAACGTCGGGTTTGGTGCCTGTCCCCCATTTCCAATTATAGATGGATCATTACAGACGGAGAAGTCCTGAGAATCCAGACATCTGCTCTTCACATGAATGCACTCACCTCCTAGAGAGCAGTCCGCCATCATGCTCTGGAAACTGGTTGAAAATGTCAAGTACGAAGATATCTACGAGGTAAGGATTAGAAAGATAAGGAGCTTGTTTCAGGGAGGGAAGGAAGGAAGGGCTTTCTCGATTTAGGGAAAAGGAGGCAAAGACAGCGCGGTGCGGGTGGCTTTCTTTCCCAGGGCTTTTTCTGCACACACCCCCCCAACTCGGGGAGCTCCCCGACAATGCCTCCATCGCCGGAAAGAGGCGCTGGAAAGGAACTTTAGGAGGTCGGAACTTGACAAGGGGGGGAAGAGGCCAGATTTCCATGCTGAATCCCTACATGATCCAGGGCTTGCAGGGAGAGAACCAAGCGCTCCCTCGGTTTAGGCAATGCAGGTTGCAGTTCAATGCCGAATGCGGGGCGGGGGGCTGAAGTCTAGCTTCCCCCTCTACCTCCCTCCGGAGAAAAAAGCATAGAAAGCCGCAACGATTGGGGCCCTCGTAATGCCTCCCTCGGAGACCACCGAAGGGTCTGCCCTCGCCCTCGGTTGGGGGGGCAGCCAGAGAGGGAGCTCTCCTTCAACTGTTGGCGGAACCCGACGACTAAGAAGGACTAGAACCGGTGTAGCCCAAGTTGTGGCCAAGGGAAGGGAAGGAAGGGAAGGGAAGGGAAGGGACGGCATGCCTTAGCCCACAGCTCGAACTGGTCCCCCTTTGGGCTAGGGAAACCAGCACCCACCACATGCCCGCCCGCAATCCTCCACGAACAGCCTTCCTCTCCGTCCTGCCAGGCGAAGAAAATGCAGCCAAGGAAGTGTCGGCCAAGCTGCGAAGCCAAGCTGGGGGGGAGCCTCTGTTTAAAGACCTCCAAGGAAGGAGACTCCACCACTTTCCAAGGAAGGAGTGTGTTCCACTGTCGAACAGCCCTTACTGTCAGGACGTTCCTCCTAATGTTGAGGTGGAATCTCTTTTCCTGGAGCTTGCATCCATTGCTCCATTGGGTCCTAGTCTCTGGAGCAGCAGAAAACAAGCTTGCTCCCTCCTCAATATGACATCCCTTCAAGTATTTAAGCAGGGCTATCATATCACCTCTATCTCTTTCCCAGCCCCACGGGCCCCTCTCTGCCTCCCTCTCCTTTTCCCCCAAAGTCGTTCCAATGCCTTCTTGGAAAAGGGGGAATGGGGGAAAGTTCCACATTTAAAACTAGTCCTGAGTTGTGCAAGAAAATGCGGAGGAGAGCGGAGAGCGAGGCAGCCAGCCATGCCGCCAGCCTGGGACTCTTGGCCGCCCTTCCAGAGGAGGCGAAGGAGGGCTGCCTGTGGGCTCTTCCTCGGCCCTCATCTGGATGGAGGTCGGGGAAAACTTCCCAAAGGGAAGCTGCGGGTTCGAGAGCAAGGATCTAAAATCGGAGAGGGTCCCCAAACTGGGCCCAAAATATTAGATGGGAATATTTGCACATACTATATGACAATAAATCAGCTGTGCGTGAGAGCGTTCGCTCATCGACAGAATTGGTAGTCAGTCCAGCTAAAGCGTTCTGACATATGTTCCGCTGCATTCGCATTCACACACACACACACACACACACACACACATGCATGCATGCATCGGATGGGGACACACTTCAGAACTAGCAGAAAAGCCAAAGGAAAAAAGGAACCACTTTCCCTGAAGCGGGAGAGAGGGGGGAAGCGGGGATCTGCGCTCCGCCGAGCGAGACCGTTGTTTAGGAAGGAGCCTCGGGTTGAACTTTAACTGAAATGGCAGCCAGGCCAGTCAAACGGGTTCTGGGGAAACATCAAAAAGGTTTTCCATCGCCCCTGGCCTTGCCTAGCAACTCTTCTACAGTTGGTATCCTTTCAAATTCGTTGCATTCGTTTTACATCGAGGTGAAAACTGGGCGCTTTTTTGGCACAGCCAGAGGAAAAGTCGCTCACTCTCAATCTCTGTCTCTCACACAGACACACTCGCACCCCACAAGCCAGCCAAATAGGAGCCAACCGCTCTGAGCCTTTTCCATGTTGCTTTGCAAAGCGAGGACAGTCTGTAATACGGGTAGATTTCTTTTCTTTCTTTTTTAAGTGCTTAATTACTTCTACAAACAAACAAATCGCATTGGCTGCCTTTATTTTCTGGAGAGGAAAAAAAATAGGCAGGATTAGAGAAGCCCTTTTATTATTTGCTTTAAAAATTAGAACAAAAGCACCAAGGGCAATCGATTTTCTTTCGTATTTGGAATGTATAATTAAATGTAGGGGGAGGGGAAAAAAGAGGGGGGGGAGAATACGAGTTCCCTCCCCCTCCCCTCCGTAGCCTCTGGCGTTGCTCCAGATCACTTCCTTGCTCCAAATCAGCGGCGCCTCGTTTACACGTCTTCCTCTGCTGGAATTAATTGAAGTTCTGCCTCTTCCCTTGCTCCACTTTCTTCCTCCTTTTGGGTCCCTTCCCTCCCGCTCTCCCCCAGCCAGCCCCCTCGTCTGATTACATCGAGTAATTCTCCACTGAATGAACGTCATTTACAATGCGAGGGGAGCTCTCGAGCTGCCGCAGCAAAGCCTTCACGCTCCATTTGGCCCTGCATTCTCCCTTTAAAGTCGTCGTGTAATATTAATAGTCATGAATATCAATTATGATGAGGCGGTGTAGGGGAAGGCAAAGGAGAAGGGGGCACGGGAGCAGTCTGAACCTCGCCTTGGGTGGAAGAGGATTGCCTTTGGAGGCTCCCAGGCCCGGGAGGGGCACCGCGCAGAGCCGCCTCTTCCCCGCCGGAGACTAGGCAGCCCCTCCATCCCCGTCGGGGCCACCGGCTCCTTGACTTTCGGCCCCCAGCCCAGCCCAGCCCACCCCCCGCCGCCGGCCCCGCTTCACATTTTTGTTTTGATGGATAGACTCGGAAATAGCTCCAGCTGTTCTCCGGACTGCACCGCGTTCCTTTGCAGATCTCCTTGATACGTCTCCTCGCCTTATTATTGTTATTATTATTAATTATTATTTATTGCTATTGTGATTCGATCGCTTTTTCTTTTAATTTTTTAGCTGTTTCAAGACCTTTTTTTATTTCCAGATGTTAGTCCACACCTATTCCGCCATGGTGAGTTGTGTCTGGGTTGTAATTATAAATTGCCCTCTCTCTCTCTCTCTCTCTTTCTCTCTGGCACTCTCTCTCCCCTCCCCCCTCTCTCTGCCTTCTTTCTTCCTTTCTTCCTTTCTTTCCTTTCTCTCTCTCTCTCTCTCTCTGCTCTCTCTCTCTCTCTAAACGCCTTTGGCTTGGTAATTTAGCACAATAATTGAAGGAAGCTTGCAGCTGCTTCTCCCTTTTACATTGTCTCCCTCCTCGGTTGGAGCTTCAGGGCGAAGAGGGGGGGAAGAGAGAGACGGAGGGGGGGAGACTTCGCTTTTAGACCTTGCTGTTGGGGATTTGAAGCACATTTTCTGGACTATCCTTCCCCCCCTCCCTTTCTCTAAAATCATATGTTCAACAGGGACATTTACAGACATTTTAATTCGTTTTATTCTTTCTGATTTTCAATTTTTTAAAAAAACCCTCCAAGTTGTCATAGCTTCCCATTCTTTTCTTTTCTTTTTAAGTTTCATACTGTTATCTAAATGAGACAAAGATCATTTGGAGGAGAAAAACTAAGTTTGGATCAGAATTATTCTCTTTAAATTAGTCCAAGCACAGTAGTCTTTCTTTTGTTCCCAGTTCTCCTTTGCACAACTTCTCCTAACTTTTTTGTAACCGCCCCTATCCTGTTCTCACGTCCTGCCTCTAAAATACGAGTGGTGTGGTTGTTGGTTAGTTGTATACATGGTTTAATTGAAAAGATCTCTCTAAAGGAATAAAAGATTCAGTAGCTTTTCCCTTTTTGTCGTGTGTCTCCTACTGTTAAGGTTCTTCACATGAAAGCCACTGAACTGGTGGAGAAAGTCACCCTTAGTGTGCAGCTAAAGTATTTTTTAACATAGGGGCTTTTTTGGGTGGGTTTTCCAGGCTATGTGGCCATGTTCTAGAAGACCTTTCGCCAGCATCTGTGGCTATTTTTTAAACACTTTAAAAACGAGGCTTTGAAATAAATTTTTAAAAATGGTTTACAGAGTTCAAGTGGCGATTCAGCAAAGAGGGATTTCTTTCCTATTTTCTAATTGTTTCAAAGGGATCCCGGTCTAGCGGAGGCCATGACCATGAGAAATAAAACACCGGTCAAGAAAGGGAAAGTGGTGTTCTGAAGGGGAGTTGTGTTTTGTCGGTGGTGGTGGTTTCTTTGGACGGAATGGCTTTTTCATTGTGCCTTCTCTCTCTCTCTCTCTCCCTTTCTCCTTTCTTCCCCCTTCCCTTTGTGCCCTTCTTTCCCCGCACCCTCCCCGTTGCCCCAGGACCGTCACGACGGCGTCCCGAGCCACAGCTCGCGCCTCTCCCAGCTGGGCTCGGTCTCGCAGGGCCCCTACTCCAGCGCCCCTCCGCTCTCGCACACGCCTTCCTCGGACTTCCAGCCGCCCTACTTCCCGCCGCCCTACCAGCCCCTGCCCTACCACCAGAGCCAGGACCCCTATGCCCACGTCAACGACCCCTACGCCCTGAATCCGCTCCACCAGCCCCAGCAGCATCCCTGGGGCCAGCGGCAGAGGCAGGAGGTGGGCGCCGAGGCCGGGTCCCTCCTGCCCCAGCCCCGGGCCTCCCTACCCCAGCTCTCCGGCCTCGACCCCCGGCGGGACTACCACGCCGCCGTCCGCCGCCCCGACGTCCTCCTCCACTCCGCTCACCACGGCCTCGACGCCGCCGGCATGGGCGACGCCCTCTCCCTCCACGGCATCGCCCACCCGGGCATGGAGGACGTTCAGGTAAGCACCGGGAGGGCAGCGAGGGGGAAGGTGTCGGGTGGTGCCCCTGGCCCTCCAGATCAGCAGGTCAGAGGGCTTGGTGGCCTTAGCCTGCTCAGCCAGAAAGAGGGTTGCTCCCCCCCGTGGATGGGGGGGGGCTCCGAGAGAGAGGCGGCTGTGTTCACAAAGCCTGCCAGGTCCGGTTGAGTTCACAAGGCCACCATTGCTGGGAGACCTGGGCCTAATATGCAGCATACTAGACATAATAATAATAATAATAATAATAATAATAATAATAATAATAATAATAATAATAATAATAATAATAATTGTATTTGTACCCTGCTTTTTGTTAAAACAACCAAAGCGGCTTACAGGGTTAAAAATGATACAACAATATATACAAACTGTCCCCCCCCCTTTGAAAAAGAATTAAACAAGTTGGGATTAAATTACATACATAATGCATAAAACAACTAAAACAATAACGGTGGGCAGACCTTATGCGCTGCATGTTAAACCTAATACCATTCCAACCCCTTGCTTCATATGGAGAAGGGGAAACATACATGGCAGAGATTGGGAACCCCTCTGTCCTCCTCAAAGAAATACCTTCCCTGGCGGGAGGCGCTCTTCCTCGGGTTGAAGGACTCGGGAGGGCCCAGATTCCCGGGGAGGCTGCCATCTCCCTTGATGCACCCTTTCCATGTTCTATCCCACTCTCATCCCGATTGGGGAGCAGAGAAAGGAATGTGGGGTGGGCATTTTATTTGTTTGCTTGTTTGGAAATTTCTTTGGGATGTTTTAAAAGAACGGGGGACAGAGTGCACAACTTGGAAGAGGTTTTCACTGGCCCTTGGTAGGCCTAAAGTGCAGGACTCCGGCAGAGCGAGTGGAGGGTGGCTAGGTGGCAGAGCCCCTGAACACCCAGAAATCTGCAGGAACAGCGTGGCTCTGGTGTCTATTTCGCCGTCTGGGGTCGGGGATGGGGGGGGGTGCGGACCCCTTAGTCGTGAGGAGCCGTGGACAAAGCGGGGATGGGAGTCTGAGGAGGCCGGCCTTTCTGTAGGTGAGCTTCGGAGGGGGAGCCTTGGGAGGCCCGGTCTGGCTGGGAGCTGGCGGTGTAGGCTAGTCGGAAAAGAAAGCCTCCCTCCGGTGAAGGAAAGAGCAGGATCAGGAGGAATGGAAGGGGTCTGCACTTAGATCAGAACGCTAAGCGCTGGTTTGAAAATGGCACCTCTGAGTAGCAAGGCGAAAGGACAGAAGATCAGATAATATTTGTCCCCATTCCTCAGCAGTTCGAAAGGAAGTGAAAATATTTGAGAGTCTAGAAAGGCTGTTCTATAATCCAACCCTGTCCTGGTTGAGCTTCTCAATTTTTGTCTCTCTGTTCCCTTAAACGAAAGCGCAACTTGTCGGGTGTGGGAGTGTGGGGGAAAAAGAGCAGGCTTAATATGCTATATGTCAAAATAATACGCTTTTAGGCCAAGGAGTACCTCTCAGCAGCATTGTTCTAGATACAGAATGTTACTTTGTGAGTCCTATACATTTTTGGAAGGGGGATCCACCCCTAGGAAAGTGGGCAAAGCAAAGCAGAGGAAGATGGTTGGCGAGGATCTTTCCAAAGGGCTGGATGAGGAAAAGCGTTGCAGTATTTGGTGTAATTCAGCCGTGTTTAGGAGAAAAATTCGTGCATTTTCTGTTTCTCTTCCCCTGCCTTTTTTAAGGCTTCCACCTGAAAGACAATATAAAATATTTTTAATCAAAAGGAAAGGGTATTTTGAATTTATGTGAAGCTACCTAAGAGTAATCTGATTTATGTTGTATCCCGAAACCAGGCGTGTATTTAGTTTTGCCGGAAAGGGTTGCAGATTCATAAAGAAAGTGAAGTCGAAGGCTTTCATAGCAGGCATCCATAGCTTTTTGTGGTTTTTTCGGGCTATGTGGCCATGTTCTGAGAGTTTATTCCTGACCTTTCGCCAGCATCTGTGGCTGGCATCTTCAGAGAAGAACTTCTCAAAGGAGAGAAAGATCACAAAGATCTTCTCTGAAGATGCCAGCCACAGATGCTGTGGCGAAACGTCAGGAATAAACTCTTCTAGAATATGGCCACTAAGCCCGAAAAACCCACCCAAAAACCACAAAGAAAGTGTTTCTTTAGCAAAAACCAAACAAACAAAGAAAAAAAACCCACCTATCTTTCCGATTAAGTTGACTGGAAAGGAAAGCACTGAAGGGTGACATGGCAAACAGACCGGGAAAGAAATGAAGGAGGAATATCCGATTATTATAAATACAAATCGAAACCATGTGGGATCCGTGTCGTTGGCTTTGTAGAATGAAGTCGTGGTAACTGGAGAGGTTTCTGTTATTGTAAACACGTTGCCCGGTCCGTGGGGCATTGCGGGCTCCCTGTGGCCGCATGCAGGAACCCGACCCAATAAAGACCCTCTTTCCTCTGAAGGAAAGAAACTCTGCAGGGCTGGAAGAACCTTCTTTCCAAGGCAGATGTGCCCAGAGAGCAATCCAGCCCACAGCAAAACGTGCGAGGGCACATTTGAGGCAACCCGCAGCTCTTCCTGGCCAAGAGGGGAGGGAGCCCGGAGGGAGGGTGTAACTTCTAATGAATGAATAACTTCGTGGGAAGGTTTTCACAGTGTCCTCAAAAGTTCCATGCTTGGAGCTACCTTCAGCAGGGCTTCCCAAGAGAAGTCTTTACAGTCCCGGGGCCCTGAAAACCACGTTGACAGGATGTTTGGTTGTCAAAGAGGATCCTCTTTTGGCGGCCTATCATTTGGGAGAAAAGTCCTGGCCAAAGGAGAAAGGCTTTCTCGAAATACTCCAAGGAAAGTTAAACAGGCACGATCCAAGCGGTGCGAAGCAGTTGTCAGTGAGAAAATATGCTTCAGTTTCGCACATGCTTCCATTTCTACTCCTTCGGTGGATTAAATTTTCGGTCAACTGGATGTAAACATTGTTAGGAGGAAGAGGAGAACTGAACACTTTCTCCTAAGTAATCCTATTCCCTATAAATGTTCGAGAGTAGTATAGGTTCAAAATGGAATACTTAGAAAGGACTATACGTTTCATGCTCTATAAATCAAGGTAAAATACGCATGGGCTTTGCTTGGCTTGAAGACCTGAAATGTCTTTGGTTTTGGTTTTTGGTTTTTTAATAATAATAATAATAATAATAATAGTAATAATAATAATAAACCCTAATAAATAGCATCTTTGCAAAATTATTTTCGCACTAACACTTTATATTCTTTATACAACAATATAATAGTATTCTTTATACAGTTGTTAATATTGTATAAAGTATAGGTATAATTAATATTCGCCCTGTGTAAGAAAGGTTCAGAAATGTGTTTCTTCTTAACCTTCTTAATAAATTAGAGGCAGAGATCGATAATGAGATAGCTATGATATATGTATGTGTTTTATACAGTTAATATGTCTGAACTAGTGCCCTATTTTTAATTGTAAAAATGAACTTCGGCATGTTCATGATAGCAAGGATGATATATCGGCGTGCAATATCAGATATATGGCAGCTTAATATTGATGAGGGCCGTTTTCTTGATATATTGCATTGTTCTCGCGTTAAGCGTCAGATGTTCTCGGCCAAGACCATCGGCCGCCTAACACTGAGGCCTTAGATCTATTATTATCAGAAAGTAAATCAAACTGAAACCAAAGAGACTTCCATTAAACTGGGGGCTTCCCATGACGTTTATAGGCTTTGAGGATCCCAGCCGGACCCTCGGGATCCAAGCAGCTCTCCTCGAAAAAGGAAAGGAAGGGAAGGAAAGGAAAGGAAGCAGACCCTGGGGTTGACTCCATGGGACTCCTGCTGAGTTCCTTGGGGCTGTGTCACCTTCCTTTGTGATGTCTACCGGGAAGTAAGTCCCACAGAGTTCAATGGGGCTTACTTCCAGGTAAGAGCCCCCGAGATTTGCAGATTTTCCTGGAAGGCTCGGAAGACAGCGCCACTGATTTCAGGCAACTCGCAAAGGCACCGATGTCGGTTTGGCTGGAATCAGTGGGAATTCCTTCCGAGTAAATCGGTTTGGAAGTGAAGTGTGAGGTTCCCTGCCTTCTGTCCCCACCCCTCCCTCTCCTCCCGCCCGTCTGTTTCTCTCCTGGGTAAGTCAGGCGACGATTAGAAAGTGTTGGGCTTCCACTGAGAAACGCACCCCCTCCCACCCAGTGAGCATGGCTTGTTGTGAGGATGTCCCAGGCCAACTCTCCTCCATCCAATCGTTCCCTCTTTGGGACGGGAGCTCCGAGTACAGAGTTAGGTTGCCTAAAAGCACCAAGGAAGTCCTGGTGTCACTTTTAACTAAAGAAGCCGAGCACTTAAAAGTCTGGAAGGGGGGGGGGGGAGGGTGCGGGGGGGGTGTTTCTTCGCGCGTGCGCTTCTCTCTCGGTTTCCGCATGCAGTCCTAATTAAATCTTTACGATCCTCTCTGTGACTATTAACTGCCAGCATGCTGCGCGAATATCCTGTACAAAAACCCAGCAGGCGGCCGTAATTAGATCGAAAATCAGACAAGACTCTTCTCATTAACTACAACAGCTCAACCACGTTGCGGAGGAGGAGGAGGAGGAGGAGGAGGAGGGAGGGGGCGGAGGGTGTGAGCAACCTGTTTGCAGGAGTAGCGCCCCACACCCGGCCCGCGCCCTCCCGGCACCCAAACTGCTCCGGCAGTTAATCCCGAACTGCTCCGGCAATTAATCCGGATTAATGACCAGCGCCCATCCCCCGTGGACTAGGATTTCGCCCCAGCAAAAAAAAAATGCACCTCGAAAAATAGCTAAAGAGCTGATCTTTGCAACAATAACAGAAGTAAAGAAAAGGAAAAGAAGAGAAATAAAAAGTCAAGAGAAGGAAGGGGGGGTTGACATGTTCACGGAGAATGCAGGATCGGGTCTCTAGTAAGAGGGGAATTGTCTTCAGAGAGGATTCCCGCCTGGACCAGGGCCGATAAGAGAAAGAGGACTGGGAATTGTGTGTGTGTGTGTGTGTGTGTGTGTGAGAGAGAGAGAGAGAGAGAGAGAGTGTGTGTGTTTGTGTGTGGCAGATACCTCCATGAAATCTTTAGTCAAGAACCTTAGGTGCCTAGGCATGATAGATATTGCAGGTATAAGATGATATTGCGGGTATTCATCCTGACCTATCTCCCAACACACACACACACTGAGAGAGAAACAAGGTCTTCTCTCTAGCACTCTGTGTTTGTGTAAGCATGCACACTTATGTACGCATACATACAACTGTACGCAAACAGAGCAATTCCTATTTCTTGATATTCTTATATTTTTTCTTTTCTAAAAGGTGTGTGGTGTGTGTGCGCGCGCCCCGCCACACAGAGCCTGAGCGGCTCCTACGACTCCTCTCTATAGCATTATCCCAAACCATATTACTTTGAACGTCCAACCCCCATAATGACTCCCAAGGGAACGAGCCATATCGTCCGAGGGGGGTTACCTCACTGCGTGGACCCCTCCACTACACATTAAGTCTCCATTTCGTCCCTTATTCTGTGGAGACACACACATGGCCTTTTTTTTTGTTCAGGGAAATTCTGAGAAACTCCTTACACAAGTTAAAGGCTTTCCCAGCTAAAATCCTACGCGGGACCCCGCCGGCCCTGGGATGCTGCTTTGGCGTTTAAAGTAGGTGGGGGTCGAGGTGACCAGTTTAAGGGCTGGAATCCCCCCTGAGCCAACCATCGGGGTCAGGGAGATGGAATCAGGTGGGTGCTTATTGTTGTTGTGTGGTGTGTTTGTGTGTGTGTGTGTGTTTGTGTGTGGATGGCGACATTCAACCCCAAAACCTCTGCCCCAAAACAAGAAAACATCAGAAAAGCTTTGTTTAAATCCTGGACACTTTACTTTTATCCCTCTCGTCTCCAGATTGTGGTTCTTTCTCTAGACAAGGAACAGAGATTCCTTTGCTTCAAAGAATTTTTACCGACAAACCGGGATAGCTCAGGTTGCCAGTCGGTGGGTGTTGTCTGTTGTTTGTGTTGTGTTGTGTTGTTTGTTGTTTTTAAAAGCTAGAACACCGGCAGAATTTCCCCTTGGGCCGGGGCGCGGGTTTTATGACCGTGGCTGCTTTCAGATGGCGATTGCTTTTTCTGTTTTGCCTCCGAACTTGCAACGGGATTGGGCTGGAGTTTTAGTCTAAGGGGCATCCTCGAACCTTGTTTGCTTGGAGAGGAGAGACTGGGTTCCGTGGGGCTGTATCGGGGACATATATCTGATCTCTAGGGGAGATATGGTCGGTATTGTCGGTGCTTCTATAGGGGAGAATGGAGAATTGCCAAGGATTGCCACAACTGTGCAGAGTAAGGCAGGAGCAATCCCGTGAACAAAGGCCATTGAACAAAGGGGGACAAAAGAGCCTTGTGACCTTACCCACTCGAGGCGCACAATAGCCGGAATCCCACCTAAGTCTCTGAGCGACGGTTCGGACCTCACTTTTACATACGTATACATTCTGTAGGAAGGGTTTTGCTTTGTTAAACATTAAAACACATAGTCAATAACACCATCCGTCACCCGCACATGGCCCAAAACAGTTTTGCAAACCCCGCCCTGAGGGGAGGATAAGTTTGGGAAGACTCCCGTCAAATATCCCCTAAAAATCGAAAGGGTAACGCTCTCCTCTGGGCTTTTGCCTCGCCACTCTGGAATCTTTGATGGAAAGGGGAAGTCCAACACAACTGAAATTCCTCCCCCACCAAATTTTGGCATTCCAACAATCCTGAGCCGCAGGGTTGCCGGCCCTGGGTGTTAATTCCCCTGACCGAGGTATCCAGGGTGGCTCCCAGCTCCGAAGGTCTCATCGCAGGAGAAGGTGGCGTTGCAAGGATCAAGGGCTGGCTTTGCCAGGAGCACTCCATTCAAAATCAATTGCCTCCAATTCCCCAGGACGGCTGCAATCCCTGTCCTGGTAGCAGGTTCGCAAAAAGACGGCCATCCTAAAACCTGGAAGAAGGAAGAGCCTGCTTCGTTACTCTCCTGGGGCCTTGAAATCCTGCAAAGGCAGAAGCCCGGGTGTTAAACCAGGAAGGGGGGGGGGACTTTAGACTTTAGCCGGCCCTAGCCATCTAAACCCCACATTCTTTAGAAGTAACTCCACTAGATTTAGTCGGGCTTACCTCGAATAGTATCGAAGGGGACAGCAGAGGTACCAGGTCAATGAGCCGTAAAATTACGTCTTCTGTGGCCATAGTGTTGGGCAAAACCAGCTGAGAACAAAAAGGTCTGTCTTCCTGGAAGTAAGCCCTGGAGAAAGAATGGGGAATTTACTAATTAAAGCAGTAAAATGGTGTACATGGAGTGGTGGTTAGGGTAAACATGCTCAGGATGGGGGCGTACTATAGCTGTGTTTTTAAATGCCATTTATAATTTTGCAGCCGTTAGTGCCTTGCTAGGACACGGAATGAAGGAATAGAAAGCTGAAGGGTAACGAAGTCTATGCCTTAGTCTGATATTTTTAACAAAAAAGCAGGGCGGTAGTGTTTTTGGTGCCCCTTTTTATCCAGTTCGCTAATGTGGGAAAGCTTTTCTCTTTCCCTTTCCATCCCGATATGAATAAGAAACCCCTCCTGTCGCAATGAATTGATATCACTAAAAATGGCAGGCAGATTCCTGTGCCGGGGAGATGATGTGCCCTCTGTATACCACCTTACATGTACATTCGTTCTCTGTATAGTTAGTCAATGAAATGGTGATTTCCCTCCTTCGTTTTTTATTCCTAGTCGGTCGTAGAAGATGCCAATAACAGCGGCATGAACTTGTTGGACACATCTGTCATCAAAAAAGGTATGGCGAACCTTTCAGTCCAGGGCGGTTGTTTTCTTCCAAAGTGCGTCGGGGAGGGAGTCCCTTTGCGGGGGAGTTGAAGTTCCTTGGAAGCAAAGCCCATCTATTCCAGAGAAGGTTACTCCCAATTAAATGTGGAAAGGGTTCTTTAAACGTGGAAGACTGTGCGTTCACCCAGAGAACAAAAACAGGAATAGAAACAACCGGGGAAAGCGGTAAAGGTAGACGAAGGAAAGCAATTCTCAGGATCCGATTCGCTTCTGGATTTTAGTCGGTTAAATGGACTTCAATGGGACCGGTGGAGAACTGAGGTCCAAAACAATCTGCAGAAATAATCCAGTTCGAGAACCGCTTTACTGCGTGGCTTCCAATGCTAGGGAAATTGTTGGAACTGTATTTTGTGAGAACATTTGGCTTTCTCTGTCAGAGAGCTCTGGTGCCACAATAAGTACAATTCCCAGGATTCCCTAGCACTGAGCCAGGACAGTTAAAGCGGTCTCGAAACTGGATTATCTCTGCAGTGTGTTTTTGGACCTTGGTCTCTCTGCATTGCCATGGGGGTCTCTTCCAAGCGCTCTTAGCCCATTAATTTGGGGGCAGCAAAGGCCCTCTTCTGTCCCAGTTAAGGCTCTGCGAGTAATGATCGAATTAATCCTTGAAGCACGTCGATTCGATTCGAGTGAATATTTAGGACTGGGGTGGCAAAAGGAGTGAGCAAAGATCTCTTTCACACAACACAATTAGCGCTACGATTTCAGTTTAACTGTTGTGGCACTATCCACGGAACCTGGTTCAAGACCAGAAATTTCGTGAGTTATTAGACTTCTCACCAGAGAGCTTTCGTGCTTCTGGCCAAATTATTATTCATTATTATTATTATTATTATTATATTATTATTATTTCTTATCCTGCTTTCCTCCCAAGACTGGATCAAAGCAGCTTACGGTCTAAAAGAGACACAGTACAGTTTAATATAAATCCTAAGATTCCACAGAGGACAGTGAAAGTGACATCAAGTGCTTCATGAGACAGAAGCAGTCCGTCGGGTGCTGTGCTGTTATGGGATGAAAGAATGCCTTAGCAGTTTCCAGCAAGAGAGCTAGAGTCCAGTTGAGAGTCTAAATTGCTTTTGCTTTGCTTTTTGCTTTGTCCATCATCTTTTACCCCGGGGGCGGGGCGAGGCGGGGCGGCGGCGGAGCCCTGGGTAGAAAACTGACAAGTGGACCCCTCGTCTGTGTCCCCCTTGTCCTCTCTGCCAGGGCTCGACCTGCCAGCTTTCAGGGCTGAATCTTGCGTGCCCCTCAGCTGGGGGGAGGTCTCCTGGACGGAGTGGGCCAAGTCGGGCTATATGTCGAGTGGTGTGTGTGTGTGTGATTCCACGGTGTCGAGGTGTGTTCACTCAGGAAGGATCCGTGTATGGAGAGTGAGGAGGAGTGGGGAGGGGTGGCTTGGGGTCCCCCCCATGCCCCCTTCGTCCTCAGATGCATACATGATTGGTGCAAGTGCAGCTTCGCCCCATACTGGTAGAGGGAAGTGTGATATTAACAATGTTTGCAATCTCTTGTACAGCTGTAAGCAAAATAATAAACTAATTAAACTATTAAATGTAATTACAATAACTCATTTTGGCGCTATTGCAGCTGCTCCCCTCCTCCCCTCTGCCTCTGACAGACTCTTGAAGACATGGAGATATCGCTGCCTTGCCGTTGCAGGCAAGAGGCCTTCAGTAGGCCCTCGGGGAGGGGGGGAAGGGGGAGCAAGGAGCCCCTCTTTCAGGTCGGAGTGTGAACTGGCTGTCACTGGCCCTGCAGTCCGGATTTGACTTGCTGGGAGGAAACCTCCCCATAAACTTTGTTTGTGCGGAGGAGGGAGGAAAAGTGTGTGTGTGTGTGTGTGTGTGTGTGTGTGTAAAAACCCAAACCTCTGGCCTCCAATTACGTCTTTCTAATCAAGAAGTGGAAAGCCTATTAATAAGGAGCTGGGTTGGGGGATGAGGTATGCCATTGTGCATCATTTATGTATGGGGAGGGAAATCCCCCTACAGAGGCGCCGTAGGTGGCTGTGAACTGGACAACCTCGGAATTTAAGGGAGGCTGAACACATATAAGCAACGGGCCTTCTTTCCCGGGGAAACTTGCACAAAACGTCCGCCATCAGCCTTCTATTTTTTGGGCTTCGTTAGTAACAAGGCGGAACTGCGTTTTTCAGCAGCCTATTTTCGGGGCGGACCTGCTTCGGGAGAAAGACCCCTCGCTGCTCTCTCTGGAGGTCTGCCGCCTCTGGGCCTGAGCACATTCGCCTTTGCCTTTGCCCCCTTTGCTCCCCGGCGCCCCCTGGCGGCCCCTGGCTCTCGGGCTCTGGCTTGGCAATGCAGCCTTTGACCTCTTCCTCGGAAGCCAAGGGGTTTCTGGACGGGCCCCCTGCCCTCAGAGAAGTGCAACCAATTAAGCGAGTCCATCGGGTAGCTGGGAATCCTGGAGTTCATTCCAGGGGGCCATTGCAGTTCTCTCGTTCTCTAGCCACTACTCTTTGAGTGCTGGTGTTCGTCACATTCTCCACAGCCCCCCCCCCCCTTTCTCGATATTCCCAAAGAGCTGATGGGACGAGTATCTCTCACCACATCTTGGGGAGATATAATGTTATTCCTTCCAGGAGTTCCATAACCTTTTCTGAGGTCTTAGAAGGGCGGCTTTCGCTTCTGGGCTGCTTCCCCGCCTCCCTTTTGAGGGCCTGAGCCCTTGGCCGCCCCCCTTCTCTGGCCCACAGACCCAGCGAGAGGACCAGCAGAGAAGCAGCAGAGGCCGGGGGGATTGGGAGTTAGTCTTCTGTTTCACCATGGCTGTCCCCGTTTCCTAGTGCAAAAAATAAATAAATAAGTAATAAACCTAGTGACAAAAGATGCCAAAGGGAGATAAATTATTAAGAGAAATGGCTGATCCCTCCGAGCTTCAGTCTTTCTGTCTTGGAGACCTATGAAAGTAATGGGCGATATCTGTCATCTTTTATTGCCACGTGGTCCTCGTGTGTGACACCACTCCCCGCCTCCCCTCGCCTTCCTCCCGCCTTGCCTTCCCCTTTCCTTTCCTTTCCTTAATATCTCCTTCTGGTCCTCTGTCTTCATCTCTGCCATCGACCCACGAAAAATCCTCTGAATCCGGAGTCCATTGGACTCGTCCTAAACGCAGGTTCACACGTGCCTCTTTGGTAACTGACCTGTGATTCGGTCCATACTGTCGGAACCCGCATTTTCAAGTTCAGATGCTTAGTTCTTTCTTAGAATCTTAGACTTATTATTATTATTATTATTATTATTATTCTTTATTTATAAAGCGCTGTAAATTTACACATAGATTTGGAAGAGACCACAAGAACCACCCAGTCCAACCCCTGCCATGCAGGAACTCTCAATCAAAGCATCCCCGACAGATGGCCATACAGCCTCTGTTTAAAGACCTCCAAGGAAGGAGACTCCACTACACTCCGAGGGAGTGTGTTTCACTGTCGAAGATCTCTTACTGTCAGGAAGTTCTCCTAATGTTGAGTGGAATCTCTTTTCCTGTATCTTTTCCTCCCCACTCCCCCCCACGGGTTTCTTAGAATCATAGAATCATAAGTTGGGAGAGACCACAAATGCCATCCAGTCCAACCTCCCGCCATGCAGGAACTTTCACTCAAAGCATCCCCGACAGATGTACCAAAACCCCACCCGATTTGGACTTGCCCGCCTTGGCCCAGCCTTTGCAACATTCAAACTGGCTTAGGTCACCCAAGTCCTTTGGGGGGGGCGTCAAGTTAGAAAGGCCCGGATCCAATTGCCATCCCCACAGCAACCCACTGAGAGAAGCAAGTTTAGGCCAAGCCTTGGGTAACTCTCCCGGATCGGAGGGGGTCTCCTCTAGCTGGGATGGCAAGCAGCTTTAGGCGAGTCCCATCTAGAGCTTAAATCCTATTACTCGCACTTCCCAGCGAATCAATCCTATTAAGCTCAGCCGGCCCGACTTCATAGTAAACATACATTGGATCAAACTGTAAATCTAATCTCTCCCCCTCTTTAAGCCTTCTCTGGTACAGTCTTTTAAATATTTATCTCGTCCTTCCTTCCTCCGTTCCTTCCTTCCTCCACCGACTTATCTGTAACCGAAGAAAACAGATGGATTGTCTCGGTCCCCCCCCCCCCCCCCCCCCCCCCCGGCCGGGGCGCTTGACTCCGGCGCAGAAACACAAGATGTTGCCAGCCACCCCCCCCCCCTCCCCCCCTCCCTCCCTCCCTCCCTCTCGTTATGTTTGCGATCTGTGCTTCCTTGACATTTCTGAGGTAATTTAGTTAAGAGGAAATGAGTTGTTCCCAGTAGAGAGAGCAAACGAGTGGAGTGGAGGTAGCCAGCGTGATAAATGGCTCTTTCATTTGGAGATCTCCAGAGCTCGTTTAAGGCTAATTTTCTGTATTAGCCCCCTTTGAGCTATTAATGCAACAGGCAGGGACCACCGTGGCCCTTCGGCTCTGAGCTGCCCCATTACAGCCACGCATTAAAGCTGCCAAGATGGATCTCGGGGGCGGAGGGGGGGGGAGGAAATAATGAAAGGTGCTTTTGCCGGGCAGAGGAGAGGGGAAAGTGGAGAGATGGGGCTGGGGGGGAGGCGGCGGAAGAGAACCAAGCGAAACCAAACAAACCTCCTAATCTAAAGTGGCAGAGGGTGGTTAATACGATTGAAAGGGGGCTGGTCAATGAGCAATCAATAA
Organism: Sceloporus undulatus; assembly: GCF_019175285.1. NCBI lineage: Eukaryota > Metazoa > Chordata > Lepidosauria > Squamata > Phrynosomatidae > Sceloporus > Sceloporus undulatus. The sequence continues at coordinate 174,700,438 of NC_056522.1, read as the reverse complement.
AGTAATAATGAGTGGGATGCGCTACATTAACGGGCTAAAAATCCAACGAGACATTAAAAAATCATTCGTAACTCTCGTTCCATTAAGACCAGGCGGGAGGGAGGCAGCCGAGCTCTCTGTGGGGCTGGGAATAGGAGGAGGAGGAGGGGGGGGGGGGGGGGGGGGGGGGGGGGGGGGGGGGGGGGGGGGGGGGGGCCCAGAAAAAAGGCGGGCTCAACCCCCCCCCCCGTCCCGCTGAAGCAGACAGCCGAGTTGGAGGAGACTGGCGAAATGCAATAACATGCAACCTTAGCCGGCTCCTGTGGAAGGAAATCCGTTTGATGACCGAGAGGCATTATTTGTCGGTTGCAACCTTACAACTAGATTCTAGATTCTAGTAGGATGGCATCCCAGGATCGTCTGCCCCGTGCAGGCATGATGCAGGCGGATTCCCTCCCGCCGCCTTGTCCTCTTAAACCTGGCCTTCCAAGAACCTCCAACAAACGCGAGAGCAAACCTAAAGGTTCCAGCAGAACCGCCTTCCCTAGCTCTGCTTCCTTGTGCCTCTTCAAAGAGCTGGGGGTTAACGGAAGAGCCACTGAGGCGGAGTGGTTTGACCGCAGTGGAGGCCCTTGGGCAAGTCACACTCTCTCAGCCTCAGAGGAAGGCAAAGGCAAACCCCCTCTGAACGAATCTTGTGAAGAAAACCCCGCAGGGATCGCCATAAGTTGGGAACGACCTGAAAGCTCCCAAGAACAATGTCTAGCAAGAGCCACTCAGGGAGTGATTCCTTCAAACGCTGTGGAAGTGGGCCATCATAGATTGTCTCCTGTTGTTGTTCCCTGTCCTCTAGTCAACCCCAACTCCTGGAGATTCTGTGTATATGAGACATCTCCAATTCCCACTATCCTCAACTGCTCTGCTCAGGTCCTGCAGGTCCAGGCCCTTGGCATCCCTGACATGTGCTCTCCTTTTCCTTCTACTGTCCTCTACCGTTTTTGGCATCATGGTCTTCTCATTATTCATTTCTCTTCATGATGTGACCAAAGTAGGACAGCCCCAGTTTAGTCACGATGGCATCCAGGGAGGGTTCGTGCTTGATCTGTCCAAGGACGCATTAGTTTGTCTCCTGCTCGGAGATCATCTTCTGTAAGTCGCCCTCGCCTTTCCTATTAACTCTAGGGAAGGCCCTGAAATCTGGGGGGAAACGTTGCCCCTTCTTTTGGCTTTGTGAAGAGGTCACAGTGGACCACGTTGTGAGAGAGGTAGCTTGTCAGGTTACGATCCATACACATTTGCCTGGCAAGGGTTACCTTTTGGAGTGTGATCCCAGAGGCCTCCACTGGTTGGGGCATTCTGGGAGCTGTAGTCCAAAGAGTCAATTTTCCAGCATGCTCTGCCAGGAGACGGAAGCCCATGGACCTCACTGGGACCGGCTTTGAGCAGAACTATCCTGGATGGAATTCCTTTAACTGTGACCCCCGTGACTCCCATTTGCTCAAGGGGGTATTTCTCTCCCTCCCACCCCAACTTGTGTCTTCCAACTCGTGTTTGGGAGGAGAAGAAGGTCCTTAGGCAGGGACTGGGGGCAGGGAGCTGGTAGGGAGAGTCCTCCGCTCTGGGAAATCTATCTCCAGGGCAATAATATACAGTAATAATAATGATTTAGTACACGACTTTGCGAAGATGGTATCTGTAAGGGCCGGCACTGGTTATTCGGAAGTAATCCCCCTTGAACAAAAGAGCATGGTGGCTCCTTGTTGCGTGCCTTCAAGTCTTTCCCGCCTATCGCGGGGATTTCCGCTAGATTTGTTTCAGAGTGTGGTTGCCATGGCCTCCCATTGAGGCTGAGAGAGTGTGAATTGGTCGAGGTCACCCAGTGGGTTTCCCTGCCCGAGCCGCGATTTTAAGCTTGGTCACTCAGAGTCCTTGTTGTTTTGTACAATTTGATATACAAATGACAACATCTCGCCTAAGTCCAGAAGTGCCTCCGAGATAAAAATACAGAGGATCGGGGTGCAAATCTTAAAGAGCTCCCACCTCCATCTCATGGGGTGCCCTTGGCAAACCGATTGGAAACCTTGGAGGCCTCAGAAGAGAGCCCGGGCCTCGTGAGTCTCCCCACTCCCGATTTGCGGGCAGTTAAGCTGTCGGTCTCATGTACACTTGTTCTCTGACAAGGAGAGAAAGTGTCTGGCGCCCAGACTTCGGTTTTTATGACTGCATGACATGGGTGAGTTTGAGGCCGAACAAGTCGTCGGATTCCTCTTTTGTGTCTTTCAACCGCATTTCAGAAACGTGGGAATAGGAGTCGATGGGGGAAGGTTATGGATCCCTCTACAGCGAGTAGCTGCCAGGAAAAGGAAAAAAAAATACAATCGATGATGATGATGATGATGGATGAAATATTATAATAGATCTCCTTTGATCCACACAGAGAGATGAATATCGTATTTGATTTAGTTGCTGCTGCGCGGACTTGGTGGTGTTTAAAGGAAAGGATGCTGTTGTTTTTCCCCCGGGAGAGAGCCGCGCCTGCCTTTTGTGGCCCAGCTGAATTCCGGTGACCCAGCCACTTCGTATAAACGTCATCCCCACGAAGGGCAAAACCCTGGACGAGTGAGACGGGTGGGAACGGTGACCGGGGAATTCTGTGCCTGTCTCCTCCGACCTGAGTTCTATTCAGTTCAATAGGGTTTACTCCCAGTTAAATGTGTTTAGGATGGCCGATTTCTCCCCGCTCCACTTAAGTCATTTTTAACGGCCTAATCCCGGTTTCAATTCCCAATTAGAGAAGACCCGTTGAATTAGTTGCTGAACATCTAGGTCAATCTCCTTGCCTCGGAGGGTTTCCTCTTGTTGGGACTAGCAGCTGGATGTAGGCCACCGGATTGCCAAGGCTCCACTTCTCCTCAGGCCTCTCGCTAGAAAGGAGGGCAAAGAAGTGCCCTTGCAGGACCAGAGAGGAAAACTCCATCGGACCCTAGACAGGCCCTCTGTAAGGAAGAGCAGGCATGATGCCTGGCGAAAATCTGTGACACCTTTGCAAATCGCTTCTAGGAGAACGCGAACCGAAACCCAATCCACACCCCTAAGGAAGGCTAAATGTCGGGGATGCTTTGATGGAGAGTTCCTGCATGGCAGGTGGTTGTACTGGATGGCCCTTGTGGTCTCTTCCAACTCTACGATTCTATGATCCTATGATTCTATGAAAGTCGGGCAGACGAATATTTTGTCTACTCTTTCCAGTGCGGTGTCCTCTAAGGTTGAGATCCCTTGCCAGTCTTTTCAGCAACTAAAATGGATCCGAGCCTAGGGGAGACGGTGCTACTACCCACAAGGCACAAAACAAGGGAAGCCTCTTCCCCCTTCTAAACACTAGTCAAAACCGCCCAAACGTCGGCGCTTACTGCCCAACCTTTTTCCGAGGCTGATTTGGAAATACTGGACTGGAATTATCTCTTGCTCCAAAGAAAGGCCTCCAGAATTTTCGAGAGAATTCGGAATTTGCTTTTTAAAAGTCTGCTAACCAAATGTGCCATGATAGGATCAAGGTATCCCTAGTGATTACTTAACTGGAAGAGCATACTAGTCAGCTTATCTTTCCGCAACAATCCCTGCTGTCTATAGGAGTAGGAAATGAGTTCCACTGAAATCAGGGAGAAAACATAGGCAGAATTGGGCTCCCAGGCATAGTTCCCAAATGAAGAGAAAGTATCTTCTGCCTTCTGTAGGAAAAAAAACACACGTTTTTCGTCTCAATTGATCTCACCAGGATTCCTCTCTAGAGTAAAAAGAACGGCTGTTCTAAAAACACTCTGGTGTTACTTATGTGAAATCAGTTCACGGTTGCAGACCTAATTAAGGCTATGCATATGTATTTAAAAACAGAAGGGTGGAATGATACTGTGGCACCAAAAAACCGCAAAACCACCCGTCCTAAAACTAGGCAGAGAAATCATCTTGGCCCCAGAGACCCTGCCTAGCCCTGGGTCTCTTGTAGGGAAGTGGCCGCCTTTCTTTCCCTCTCTCTCAAACCCAGCTTTAATATATGCACCGAAAAGAGTAAACATGCAAAGCAGAGAAAGTGTCACGCTGCGTTGCTCCATGCTCCATTTCCTTGCCGTTTCCTGCTGCCGTTTTAAGGCGCTTTTTCCTCGACGAAGAGTCGGCGTTTTCAGGAACGGGAATTGCTCCTAATTACTAACAAATCAAGCGACTCCTGGCGCTCCCTCGCTTTTATTGATAAGATCAAGAGAAATGGAGAAGGGAGGAAGGCTGGAAGGGGGGGGGGAGAGGGGGAAACCCCCAAATCATCCTTAGGAGGAATTAGAGGCCAATGGCCAGGCCGTCTGGGGGATGCTGTGAGTTTTAGTTGCAGAAGTAACGTTGGCAGCCTCTGGGAGGCATTAACTAAGAGCCACCTTTCCGACACTCTTGGGAGCGGGGAAATGAGAGAGAAGGAGGCTTATATTTAAAGACACAAGAGTGGGAAACGAGGCGATAAGAACAGAGGATTTCAAGGGGAGATAGTGGTGCTTGCATTTTGATTTTTCTCGTATTTTTAATATTTATTTTGTATAATTATTATAGGAGTATACTTACTATTTAATTTTTATATTTATTTGACTTGGGTTGTATTCTTTCACTGTTGTAACCCGCCCTGATTCTACGTGATTGGTCGGGATACAAATAAATAGTTGTTGTTGTTATTATTATTATTGTTATTATTTCCTAGGAGTGAAGGGAGTCGGCTTTTTGGTGCAGGTTAAACCATCTTTCTTTCCTTGCCTTCCAAAACCCTCTGAAATTCCTAACTCGACAGGGGTTTTCAGCTGACCTAATAATAATAATAATAATAATAATAATAATGATGTAGTATTTATATCCCACCCCTCTACGTAACGCAATCGGGGCGGCTTACAACATTAAAATATACATACACCAAACCAACATCCCCACTACCCACCCCTTAAAATACAATTAAACAGATTAAAATTAAAAACCTACTTAAAATTCCACAAATAATAATAATAATAAACAGTGGCTATATAGCGAGGTCGGGTCAGAAGCTGAGCTCATACTTTTGGGCATCAATTCCCCTTGGATTTAGGAAGGAAGCCACAGTTTAGTAGCCCCAACCTTTGGCTCTACACAGGAGGAGAGGGGAACATTTGGCCCTTTGACTTTTGGTCTGTATCTCACAGAATGGGGTGAAGAGATGGAGGAACTGTAGTACCTCAGATTACAAGGCAGGGTCATATTTTGGGATGTCTTCTGGACCTTCTGAAATGCTCCCTGACCTTAAGGAAGGAAGCCTATCAGGAGACGAAGGCTTTCATGGCCGGCATCCATAGTTTTTTGTGGGTTTTTCGGGCTGTGTGGCCATGTTTTAGAAGAGTTTCTTCCTGACATTTCGCCAGCATTCTCTGAAGATGCCAGAGCCACAGATGCTGGCAAAAAGTCTGGAATAAACTCTTCTAGAACATGGCCACATAGCCTGAAATACCCACAAAAAACCTATTAGGAGACTTTCCTCTCTGAACGGCTAGTTTACCCAGTGCAGGCATATGGTTGAATTGGGGAGCCATCCCTCCATGCCCACGCCTGCAGCTTAAAGTAATGTTGACCAGAAGACTATTGCTTCTTTCTGCCTGACGCCAAGGGCGGTTTTTAGTGAGACTTATTGGATTCAATGGCATGAATATTGGAGGCTCCAGCCTTCCAGAGGGCCAGCGTGTACTCTGCCCATGCTCTAAAGCCCTCTCTCATTAGACACCACAAGCTCTGAGGATGAGTGCTCAGTAGGTTGAGCGCTACGTTAGAAGGGTGCAATGGTTACGAGCCAAATAAACATTTTTGGATTGGAAAAAAGAGAGGCTTAAATTAAATACCTCACAAATTAACAACCGGATGAGCGTTGCCTAACCATACATTATTGTAGCTAGGCCCCTGCGTTTGTGTGTACACTTAATGTGGGTATCCCGCATAACTGAAATCTCCAAATTGCATTACCTCTGGCAATAGCTTTAATAATAAAGTAATTATACAGATCTAGATAACCGGATCCCTATCCTTCCTTCCTTGGGAGGCTAGTTTGTTTCTTTCTCTTCAGGAGAATTAGGTAATTTACAAAAAGATGGGAGGGAGATTAGAGTTCCCGTCTCTTGAGCTATGAAATTGCAATGGATATGGTTGCGGAGGCTTGCAGCAGCAGGGGAGCCCTCGGTGGGTTTGGAAGAACTATTTGCACAAGTCGCCTCTTTCCTGACAAAAAGGCAAGCAGCGGGATCAAGACGAGGAGGAGGAGGAGGAGGAGGAGGAGGAGGAGGAGGAGGAGGAGGCCTGCCTTTCTTGCTGCAATTTCCCCGAAAGTGAAGTGGAAAGCTTTCATGGCCGGCATCCATAGTTTTTTGTGGGTTTGGGGGGCTCTGTGGCCCTGACCTTCCGCCAGCATCTGTGGCATCTGGCATCTTCAGAGAAGATCTTCCCAAAGAAGAGAAAGATCACAAAGATCTTCTCTGAAGATGCCACCCACAGAGGCTGGAGAAACGTCGGGAATAAACTCTCCTAGAACATGGCCACAGAGCCCGAAAAGCCCACAAAAAACTATGGTTTCCCAGAAAGATGCTTCATCTCCAGTCCGCCTCCAGGGATCCTTTCTGGCAAGGATCTATTCCTTGGACCCAACTGTTTATCTTTCTCAGTACTCTCCTTCAGCACCACATCTCAAGTGAACTGACTTTCTTCCTATCAGCTTTAGCTGTCCAGCTCTCACACCCCGCACATGGTAGTTAGGAATACAGTGGCTTGGACGATTCTAACTTTCGTGCTCAGTTGTATATATTTACATTTTAGAATCTTTTTCTAATTCTTTCATAGCTGCCCTCCCCGTTCCTAGTTTTCTCATTTTATTTAAATGTTTGATCCAAGGTATGGGAACTCTTTTACTGTTTCAATGTCCTCATTGTGTTTAGGTTGCATCTGTGTAGATCTCCCCTGACCATTATTTTTGTTTTAGTGTAGTGCCTTACATTTTTCCCTGTCGAAATTCATGATCCACGTTTCTAAGCTAATAAGGTCATTTTGAATTCTGATCCGCTCCTACTTTGATATCTTCTGCCAAGTTGATGTGCATACCCTGTTTTCTATCATCCAAGTCATTGATAAAGATATTTTATCAATAGCTTTGGACCCAGGACAGACCCCTGTGGGACCCCCACTGGTCACCTCTCGTCAAGATGAAGAGGAGCCATTGCCCAGCACGTTTTGGCTTCAGCTGGTCCACCAGTTACAGTACCAATCCACGGAACATATCTATTGTTTAGCCTACTTATTTTTTAGCTTTAGAATCTATGCTCTTCAATTCAGACCTTTCTTAGGTAGGGCTTTGGAGAGTCAGGCTTTGTTCTCTGACTCCTGTGTTAAATCCTCATCGCCTCTGGAAAGAAAGTTCCTGGCATGGCAGAGGGTTGGAACTGGATGGCCCTTGTGTCATTACAACTCTACGATTCTATGATTCAATGATGATTTTCATATCATATTGTATGATTCTAACTCTCTGTATCCAAGGGGCACCTTTTCAGGATCTGGCGCCTGCTGCCCCAGTTGTTGAGAGTGGCAACCCCAAAGGTGGTTGTTGGCAAGTGAATTCAGAACCAGGCGGCGTGGAAAGACTTCAATCTGTGATGTCTTCAACAGGGCTGTGTCTGTACATCCATACTAACAATATGGGAGATCAATTATTGATCGAAAGAGGGGATGGAAGCATAATAACTTAAGCCACTTTCAAAAATTAGACTGCAGTCTTGAAACACTTACTATGGAGCAAGCCGCATCGAAGCTTGTTTTCCTGATGCCCAGAGAACAGGACCATAAACAATGGATGCAACCCAGGAAAAGAGATTCCACCTCAACATTAGGAGGAGCTTCCTGACAGTAAGGGCTGTTCGACAGTGGAACACACTCCATCGGAGTGTAGTGGAGACTCCCTCCTGAGGTCTTTGAACAGAGCTGGATGGCCTTCTGCCAGGGAGCTTTTAGTGGAGAGTTCCTGCCATGGCAGGATGGGGCTGGACTGGATGGCCCTTGTAGTCTCTTCCAACTCTACGATTCTACGAAGCCGGAAGAATTAGCTCTGAGTCCAAGGATGCCCAAAGCGTAGATGCCAAGGGCGACAGGGATAAGGCCCAGTTGCCCCCAGCCCTGGCTTCCCTCGGGGCTCACCAGCTTCCCCCAAATGGTCCCTGGGCTCCGCGGGGGCAAGATCGGATGGCAGAGCCGGGCCCGGTTTTGCTCAGGGAGGCCCCCATCCACCCGAGGCGCCACGGCCAACCGCCTGCAGGCTGCGTTTCTCTTTTATTGCCTTGTCCTGATTTTGTTTTCCTGCTTAAATAATTGTCCGTTTTGATAGTCTGGCATTTATCTTTTGATCCGGGGAGACTCTCGGAAATCTTGACAGGCAAGAGTTCCACAAAGTGCTTTAAAATTCAAGCTAGCGATAAACTTAAGAAAGGAAGACAAGATAAAAGTACTCTCAGGGTTTTCCGGTGTGGTGTGTGTGGTGGTGTGGTGGTGGTGTGTGTGTGTGGCATAAACGTTAACTACATTTGTTCTGACTACACTATATTCTAGTACGTTTCTTAAACAATATCAGTTAAATTAACCTAAAGTAAGCATAAAACCGTTCATACGGCGACAGAAATAAGGCAGGGCAAAGCAGATTAATACTGGAGACAAGTGCCTTTGAGCATAAAAGCATTTTCTCTCTAATCCAAGGGGGGTTAAACCCATTCTTTTGGGATAGAGAAGGGGTGTACTTGACATTTCACGGCGAGCAGGAGACCAGACGAACATATTTGCTGCCACCGTCCAGCTTTCAAGCCAACAGAAAGGCCGGCTCAAGAGAAACCGGCACGATTCGCCTCCAAGTCAATGCACTGATTGCCATTTAAGTCTGAAAGAAAACCCACCTGCGTAAGATTACATGAAATCCGTAATACGAAGAGATTAACGTCTACTCGGTTTGAGGGAAAGAGAGCAATCAGAAACGGAGGAAATTCTCCTCTCTCAAAGAGAAAACCACTCTGCTGCAGCCACACTGAAGAAAACCCGGTTGACCCCGCTTTAACTGCCCGGCTCAAGGCTATGGAATTCTGACAATAAGGGCTGTCGGACAGTGAACACACTCCCGCGGATCTATGGAGCTCTTCTTGGAGTCTTTAAGCAGAGGCTGGATGGCCATCTGTTGGGATGCTTTGATTGAGAGTTCCTCCATGGCAGAATGGGGTTGGACTGGATGGCCCTGCAGTCTCTTCCAACTCTAATGATCTTACAGCATTCTAAGCTAGAAAATCTAGCATGCTAGACAGGTCGTAATGCTAAAACTCCTCTCCACAATATCTGCATGCAAGATTTTTTTCCCTTGTCTGGGGAAACATTTTAAGACAATTGCTGCGATTTGAAGGAGTAGGGTCGAGGGCTATTGGCCACTTCATAACAGAAACTTAGATGTGTAATGTATTGGGACCTGCGCTCCACTGTCAGTAAATCCTGGATCTCCCAAGTGGAAACCAAAAACCTACAACATGAGATCACAGGGGCCCTCTTAAGGGGAGGCCAGACTGCAGGGATCTCAGGCATAGCACAGCTCGGAGTAGCTGCTGTCATCTCATATTAGCGCTTGCATAAAACGTATCTAAATAGGGTTTGTTATCAATTACAGGCAAGAAGGGAGCAAAATGTAGTGATGCTTTGGGAAATATGGTAACTGGTGATGGAACACAGGCTAGAAACAAAAGTCTCCTAACGCAAACACACACAGCAGGAAGGATTTGTTTAATATAAATAAATCCTACCAAATTAGGAAGATCATCTCTATCCTCTATTCTATCTCTATCCATCTCTGTTGTCTCTGTCCCGCTACTCTATCTCTATCTCTATCTCCTATCTCTATCCCTATCCTTTCCCTATCCCTATTCTATCTACTCTATCTATCTACATCTATCTATCTATCTATCATCTATATACTAAGAGAGCCTTATACCAAACCTATTGTAGACATATAGTTATATTAATTTCTCTTTTGAAACCATCCTCTGAAAACTATTTTAAATAATTCATGAGGTTCATAGAGAACAGCAGTACTTCATTATATAGGGGTATTTTCATTCTATTAGTAGCATCTCTCCAGATGCCAAAAAGAGGGCTTCATTTAAAATTGAAATTGGGCCTCCTTGCCTCAACCCACCATTAAATAGTTGAATAATGAAGGGCACTTTCATCAGTTCTAGATTAGAGTAACACTGAAAAGTTATATGTAAATCAAGACAATTTTCAGTGCAAAAAGTTATGCCCATGTTAAATACGTAAACAAAGAAGACCATGAAGATTAGCAACTCCCTGGATTATTTTTCTTTTCGATTGGAAAGTGAGACCAGAAGTAATAAATTGCTCATATGCTGTTTTGTAACTTATATATGCATAAAAAGGCCCTTGCCCGATGAGTTTACAGTATATTATTTACTCAAGTATTACATTTGCTTGACAGCCTGACATGTTCTCGTATTAAACTCTGACAATTACGTTTAGGAGCAGTGCAGTAAAACAACTGCAATGTCACCTTCCTCCCCTTGCCTCTACTTATGATGTGTCCAAAGCCTATGAAACAAAAAGCTTTTAAAAAACATAATGTAACATGGTTGCAGTGTGTTTTCATGGGCCTAAATAAATGCAGCACAAGTTCTCTGGCTCAATGGGTTAGTGAGCCATACAACAGATCTCTCCTGATGGAGGGGGCTGGGAGGTGTCCTTTATATATTCATTTGGACCTAAAAACCATTTGCTGCCTGTTGCTAATAATACAAGGCATGTAAAAGCAACCGGAGAACTAGATAAGGAGGATGTACCAAGGTTAATTGTGTCCCATTCCCATCTTTCTGGCATCTTGTAGTGTCATCTACGCTGGAGTAATACAAAGGCCGTTACAAACTGCCAAAATAAAGCTGTTTCAGGTCTCTTTGGAGATTAGCTATTTAAATGATGCATGGGTCCAAAAGTCTGGAGGTCGCGCCAAAGCACACTCCATTCCTAAGCACTGGAGTGCGCTTTGGTGCAGCTTCCGGATTCTTAGGATGCATGCATCATTTAAATAGCATACCTCCAAAGAACCTGAAGCAGCTTTATTTTGCAGTCTGTAAACAGGCCAAAGAGACTCATAAATTGAAGCTGTAAATATGTAAGTAAGAACAAATTCAATCAACCCTTGGTCCAGAGAATGAATAATACCTTCTTCTTTTTGTGCTTGAAAACTGTAGAGACAACTGGGTGGCCTCCAGACGTGTTGGCTATCATATCACAGTGCTGGCAGAGGTGAAGAACACCTGTCACTAGTGAAACAATTCCCCCTTGATACAAGAGTTTAAGCTAAGAGATGATAGAAGATGAGTACGAAAGGGAGGGCGGAGACAGACCACCGTAAAGCTCAGCACTGGTTTGTTTTTTTTTCCTTTATTTTTAATATAGAAGAATACAAATTTTAAAAAGTGGAGAACAACAGCCATCTTCCGCAGCTCTCAAGCTGTAATCTCTAACAAGGTAACCAAATTGTGACTTCCCAACAAGGTTAGTCTGAGGCATGGGTCAAAGCCAAGGCTCACTGTTTCTGGGGACTCCCAAGATTCTAGGCTTAAACAGCAACATCTGGGTGAGGAGGTGGGAAGGTTTGAATTCTACCCTGCTCAGCTTACCAAGGAGGGTAAACCTTCCCTGCCTACCCTATGCAGCCACCACTAGTCTGTCACATTTGCTGCGTCACTGGTGGTTAAAGCCCCAGGATTACACTTTAAAACATGGCAAGCAAAATGTTCACTGTGAAGTCGACGGCTTTCAGGCCAGCACCATAGTTTTTGTGGGTTTTTTCGGGCTCTGTGGCCATGTTCTAGAGAGTTTTCCTGACGTTTCCCAGCATCTCTGAGAGAGCAGATGCCACAGATGCTGGCGAAATGTCAGGATAAACTCTTCTAGAAACTGGCCACAGAGCCCGAAAAAACCACAAAAAATATAAAAATGTACACTCTTTGGCCTGTTACAGACTGCCAAAATAAAGCTGCTTGTGGGTCTCTTTGGAGGTATGCTGTTTAAATGATCATGGGTCCTAAGAGTCCGGAGGTGCGCCAAAGCCACACTACATTCTAAGCACCGGAGTGCAGTTTGGTGCAGCTTCTGGATCTTAGGGGGCATGCACATTTACACAGCATACCTCCAAAGAGACCCCAAGCAGCTTTATTTTGGCAGTCTGTAACAGGCCTTTGTCTCCAAGCTGAGTAACACTTCCAAGAGACTGGTTTAGCTTTTATTTGTTTATTTTAATATATCTTTATTAATTATTTCCACATTCTTATCTCACATATTGTACTAATGCATAATAATGATACATTGTTTAGCTTTTAAACAAATGTGTACATTCTCTATGTGCCTTGCTTTAAAAGTCTGTTTTAAGTGTCTGTGTGTAGAAACATTTCACATGCAAACACACAGACACACTCATTTCCTGGTACACATTTAAACTGAACTTTGGCTTTGCATTCAGTGCTGTCAAGAGACAGCAAGCTGGAGTTAGGAAAGGGGAAACAAGTTGACAAAACATGTCATTTGATGTATTAATTCTTCATGGGTCAATGGTTTGAAAGGGTTGCCATGGGTCCAAGGGTCAAAATGTGATAGCTAGAGCAAACAAACAAACAAAAACAAAACAAAACAGAGGAACATTTTTCAAACCGACTGATTTTTTTTGTAACATCCAGTGAATTTCAGAAGTATAATTCCTTCTTCAGAGGCTTGTAAAAGTACAAGAAAATATATGACAATCTTAACACATCAGCTCATAATTGCATTAGAAAGCATTTTGCATTTTATACTGTTGTTATTTTTGTACTGTTGTTATTTTGATTTGCTGTGTTGATGTATTGTATTGTTTTTGATTTGCTGTGCACCGCCCTGATCATAGGAAGGGCGGTATACAAATAAAATTTTTATTTTATTTATTTATTTAAGATTACAGCAAGCTGTTTTTGTAGTACACAAAGCTAGAACCATATCCCCTTCTTTAACATTTAACACAGTGTGCTAGCCCAGGACTTATCATGGCTATTATCTGACCCTATTACGACTGTTATGTTTTCTTTGCCAGAGGGATGCAGTTTTGAAGGGAACATTCACCAACTGAATTGTTGGTTATGTAGTTGCTAAAGGTACAGGACTTCTTCAAGAAAACTAGGTGTCAGTTTCCATTGCTGGAAAAAGAACTTTCCAGCCTCCTCAGTGAATTCTTTTCCTAATGATTTACAAGGGAGTCCCTTGTAATTACCTGTAACTCCAACTTGTTCAGTCCTTTCTTATGCTGTCTTCTTGGTCAACAGAACTTTTAGAGACGTTATAAGGCCCAGTTGTGACATTATATTTGTGAAACAGTAATCCAGGAACAAAAAGTGCATGTATTCCTTTACTGCACAGGGACTGGTGGGTTTTTTTTGTTTATTTGTTTGTTTTGTTTGTTTTGTTTTTTGCTAATTCTTACATTAGGTTTAGTAGCCTGGTTGCTATTGTCCTTGTTGATACTATATATTACCAACCCTTGGCATGGGAAATAAATGTGTCACTGACCTTCTTGATATAGGTCCTTTTGAAGTTATTTTAGTGGCAATTGTAGCATGTCACTTTTCAGTAATCCATGGGTCTCATGGGGAAAATCTCCATTCTGGTCTTTTCCTATACAGGCATTCTCCCAGTTAGTGCAATGTGGGTCTTTTCCCACATTACCTTTCACAATGTGGCTTTGCTGCTCAGAAATGTCAGATACCTGATTTCATCTGAAGGGGATGCTTCCCATATCATACCAGCCCCTTCCAGAAACTAAGGGCCCCAACAGACAGGCCAAAATAAAGCTGCTTTGGGTCATTTTGGAGGTATGCTGTTTAAATGCTGCATACCTCCTAAGAAGCCAAAAGCCGTGCCAAAGCCTAAGGACTAAAGTGCAGTCCTTAGGCTAAAGTCCAGTCCTAAGGACTAAAGTACAGCTTTGCTGCAGCTTCTGGCCTCTTAAGATGTGTGCATCATTTAAACAGCATACCTGCAAAGTGACCTGAAGCAGCTTTATTTTGGCCTGTTTGTTCAGGCCCGAAAATAACACTTGCATAGAACATGCAGCCTTTCCCTCCAGGAGTGTTCATGGCAAGGGAAATAGGACGGGGGCAGCTTTTTTAGTAGTCTGTAACCCCGCTTCGATCCTTTGGGAGAGGCGGGGAAACACAAATAAATTATTATTATTATTATTATTATTATTATCATTATTATTATTTCTTCCCTGGACTCCCTCACTACAAAGGCCCCCGTCTTCAGCTACAATGTGTAAAGTCCCACTGTTGCCTCATTAGAGCCTCCTCCTCACATGCCTATGGTAGGACATCATACATCAAATCTGCCCTGAGCCCCATTAGCCTTCTGGTTCGTGTTCTTGCACATGTTTTCCTTTTTCATATATTGCTGAGGCCTGCTGGTTAGAGTCATACTTTATTTCCTGGATCTCTTTACTCCTGGAACGATTTTGGCACAATACAATGCATTGTGCTGGCACAGGAAAGAGAAACTTTGTGGCAGCTATCTGCTGTGCAATGTGGAAATGTCCAAAGAGGGTCTTCCTGGCCTTTCCAACTGAGTCATCTCGTGTGTGTGTGTGTGTGTGTGTGTGTGTGTGTGTGTGTTGGAGAGTTGGAGTGGGGCTTGGGAAATTCATAATGAAGTCCTCAGTGAACTATGAAACTCCCTGGGTGGCCTTGGGCCATTTGCAGTCTCTGTCTGACATATCTCACAGATTACTGTGAAGACAAAAGTGGGGAGAAGAATAGAGCTCACTGGAGGGAAATGGGGAATTGTAACAGATAACACACAACAAATAAAATTTGGTATGGGACCTGGCTACCTATAGCTGGCCACTATGTGAAAATCAGTCCTGCTAAGTAATTCCCCTATCATGCCATACCACTTCTGAAGCATTCCAGCAATCTCCCTAAAACTGTGGATGAAGTAATGAATGGAATTTACTCCTGGCTGTATATGGTTGTATGATCAAACTCTGTAGGTCCCTAAAGTGTGATCTTACCCACACGACTTTTGTTTCTCCTCAGTTCCAGTTCCTCCAAAATCTGTTACTTCCTTGATGATGAACAAAGATGGATTCCTCGGCGGCATGTCCGTGAACACAGGCGAAGTGTTTTGTTCGGTACCTGGGCGGCTGTCTTTGCTCAGTTCAACTTCCAAGTACAAAGTAACAGTTGGAGAAGTTCAGAGGCGCCTTTCGCCTCCAGAATGTTTGAATGCATCACTCCTTGGAGGAGTACTTAGAAGGTAAGGCCCTTGGGATAGGCAAATCTGAATTTAGTAATAGGATTTACCAGTATTATTTTGAAATCTATGCAAAAAGCTTTTAAAGTAGCCATTGATGCTGATGCATGTAAGAACATCCAGGCAATGGGTTCAGCATGATACTTCCTAGAGTTTCAAATCACTTACCCTGAACTGGCCTTGTGGAACATATCTCACAAATTGATGGCCACTCTGTTTCAGAGGGTAATTCAACACCTTGGGGCTTATCTTTGAAAGCACCATACAACTTTGGAGTCATGTATCTAATTTTATTTTTTTACTTTTGCATTAACTGGTCTGACTGGTGAGGACATCATTAGAGACCGTTCTCAGGCGATCCTGCCTTTGGAAATAAGTATTATACCTTATCAAACACTTGTAAGTTGTTCTATTGTGGTACCATACATCTTATTTTTTTCTCGCCACTGTACTAAATTGTTTCTTAGAGATGTTTTAATTTGCTCTTAAACACTGTTGCATACTGTATAGAATTTTTTTGCTTAAATGTATAGACTATTATTATTTTGAAATACATAATAAAGAATAGTTATGAATTCATATTTAGTATTTGAAATGGTATACAAAACACTGTTCTGAGAGCTAGCATGGTGTAGTGATTTGAGTGCTGGATTCTAGGACTTTGAAGAATTTGAAGCCCATTGGGTCACCTGGAGTGAGGTGTCACACTCTCAGTCTTAAAGGCAGGCAACAGCAAATCCAAACTGAAAGGGCAAGAAAGCCCAGGCCTGTTACAGACTGCCAAAATAAAGCTGCTTCGGATCTCTTTGGAGGTATGCTATTTAAATGATGCATGGGCCCTAAGAGTCCGGAGGCTGCACCAAAGCCACACTCCATTCCTAAGCACTGGAGAGCAGCTTTGGTGCAGCTTCCGGATTCTTAGGATGCATGCATCATTTAAACAGCATACCTCCAAAGAGACCCCAAGCAGCTTTATTTTGGCCATCTGTAACAGGCCCCAGATTCACTTTAGGGTTCCCATAAGCTAAAAATAACTTGTAGACACCACAACAATTACTGTTCTGTATTATCCATGTAATTCAAGGTTTAAAACACACTGTCTTTGAGCCTTAGGACTTACAGCCCACATCCAAATGGGCATTACCAATATTGGCTTATTTTAGTGGATTGTTATAAGAATTAATGAGACATACACAACGAACTTTAAAAAGCTACACACCAGTAGTTTAAAGATGTGAGTGTACTGTATAAGATATGAGGAAATAAGGTGCTGTTCTGTGTTTCCCTTCATTGTAGTTCATACCTGTTCATTTGGATCGCATTTGTATTAGGGCTCTGGTTCTTCAAGAACAGACATGGTCTTGAACCTGATGACCTGGTGAATCAGGACATTTCAAAGTCCTCTGGATGAAATAATCTAGTGATCATTACATATTTGGCTCCACCAAAAATTCCAGAATAATCTTAGCAGTCATGGAATGAGGGGATGAACTCTTCTATGGATCAGTAACTGATTAAAGAAAAGGAAGCAGAAAATAGAAAATGAACAGTTCTATAGGGGAAGAATGTAAAGAGTGGGTTCATCCAGGGAACGCTACTGGAACAAGACTTTTCTTCTTCTTTTAAAAATTTGTTTTTAAATGATTTGGAGTTTAGTAATTGTTGGGGATTCAAGTTTCCTAAGGCTTCAGTCTTTGTTAAAGAAACAAAAACATCAAAATATCAAAAATATCAAAGACAACCCTGTTAGGGTTTAGATTTTCAATCAGCAGAGCAGCAGAAACTGTCTTCAGCAATGCTTCCTAAGGACTGAGGCTGACTCAAAGACAACACAAATAGCTTGTAGTTTAACAACAAAACTTTACTAATGGCTTGAATCTACATATGCATAGAGGCTGCATCCTAACCTATCTAATGAATAGTCCAGGTAAAAGAAGAAATCTTTATCTCACCATCTTTTGGAAGAAAGTTGATAGAGTAGGGAGATCAGAGATCTGGAGAGTAGCAGGAGAATCTCTTTGTATGAGAAAACTTCTTAAAGGAAGTTAGTTGCATCACATGATTTGTGGTATTTATTACCCCTGTGATTCACCAAGACCAAATGGCATGTTTTAAACAGGGAAGACAGTGGAGTTTGCATGGAGGGCAAATCCTATATATTTGAGGATGGGGAGAAAGAATGTAATGATTTTCCAATAATCCCCTTCTCATTCTCTTGGACCAGCATCAAAGATCTTCACCCCTTCACTTAGTCTCTGGAACTAATATCTTGGTTGAGGCTTAGTAAGGATGTCTGCAACCATCACTTCAGTGATGCCGTATTCTAACTAAAAAAATGTCTATTTTGACTCATTTCTTGCACCTTGTGGATGGCAATATCAATATTCTTCTTGAGTGGTTTCTAACTTTCAGAAATCTTCATGCAGCCTTGATTATCTTGCATCAAAATGGTTCGTTTGGGCTCTGTTATCCCCAAGTCCAGAAGTAAATTGTGCAACCATTTCATTTCCTCACATGCTGCCTTTGCTCAAATACACTCAGCACCAGTAGAAGATTCTGGAATTGTGGATTGCTTCTTACTTGTCCAACTTACAGCTCCTCCACCATAGAAGATCAGGTTTCCACTGGTTGATTTTCTGTCTTCCAGGTCTGCAGCCCAGTCTGCATCTGTGTAGGCAACCAGTTGTGGATGGTCACAGGCTGGCAGCATCAGTTTGTGATTTGAAGTTCCTTTCAAGTATCCAGCAACTCTCTTCACTGCAGTGAAATCTCTTTCAGTTGGAGAGTTGACCATTCTGCATAAGATACCAACAGCATTTGCAGTATCGGATCTGGTGAAACTGGTTATATATAGGAGTTTTCCAACTGCAATTCTCTACTTGTCTCCATTCCTCAAAGGTTCAGATTCCTTAGTGTCCTTTAATAATCCCACTTCCATTGGAGTTGGCATAACATTTGCATCTTTCAGGCCAAGACAGTCCAGAAGATCCAGAATCTTCTGTTTTTGATTAAGGAAGAAACTTCTATCACTTCTTCTTTTTAGTTGTACTCCAAGATAGTGTGAGATATCTCCCAAATTCTTGATATCAATCTCTTTCTTGAGATTCTGGATTATCTCTTCAGTATCTGCTTTGTCTTCATTGCACAGGATCAGATCATCAACATAACTTGAGAAATAAGTTTATTTATTATTTCTGAATCTCTTGTATACACATTTGTCAACAGTGTCTGGAGTGAATACTGGTTCAGTTTCTCACTCCATGTTCTGGCAGCCTGTTTCAAACCATAAATGGTCTTTTGTAATTTGCATTCAAGATGTTCTTTTCCTGGAACTAGGAATTCTGGAGGCTCTTCCATTTATAGGTGTTCAGAGAGATTGCCATTAAAAAAAGCTGTTTGTACGTCCAGATGTTGAACATTCATTTTCTTGTAGGGTGCAACAGCTAGGAGAGTTCTAATGGTTGTGTGTGTGACTACTCTGGCAAAGGTCTCATTATGGTCTTCACCATATTGCTGACTGTAGCCATTAACCACAAGTCTTGTTTTGTATCTTTGATTCCCCCCTTTCTACATCTTGCTTTATGGTAAAGACCCATCTACAGCCAATTGCCCTTTTTTCTTCTGGCAGTTCAGACAAAGCCCATGTCTTGTTTCTATATAAAGACTGCATCTCCTCATTGGCAGCTTGCATCCTCTACTCAGAATCTGTCTTTGGCAGTCCCTTGATCTTTTTCCAGTCAGAGGTTTTTGGAATCCCTTCCTCTGTGGCTTGATAAGAGAATCTGTCAGGTGGCACACCTCTTTTGGAGCATTCTGACCTTCTCATCTGGACTTGGATACCTGGCTCCACTTCTTGCACATCATCTGGTTCCTCATCATTAGGCTGTTCCACTGCAAGTGTAGCCCCTTCTAGATGTAAGACCTCTAGAGGATGAAAAGACTCCACATGTTCTGGTTGCTGGTGGGAGTCTTCTTCCACTGAAAATAAATCTGGATAGACATCTTGGTTTGGATTAGATTTAGGTCTTTCGTCAACATAAACAGCACTTATTAATTTCATTGTGTGCCCATCTGGATTTAGAATTCTGTAACCAATTCTAGCATAACCAAGAAAAATTCCATCTTCATTTCTGCAGTCAAGTTTGTCTCTTTTCTGTTGGGGATTGTACGTATATGCTTTGCTTCCAAAAACTTTCAGATGTTTCAGTTTAGGCCATAACTGAAATGGGGTCACAGCTTTGAATTTAGTTGGGAGTCGGTTACACAGGTATGTAGCAGTAATGATGGCTTCGCACCAATAGCATTTAGTCATACTGGCCTCCAAAAGCATAGTGACTGCCATCTCCTTGAGAGTTCTGTTCATTCTTTCTGCCACACCATTCTGTTCTGGGGAATAAACCTGTGTGGTCTGATGCTCAATGCCATGGTTTTTCAAAAAAATCATCAAATTCAGAATTGACAAATTCAGTGCCGTTGTCTGTGCGCAGGCAATTTGGTTTATAGCCAGATTATTAGATACTCAATTAAAGTACTCTTTGAATTTTTGAAAAGCTTGACTCTTCTTTCTGATGGTGTGGCAGAAAGAATGAACAGAACTCTCAAGGAGATAGCAGAGACTCTTCTCTCTGAGAAAGTAAGTATATGTATACTTGCTGAAATCATCAATAATAGTAATAAATTAAGAGTTTCCACCTGCAAATGTTTTATTTATTGGTCCACAAAGATTAGCAGGTAGAAGATCCAGAGGCTTGGTGGGTTATTGTCTCTCAGTAACTGAAGGGTGTGGAGCTCTAGTGGCCTTTGCTTTCAAGCATTCTACACACTTTTCATTGTTGGAGCATGCTTTGGAGTTAAAGTCTCTTGCAAGCTCTTGATTGGCCAGTCTCTTAATATTTTCTACACTTTGATGAGCAAATCTGCAATGCCATAAAACTGAACAGTCCTTGTGATTACATTGAGTCACACTGTTTGCAGATGAATGCAAAATCTGCATTTGATAACAGCCATGAGATCCCAAATCCACTTTAAAAATCAAGTTTTTGTCATGAAAACTAAAGCAGGATTGCTCTCTGAAACTGACACAGTTGCCTCTTGATGTTGTGGTTTGCACACTGTAAAAGGAGGCTTCTAAATCTGCCACATTATAGGCATCAGGGATTTGTAAGGTCCTTATCTTGTCAGGACCAAGTTGTTTGCAAAATAACAGTCCCTTTTCCCTGAGCAAAAACCTCTTGACCATTGGCAAGATAAACAGGAAAAGCTACATTTGTATCAAAATCCACAAACCATTCTTTGTTGTTAAAGTAATGCACAGTTGCTGCAAATTTATATTTACCTCCAGCAATTTGAATACTTGTTCATAAATCAAACCAATATCAACATGATCGAAAGATTGACTTTCTTAAAACTGACTTTCTTCACATGTGGTTTTTTCCTGCTCTGCTCTTGGCTTTGCCTTATTAACCTTGTGTCCATTTGTTCTGGGAGAAGAAGAGGCTTTGATATGCAAACGTCCCTTAACAAGTTGGTCTAATTCTCTGCGGCTTTTGCATCATAGGCCTGATACATACAGGCCAAAATAAAGCTGCTTGGAATCACTTTGGAGGTATGCTGGTTAAATGATACATGTGTCCTAAGAGTCCAGAAGCCGCACCAAAGCCATGCTCCAGTCCTAAGCACTGGAGTTCAGCTTTGGTGCAGCTTCCAGACTCTTAGGACGCATACATAATTGAAACACCATACCTCCAAAGTGACCTGAAGCAGCTTTATTTTGGCCTGTCTGTATAGAGCCATAGCTGCCTTCCATCAAATTCTGCCTATTTTGAAATTCAATAATTTAAGCAATAGCATCTTGCAAAGGAACATCTGCTTTAATTTGCAGAGCATTAATTATTGGAGAGTAATGTTTTGGAAGGCTAGCCAAAAATAGTCCAGGTTTTGCATGTTCTGGGAAAGAGTCCCCAAGTGATGTTACTCCAGACAAAGCTGTCATAAAGCCATTGATATGGTGATTCAAAAATTGAGGATGAGACAACTTTGTGTTAACAAGTTTTATCATGGGAGCTGTTTGTTTAGCCGTATTTCGAGAATCAAATATTTTCTACTGTTTATCTCATATTTCTTTTCCATTGGTCAAACCTTGAAAATGCTGGGATCTATAGATAGGCAAATATAATCAGCTGCTTTTTCTGCATTTTCATCAAATTGTTGTTGTTTTCCTGCTTCTGGGGGCCTCTGCCCATTCACTGTTTTAAATAATCCCATTGTATCCAAGTAAAGTTGCATTTTCCATGACCATGTTTTATAATTTGTGCCTTTTAATATTTCAGTGGTCATTGTGGGGGGTCAGGATTAGCAGAAGCCATCATCTGTTGTTTCAGTAGTAAAGACTTTGTGGCAGCCACGAGAAGAAGCACGTTTAAAACAAAATACTCTGGAGCCTCATAATCAAAAAATATTGGGGATTCAAGTTTCCTAAGGCTTCCGTCTTTGTAAAGGAAACAAAAATATCACAATATCAAAAATATCAAAGACAACTCTGTTAGGGTCTAGGTTTTCAATGAGCAGAGCAGCAGAAACTGTCTTCAGCAATGCTTCCTAAGGAGTGAGGCTGATTCAAAGACAAACAAATAGCTTGTAGTTTAAAAACAAAACTTTACTAATGGCTTGAATCTACCTATGAACAGAGGCTACATCCTAACCTATCTAATGAATAAAAGATAGCCTGTAGAAGCAAACATAGACAATCTGTGAGCATTTTGAGGACTGCCTGAAGTCTGCGAAAGCTCATGTGTGCGGTTTCTTTCAGTTAGTCTCAATGTGCACAAGAATCTATCTAATAAATAGTCCAGTGAAAGAAGAAATCTTATCCACCCTCTTTCGGAGAAAGTTGATAGAGTGGGAGATGGGATAACCAGAAGCAGCAAGAGACTCCCTTTGTGTGAGAAACTTCCTAAAAGAAGTTAGCTGAATCACACATGTGTTTTTAACAATACAACGGTATTTATTATCCTGTGATCCTCCACAAGACCAAATAGATGTTTTAAAGAGGGAAGACAGTAGGGTTTGCATGCAGGCAAATCCTAGCTATCTGAGGAAGGGAGAGAGAATGCAATGATTTTAGAACAGGAATCAGCAGTCAGGTGGCAATTTTTTAATGGATGACCTGAATGGCAAAAAACGGATTTCAAAGTGGTCTAAACAGTCTCCTCCATACTGGCTAAATGGCAACAAAATACACAAGTTAATATAACAAAATGTTAGAGTAAAGCATATGGGAGTAAATATCCAATTGATACATTGATAGCTTAACTAGAGCCAGAGTGAGGTAGTGGTATGACCATAGGACTAGGATTTTGGTGACTGGGATTGATTCACTTCTTGGCCATGAAAACCTCCTAGGTGACCTTGGTGACTCACACTCTCTCAGCCCTAGGAAAAAAAATATGATTGGTTCACCTGGAGTCAACATAAATTGAATGACTTGAAGGCACACAGCTACAACAATGCTTAGCTGGTGATGATTGAGAAGAATGAGATCTTGGGGTCATGGTGGGCCGTCATTGAAAACACTGAAGCAGTGTTGTGGTAGCTGTGAAAAAAGGCAAACACCATGCTAAGAATCATTGGGGAGGCATCAAAACAAAATGTCAGAAATCCATTTGGAATATTGTGTAACTCTCTGTTTTCCATACTTGGAAAAGAATTCTTCACCAGTCACATCTTTAAACTGTAGAATTCTTCACTGCCACCAGATGTAGTGATGACCATCATTTTAGATGCCTTAAAGGGAGCAAGGATAGATAAATCTACAGATGATAAGACAAATAATGATTTATCTACCCCAATCTACATAAACCTTAGTATTAGAAGCTCTAAGCACTGGCTTCTAGTGATGGTATTCAGCTTCTAGTAAATGTGAGCAAATGTGAGTATTTTCTGAGTATCATATTTGGTACTTTCCCCTAAATATCTGGACCTGGAGTGGCCACTATGCAGAACAGGGTGCTGGCTTGATAGGCCTTTAGCTGACCTAGCAGGGTTTTTCTCCGGGTCTGAAGCCTCAGTTCAGTAGGATAGCCTACCCTGGATGGAGGTTGCGTTCAGCATGCACACATGTGCTTCCATTTACTGCGAGTAGGCAGCTTCCTTGCATCTCTGTTAGGCTTCTGGGTGGATTGAATGTGGTCATCTCTATTTTTGGATGTTCAGCCACAGCTTTCAGTATGGAGGTGGACCTAGTGACCAAGAGATCACTTTAAGGAGGGGCATGGATCACGCAGTGTTGGTTTCATATTTAAGGTTTTCAGGATTTAATGGTTGGTTTCCTCTCACTGGTAAAAACTTATAAGTAACGCAGAAACAGAAGTGTAAGTAAAGAAAAGGACAGAGGTGTGCCGTTTGCAAGTATGCCTCTTTCATGGTGAAAGATGGTAAGATCTACCTAGCCTATGAAATTAGTGTGTGAGTCCATGCAAGGATGAGCTACATTCCTTGCTTTAACAGGGAAGAAGGGAAATCCTAAACAACATGTTTACAACACAATAGGAGGAATAGCCTTATATGTCAGGGACATTTACACCAATGAAGAGATCGGACATCAATCCTGGAAACCAAGTGGAGGCATCTGGAAAAAATAAAAGGCGTCTACTACAGCACCCAAGTCAGATGGAGGAATGGATGATACCTTTCTAAACACACCTCAGAAAGGAGAGATAGTAGTGAGGGACTTCAACTCCTGTATTTCTGGAGTCAACTCAGCAAAATCCCAAGGTCTGACAAATTCCCACTTGCCGGAAGACAATTTCATGGTCCAAAAGGTGGAAGAGGCAACAAGGGGGTCAGCTATTTTGATCTGATCCTAACCAACAAGGATGACTTGATTAATGTGTGCAGGGTGGGGTCCTTAGGTGGAAGTGACCATGTCTCCTGGAGTTTGTTATACAGTGGAAAAAGCGGCATAGTCAGATATCATCCTAGACTTAAGGACAGATTCAGTAAACTAAGAGAAGTATGAGGGGGATCCCATTTCAGAAATATAAAAGAGAAGGAGTTTAAGACGGATAGGAGTTTCTTAAAGGAGATACGGAAGGCACAATTTGAAACAGTTCCAATGAGAAAGAAAATGGGAGGGTGTCTCAGAACCCGGAATGACTAAGGAACTTTCAATTGAGCTAAGTTTTAAACAGAACATGGATAAGAATGGAAAAAGGGGGAAATCACCAAGAGGAATCAGACAATAGCAGCACCTGTAGGGTAAAGTCAGAAAACTAAAGCACAGAATGAACTCACTTGCTAGAGAGGTTAAAACAATAAAAAGGGCTTTTTTGGATATGTCTGCAGCAAAAGGGAGAAGGAAGAAATAGTAGGCGCCACTGTGTGGAGAAGATGGCAAAATGCTAACAGAAACAGAGAAAGGCAGAATTACTCAACACTTTCTTTGCCCAGTCTTCTCAGAAAAGGAAAAGGGTGCTCACCTGAGGATAATGGAGCAGAGGACAGAATAGGGGAATTTCAGCACAGAATAAGTAAAGAGATATAACAGAAATATCTGGTTAATCTAAATGAATATAGTCTCCAGGACCAGATGAAACTACATCCAAGGCTATTAAAGAACTAGCAAAAGTAATATCAAACCATTGGCAATAATCTTTGAGAACTCCTGGAGAACAGGAGAGATCCAGCAGACTGGAGGAGGGCAAACATTGTTCCCATCTTCAAAAGGGAAAAAAGAGGATCCTAACAATTATTGTCCAGTTAGTCTGCCATGAATACAAGGAAAGATTCTGGAGCAGATCATTAAACAGAGAGTCTGTGAAGATCTAGAAGGCAATGCCAAATCACAAAAAATCAACATGGGTTTCAGAGAACAAGTCATGCCAGAAAATTGATCCTTTCTTTGATAAAATTACCAGCTTGTAGAAGAAGGAATGCGTGGATATAGTATATCTTGATTTTAGTAAGGCCTTGGACAAGTTTCCCATGACATTCTTGCAAACAACTTGTAAATGTAGCTAGAACAAAGTAACTGTTACATGGATTTGTAATGGTGAAGGGTCTGGAAACCATGTCCTATGAGGAACAACTTAAGGAGCTGGGATGTTCAGCCTGGAGAAGAGAAGGTTAAAGAGGTTATATGACAGCCCTGTTTAAATATTTGAAGGGGTGTCATATTGAGGAGGGAGCAACTTGTTTTTCTGCTGCCCAAGACTAGACCCAGAGCAATGGATGCAAACTACAGGAAAAGAGATTCCACCTCAACATTAGAAAAGAACTTCCGACGTAAGAGCTGCTGACAGTGGAACAAGTCCCGAGTGTAGTGGAGTCTCCTTCTTTGGAGGTCTTTAAACAAAGGCTGGATGTCCATCTGTCGGGTATGCTTAATTGAGATTTCCGGCATGGCAGGGGTTGGACTGGATGGCCTTGCAGTCTCTTCAACTCTATGATTCTATGATTCTATGTGAGATTTTCTTTGTTATTGTAAATTGGCTTGTTAGCATCAAATCATGAATAGTAGGCTGCAGTCCTTTAGTCAGTAGCTCAGTTACATAAAACCTTTAAAGATTAGTTGACTTGGTCAGGCCTCACCTGAAATACTGTGTCCAGTTCTGGGCACTACAATTCAAAAAGGAGTTGAAAAATTGGAGACTGTGCAAAGGAGTGCCACGAAAATGGGGAAGGGCCTGGAAACCATGCCTATGAGGAAAGACTTAGGGAGCTGGGTGTGTTTCGCCTGGAGAAGAGAAGTTAAGAGGTGATATGATAGCCCTGTATAAATATTTGAAGGGGTGCCACTTGGGAAGTGAGCAAGCTTGTTTTCTCGCTGCTCCAGAGAACAGGACCCAGAAAAAGGGATACAAGCTCCAGGAAAAGAGATTCCACCTCAACATTAGAGGAACTTCCTGACAGTAAGGGCTGTTCTACAGTGAAACAAATTCCCTCAGAGGTGGATTCTCTTCCTTGGAGGATTTTAAGCAGAGGCTTGATAGCTATCTGTCGGGGATGCTTTGATTGAGATTTCCTGCATGGCAGGGGGGTTGGACTGGATCTCTCTCCATCTTGATGTAGCTATGAAATCAAGTGATTTTAATAGGAGGCAATATGTTTAAGAAATGAGGTTCTTTCAGTTTGGGTCTCTTTTTTCTATCTATAAAGTATGTCCCCAAAACACTTGGAGTGCCAATTGGTGCTGAGATTCGGAAAGTGGCACCTACCTCTGAAGGGTTTTCAAAGGCATGCCCTCATTGCCAGGAGGGCACGGTCTCTATGATTTCCTTCCCCTTCTCAGCCCACTTTGGCAGCTTTGGAGGTAACCCTTTTCTTGCCGTTGCAGAGCCAAATCGAAAAACGGGGGCAGATCGTTGCGAGAGAGACTAGAAAAAATTGGTTTGAATTTACCAGCCGGCAGGCGCAAAGCAGCAAATGTCACTTTACTCACCTCCCGTGGTGGAAGGTAGCAAACTCTCTTTCCCTTTCGTTTTTTCCCTTCTCAACCCCCCCCTCCCCTAGTCCCCTGGCTTTTCTTAAGCAGGAGAGAGTAATTTTGACATTTTGCAGAGTTTAGTGGATTGATTGAAATCTTGCTGCAGTGGCATAAAAGAGCCTTTCAGAGCAGAAGTAGCCAGAAGCCAAGACATTAAACAAACAGAAGGCCTTATCCCCAATCTGACCTCAACTAGTTTTGTGGCAGCTTCTTAAGGTGCATCTCCTACCTCTAATCCTGAGGGAGTCGAGTACTAGTGGCATTTATCCTAACCCATGCTCCGGTCTACGCCTTGTGCACAATAAAGCTTCAGGTTCAGTCATTCTATGAAAGGGTCCTAAAATGTAAAGTCGAAGGCTTTCAGGGCTGGCATCCATAGTTTTTTGTGGGTTTTTCGGGCTATGTGGCAATGTTCCAGAAAAGTTTCTTCCTGACGTTTCGCCAGCATCCGTCTGGCATCTCAGAGAAACTGGTTAAAATGAACCACAAAAAAAATCACCATCATCCTAATATGATGGCGCAGATACCCTGTCAGGATCTGGCAAGGTGTGGTGTGTGGGTTTTCCAGTTAAAGAGCCTCGGGGTAAGGAAGTTGTTTTAAAAACATTTTAAAAACATTTCAAAGCCCTGGGTGGCGCAGTGGTTAAACGCCTGTACTGCAGCCCACTCACTCCAAAACCAAACTCAGTTCAATACCAGCAAAAGGGCTCAAGCTTGACTCAGGCTTGCATCCTCCGAGGTCACTAAAATAGATCAGAAATTGTTGGAGGCAATGCTTACCACTTGTAACCACTTAGGAGTGCTTAAGTGCACTGATAAGCATTATAAGAAATGTACTTGCTCTTGCTATACAGAAGTAGGCTTGAGCCACAGATGCTTTCTCTCTGCAACCCAAGATACAAACCAGTAAGGGCCTAGATCTGCCCCTGACCACCAATAAGGATCTGCAGGCCATTCTTTACCAAAGCGAACAGGAGTACAAGGAAATGCAAGGATCCTTACATTAGAAATCAGGTTAAGAAAATGGATTGAATATGAAGATGGGAGGAGCAACTAAATTGCAACTGATAATTTTGGCTCTAGAAACCACAGATTGTAAGGACCCAAACAGGGCCTGTCCAAGCTATTGTGGGGTCTAAGGGCCTGAACAGACAGGTCAAAATAAAGCTGCTCAGGTCACTTTGGGATATGCTGTTTAAATGACACAGGCATTTTAACAGGTCAGAAGCGGCGCCAAAGCTGCACTCCAGTCCTTAAAACTGGAGTGTGGCTTGGCACAGCTTCCAGCATCTTAGGACCACATTCATCATTTAAACAGCATACCTCCAAAGTGACCAGAAGCAGCTTTATTTTGACCTGTCTGTTCAGGCCCTAGGGATAGTAGATAATCCCTCCTGACCGCCACCCAAGTTCAGGAAAATAGTACCTAAAGCCAGCCAACATTTTTGGCATAGGGAGTAGAAAGTCCTTCAACCATCCCTCTCTGGCTTTGTTGGTAAATATACACTCTTAACAAAATTAAATCATTAATCTTGTGCCCTCCCATGGAGGTTCCTGCAAGAGAGAGGAGGAGAGAGAAGGCAGCTGGGCAGCCATTTTGAGTGGTGATGATTCTTTTAAAAAACTCTAGGACAGTGTGCTAGTTGCTGAGGGGGTGGAGCTTCTGTGAGTCACATCTTTGAGTCACTAGTGGGGTGGAGCTAAGGCAACTAGCTCTATTTAACAACTTCCAGATCCATGCGCCTAGCGGTGCGCGAGTTTTTTTTTTAAAATCCAAAACAAATCTACAGCAGAGGCAGCAGGTGAGGAGCAAACCTGTAGTCAAAACTTGCCCTTAAGTACTAGCTAGCAGCCAGGACATCCCGTTAAAGTTATCCTCCCAGTAGATTGAGCTCGCTGCCAAGAGACTTGTGAAAAGGACAGTTTATCAGGCCTCAACCTTGGTGTTGATCAGAGGATTTTTTAAAGAGAAGCCGACAGTCCTGTTTCATGTGATTACTAAAGACTTTCACAATATGGACACCGAGGGACTACTGCAGCAGTGACATGCAACACTTGTGGGATGTTTGTCTTCTAGCCTACAGAAGTGGAGAATCAACGCACCAGTGCAAGTTGGTAGCACTCTTGGAGGACAAAGTACAGCAGTTGGAGTCAGAGTAGCTACACTTCAGCATATTAAGGAGCAAGAGGTTTTCCTGGACACAACAGAACAAACGATCTTGGACGAATACCACCCAGAGGAAGTTGCTGGGGTGGAGAAGTCACTTCACATACACGGGAGGCAGACCACTGGAGGAATGTCCACAGAAAGTAGGCCAAGAAGGGATTGTTCTGGGAGCTTGCAGCTAGAGAATCGATTCAAAGCTCTTTCCTTATCAAGGAGGACGAAGAAGAGCAGCATGGACAGACTTCAGGGACAGAACAGGGAGCCTGAGAGTTCCACCAGAGGGAACAGTCGCTGCAAGCCCGGAGGAGGTGTGTGGTCGTAGTGGGGACTCCTTGCTGAGGGATACAGAAGCAGTGTAGGCCTGACAGATGTCCTCAAGATTGTGTTGTCTCCCCGGGGCAAAGATCCGTGATGTGATAGAGAGGCTGACAAGACTGGTCAAGCCTACTGACCAAACCCCTCCTTTTGGTCCATGTGGAAACCAATGATATGGCAAGACACGCCTTCAAACATCAGAAGGGATTACGAGGCTCTGGTAGGAAGCTGAAAGAAATGAATATCACAAATTTGTCATCTCGTCTTTTTCTGCCAGTTGAGGGCATGGTCCAGGAAGGGAGAGAAAATAACGGATGTGAACAACTGGCTCCGCAATGGCCGCTGAGAACAATTTGGATTCTTCATCATGGGCTGCGGTTCCATGAGGAGGGACTTCTTGAAATGGACAGGCTGCATCTCACGCCAGTTGGAAGAAAGTTCTTGCCACTGTCTCAAATTTGATCAGGAGGGCTTAACGAGTTTCATGGGGAAAGGAGACAATTAAGGAAGGCAAAAGGGCTGGAGAAATAGTCAAACTGACACAGAGGAAACAGAAAAAAAGTGCAAGGCCCCAACAGTGGGAGGCAAAAAAACTAGCACAGCAGCAAGTAAAAGGGACCCATGGGTCTGCAATGTCTCTACACTAATGTACAGAGCATGGGAAATAAGCAAGATGACTCGACTCCAGTTACAACAAGCAAATATGAATATAATAGGCATCACTGAAACCCTGGTGGGAGGTCTCATGATTGGATGAGAAAAATAGAGGGATATAACCTTTTCAAAGAAAGGCCCAAACAGGAAAGGAGGAGGAATAGCACTATATGTCAGAGACTACACCAGTGGAAGAATCCAGGACATCAATCTTGGAAACCCAGTGGAGAGCATCTGGATAAAAATTAAAGGGGAAGGACAACAAGGATGTTATGGTGGGAGTCTACTACAGACCCCAATCAGACTGCGGAACTGGATGATGTCTTTCTAGAAACATTAATACACACTCAGAAAGGAGAGATGTAGTATGATGGGTGACTTCTTCAACTATCCTGATATTTGTTGGAATCAAACTCAGCCAAATCCTCAAGGTCTAGCAAATCCTCACTTGCCTCGAAGACAATTTCATGGTCCAAAAGGTGGAAGAGCAACAAGGGGGCCAGCTATTTAGATCTGATCCTAACCAACAAGGATGACTTGATTAATGGTGTGCAAGTGGTGGGATCCTTGGTGGAAGGACCATGTTCTCCTGGAGTTTGTTATACAGTGGAAAGAAGTCAGGCATAGTGATATGCATTCTAGACTTAAGGAGAGCAGTTCAGTAAACTAAGAGAAGTATTGAGGGTGATCCCATTTCAGAAATATTAAAAGAAGGAAGTTTAAGACGGATAGGAGTTTCTCAAAAGGAGATACTGAAGGCCATTTGAAACAGTCCAATAGAAAGAAAAATGGAGGTGTCTCAAGAAACCAGATGACTAAGAACTTTCAATTGAGCTAAGTTTTAACACAGAACACTAGAATAAGCATGGAAAAAGTGAAACCACAAAAACGGGAATCAAAGAATAGCAGGCATTTGTAGGGGTAAGTCAGAAAGCAAAGCACCAGAATGAACTCAGGCTTGCTAGAGAGGTTAAGAACAATAAAAACGGGCTGTTTTGGATAGTCCACAGCAAAAGGAAAAGAAGGAATGGTAGGTCACTGGTGGAGAAGATGGCAAAATGCTAACAGAGACAGAGAAAAGGCAGAATTACTCAACACCTTCTTTGCCTCAGCCGTCTCAGAAAAGGCAAAAGCGTGCGCAACCTGAGGAAATGGAGAGAGGACAGAAAGGGGAATTTCAGCACAGAATAAGTAAAGAGATCGTACAGGAATACCTTAATCTAAATGAATATAAGCCTCCAGGACCAGATGAACTACATCCAAGGCTATTAAAAGAACTGGCAAAAGTAAATCAGAGCCATTGGCAATAATCTTTGAAAACTCCTGGAGAACAGGAGAGATCCCAGCAGACTGGAGGAAGGCAAAACATGTCCCCATCTTCAAAAGGGGAAAAAGGGGATCCCAACAATATCGTCCAGTTAGTCTGACCATCATACAGGAAAGATTCTAGAGCATATATTAAACAGAGAGTCTGTGAACATCTAGAAACAATGCTATAATCACAAAAATTCAACACGGCTTTCAGAGAAAGAAGTCATGCAAGACAAACCTTATCTCTTCTTTGATAAAATTACCACTTGGTAATGAAGGTAAGCTGCGGATATAGTATATCTGATTCAGTAAGCCTTTTTCCAAGGTTTCCCATAAAATTCTTGTAAACAAGAGTGTAAAAGTGGGCTAGACAAGTAACTGTTACATGGATGTAATTGGTTGACTAGCTGAACTCAAAGGGTGCTCAACAATGACTCTTTCATCCTGGAGAGTAGGGACCAGTGGGGTCCCACAGGACCTGTCCTGGGCCCAGTGCTAATCAACACTTTATCAATGACTTGTAGGACAAAATTGGGAGATACTTCACAAATTGCAGACAACACCAATTAGGAGGAGAAGTTTACTCCAGAGGAGGATCAAAATTCAAAGGACGAATAACTAGAAAGCGGGTCAAAGCTAACAAAATGAAATTCAACACGGAGAAATGTAGGTACTACACTTAGGGTGAAAAATGAAATGTACAGATATAGGATGGGACACCTGGCTGAAGAAACTACGTGTGAAGGGATCTAGGAGTCCAGTAGACCACAAGTTGAACATGAGTGAACAGTGCGTTGGCAGCTAAAAGGCCAATGCAATTTTAGGCTGCATCAATAAAAGTATATGTCTAGATCAAGGGAAGTAAAGTGCCACTAATCTGCCTGGTCAGCCCCACTGGAATATTGTGTCCAGTTCTTGGCACCACAATTAAAAAAAGGATGTGGAGAAACGGAGCATGTCCAAAGGAGAGCCACTAAATGTGAAGGTCTGGAAACCATGTCCTACAGGAAACGACTTAGGGAGCTGGGGATTTCAGCCTGGGAGAAGATTGGTTAAGAGGTTGATATGATAGCCCGGTTTAAAAATAGTTTGAAGGATGTCATATTGAGGAGGGAGCAAGCTTGTTTTCTGCTGCTCCAGAGACTAGGACCCAGAGCAATGGATGCAAGCTACAGGAAAAGAGATTCCACCTCAACATTAGGAGGAACTTCCTGACAGTAAGGGCTGTTTGACAGTGGAACAAACTCCCTTGGAGTGTAGTAGAATCTTCTTCCTTAGAGGTCTTTAAACAGAGGCTGGATGGCCATGTGTCGGGGATGCTTTGATTGAGATTTCCTGCATGGCAGGGGGTTGGACTGGATGGCTCTTGTGGTCTCTTCCTACTCTATGATTCTATGATTCCATTCTATGATTCTATGCCTCACTTTGGGTCCAGCATGTGGCCTGATGGAGACAGCTAGAGTACAAAACCAAATTAAAGCATTTGGAAAAGTCAGCATGGCTTATTCCACTGATTATTTTTGTTGTTATGTGCCTCCAAGTTGTGCCCCACATGACCCTAAGGCAAACCAATCAGGGTTTTTTTTTTTTGTGCCAAGATTTGTCAGAGGGGATTTGCCTTTGCTTTCTTCTGAAGCTGAGAGAGTGTGACTTAACCAAGGTTACCCAGTGGGTTTTCATGGCTGAGTGGGGATTCAAACCCTGATCTCTAGTTATAGTCCAGTGCTGAAACCACTACACAATGCAGTCTCTCTCTATTCCATTATTACAAATCTTGAAAATCTTAGCACCAGATTCATTTGACAGGTACTTAGACAACATCTTATGGTTAGTAATTTGCTTGAATCCATAGGAAATATATTCTGGAGTAGCCATGTTGGCCATAAAGCAAAATACAATGAAATCCAGAATCCACAAAGCAGCAATACTTTATTGGGCCAACTCAAAAGCATCAAATGTGTCATTGAAGCTTTTGAAGTCTCATGAAGAAGACAGTAAAGCTTAAAAAGCTTGGATGATGTATTTTGTGCTTTGGAATTGACCCAATAAAGGTAATGCTGCTTTGTGGATTTTGTATTTTGTTTTATTTTGGATCTGTGGTCTTATACAGATTCTTATTCCTTTCTTCCCAGTGTAGAAGACTGATTTCAGAATACTCATTTAATTGGAAATGACAGTATTTTGTACCAGTTTTGCACCAGAAGAAAAGGAGCTTCAAAATAAATGAAAACAGGCAGACTACAATTTATGTTTGACTGAGATGAACAGCAGTTGTTTGCACTCAGCTGTAAGAATGCAGTCCTAAATGTATTACTAGCAAATACTGTCAATTCAAATCTGAGCAATTTATTTCCAACTATGTATACTACACTGAGATATTAAAATGTAACCCGAGATTAAGTGAAGCATTTCATTTGTGGACTGTAATCATTAGAGAATTTCAAAATTAATAGACAGGCTTGATTGTATTAGTGAATACGCTGTTAATTTATCTCTTACA
The DNA here is from genome assembly GCF_019175285.1 of Sceloporus undulatus. NCBI lineage: Eukaryota > Metazoa > Chordata > Lepidosauria > Squamata > Phrynosomatidae > Sceloporus > Sceloporus undulatus. The sequence continues at coordinate 174,666,631 of NC_056522.1, read as the reverse complement.
GAATATGCCAACATTTCATCTGTGCAAACCAACTATTTCACTTTAAAGGGTTAAGGTTTAGTCTGTCTTGTAGGAATTAGCACCTGCTTCAGTACCAGTTTCCACCCCCCACCCCTTTACTGCCTGTAGCAAAAATGTTTCATTCATCACTGTCCAGGATTCACAAAAGGTAGGGAGTTTAAAGCCTTTCTTGCACTTTTAGTAAGAGAACTCAGTATCCATGGTGAAGGCAACTTTCTGTCCTACTTCCCTGCCAAAATAATGCGTCATTAGATTTATTAGGAATAAATCTGGTGTGGCTTTTGTTTCTCCTATTCATTCTTTGCATTTAAACTCCAGTGCAGTATCAGCAGTTTGACTGAAGTGGCGAATATGAAAAGAGACAGGCACCTAAGCTTAGAATAACATAACTGTTGTTCGTCTTACGAAGATTTCCAAGACCAGCCTGTTTTTGACAACCTGACTTGGGACCTCAGGAGCTTCTCCTGTATTCCCTAAAGTAATTTGTACAGAACGCCCAAAAGGGTGGTCTGCCGCCACCCTTGTTTGCTGCATGAGAGAGCCGCAGCGGAGAAACCGCGCGGCTCCCCCGCCCAGCAAAAAGAAGCTGCAAAAATGGCCCTTTTTCCAGCGCCATTATGATGCCACAAGGTGCCAATGGCACACTTGCGGTGTCATCAAGGCGCCACGACGTGCGGATGCTAGGCGTCTGTCACATCAAAATGGTGGAACCCATGTGTATAGGGCACCGCCATTTTTACGCCCTCGTTACGTGTGAGGGGCAAGACGTGTCAGGAAGCGCTACCCCTTGCGTGGAACAACGGCGGCCAAAAGGCCCCGTCTATAAAGCGCCTTAAGGCAATCCTCCAGTGAGTGCTTTTTCTATTTGAAGCTTGGCTATTAGCTTTAAGAGACAGGTGGCCTTCTGGTTATGGAACACTCTCCCCAAGAAAATTCCCTTGGCACCAAAAACAAACAAACAACTTTTTAGATTTTAATCCCCACCATATGATGGTTGTTTTAACTGTTTTATTTTTTGGCTAATTTTACCTCATCCTTTAATAAAAATGATTTTAAAATCATGTCAGTTTTCTACTTCATTTTTTCATCACATTCTCCTCAGATTTGCTTTTGAAATTTTATTTGTACTGTGTTTTTAGATCTTTGTTACTTATTGTATCATGGTAATTTATAATTGCTTAGTATGCAGATAAAAATTTGTTTCTAGTGTGATCTTATAGCTAAAATAAATATTTGACATAGAAAATATTTTCTCAAATAAATATTTTATAATATTTTATCATTCCATGGCTGTTTATTACAATTCACCTCCACTGATAACAGCAGAGCTTTCTTTACCTAAATAAGTGTGCAGTAGGATTCTAGTCTTTATGATACATTTCAGAGGAATTTGAATAAGGTACCTATTTTTTAATTTTTCAATGGCAAAGGGTATCTAATGGAATGAACTTATTGTTTACACAGTACCTTTAAAGCTGACAGTGTTTTACAATCTAATATCTGACTATATTACAGCAGGATTATTAAGGGAGGAAAGGCAAGGGTAACAGAAAGAGGGAAGGGTCAGGAGAAGCAAATGTAAGGAGGGGAAACGTGAGTGACTGGAGACTGGTGGTGCTCATGAACTTGGACTTCATTTTCATTTAAGGGGTCTGTGTGCAGGATTACACTCCAAATCTGCATTAGCACTGTCAGTGCTAAGTTAGTGGGATAAAAACTGTTTACTCTGTAATGGACATGGTGGTGGGAATCACATTCAACTTGCATAGTAGTAGTAATAATAATAATAATAATAATAATAATAATAATAATAATGCACTTTATTTATGTGCCACCTCTCCCACTAATAAGATCAAAATGCAGAGTCATGTTTCTTCCTGGCTTGCCCATAGGTCACAAGGTGTATATTTGGGATGTTCTGCTGATGCATTTCATGCTCACCTGTTTCAGATGGTTAAGCTGTTGAGGGTTTGAGCCTACTTGGAAAGCATAGTCCATGTTTTCCCCTCTACATCCTTAACTCAAGGTAGCTTTGAACTTTGAAATCAACTTGCAGTGAATGAAGAAGGAAAATACAGTCTGAAGATACTAAAAGAAGCTGTTGTCTGTTTGCTTGCGTGACACAGTTTAAGATGTGGTCTTGGTGGTTTGGGGCCAAGGCCTATCATTTCAAGTCCTGTGGGAGGAATCTGCTGCAACCTTTAAAAACTAGGCTGTCTGCAACCACCCAGAGGACCTTTTCAGCTACCGCTCCCAGATTATGAAACGGCCTGCCGGATGAGATCCATCATATTACCACCTTAAACAACTTTTAAAAAGCTGTTAAGATGGATCTCTTCTGTCAGGCCTTTCCTGAATAGACACCCAGCTACTAAAAAGAAATCTTAATGTGGTGACCCTGATTTTTGCTACAGTTACTGTGTATAGTTTATTACTACTGCTATTATTTTAAGGATGTTTTAATTGTAATTTGTTTAATTGTATTTTAAGGGGTTGAGATTGGGGGTCATGGAATATATATTTTAATGTTGTAAGCCTCCCTGGTTTTGTTGCACAGAGGGATGGGATATAAATACATTTTATTATTATTATTATTATTATTATTATTATTCAAAAATTAAATAATAGATTACTTCAATTCATTAGTATATTCTAGAGGACCATATTTCCCTTAATTGGCTTGAAAACTGGACATTTGTCTTGTTAAAAAGGAGATGCTACAACCGCTGTGCCACCTTTTTTTAATTTCATTCTAGCACATCATGATGCCTTCTAGACACTGGATTGCATCTTCCAGAATTCACTATTGTCTATTTTGACTAAAGCATTTGGGAACTGTAGTCTACCATCTGGAGGATTTGATGGGTCCCATCTCTGTTTCATTCTAATGCTTTACTAGGGAATTTCATAGGGATGGGATCATGGGAAAAGGTGGAGACAGACAGTAAGTATAGGAAGTTATAAATGAACATTTAGAAGGGGGAATTAGAAAAAAGAGTAACAACATCTGGATTATAATGTACTAATAAAGATAGAGAAGTTGTGCCTTTTTGGATGGTGATGAACCAACCATCCCTGATTGTGGGTCATGCTGGCTGGCTGTGGTGATGAGAGCTGAAGTCCAGCAGGATATGGAAAGCACTGGTTCTCAATCCAGGTAATAAATGAAATTATTAATTAGAATTATATGCCACAAAAGAAAATCAGGGAAAGGTAGGTCTGCAGAATTGAATGATCACATTGAATGGTCAAGTTTATGGATATCTTGTCTTCTAAAATCAATGGAGTTTACAAGAACAGCTCTTTCCAAAATGTTGCTAATAGGCCCACAGATTATATAGACTACTACACAGCTGATTAAGTGTAAACCTGACTAGCTGGAAAACTTAATTGTTGGTTCCCTCAATGCACTGTGGGATTTGTGGATTAGTGAATGATCTCTAACCTTTTTAGATCACCAGTTTTCAAAGTTAGGTAGATAGGCAGACAGGTGAAGCTGATTGGTGTGGAAGATAACATTGTAATAGCTAAAGCTGTGTCCTGGGGATGTACACAAAATATGCCATTTTTTTGGTTCAGTCTGCGTGTTCATAGTACACCTAGTTGGCTTTGAGTTGTGTCTGTCTGTCTATCTATCTTGGCCACCATTTCTCCCAGGGCCAAAATAGGTCTCAGAAACAAAACTGTACTGCTTTCTATATTATGCTCAGCCCAACACAGAGCATAGGATGAGCATGCAGAGTATCTGTGAATGGCAGAATACCATTGTAGTTAATTAGATCTTTTGCAGTCACAGCAGTTGGTGTCCCCCAAACCTGGGAAGTTGGTTGTTGGCCTGATGAATTGAAGGATTAGACTATTAATCTATCTCAATAAGTACTAATGCTGCCTCAAATGGACTGTGACTGTGTTAATCTAGTTGACCTATGAAGATCAAAGCTGCTTGTCTTTCCCTAGGAGAAGCTGTACATTTAGCCCGGGATTTTGGATACATCTGTGAGACTGAGTTTCCTGCCAAAGCTGTTTCTGAGTACCTGAACAGACAGCATACGGACCCCACTGATCTCCACTCCAGGAAAAATATGCTACTTGCCACAAAGTGAGTAGTAATAATCTTAAAGCTGTGTTTTCTTTCAACATTCAGATCCTGCCCCCCCTCCCCCTGGGTGATCTTTGATACATTAGAAACCTTCATTTGGAGGGACTATATAATTTCAATTCAATTTAAAATAGTCTTTACACTTTCTGCTTCATAGATTCATAGGAGCCCTATGGTGCAGTGGTTAGATGTTGCAGCCACGCATTCACTGGTATAGTGAGTCCAATACCAGCTCAGGGTCAATTCAACCTAGCTTCCTTCTGAGGTTGCTAAAATGAGTACCCTGCTTGTTGGGGGGCAATTAGCTTACAAATTGTAAACTGTTTGGAGAGTGCTTAATTGCACTGATAAGCGATATAGAAATGTACTTGTGATATTGCTACAATTGCTAGATTTCATTCCTTGATGTAATTTTTAGGATTAGCCGATTCACTCATATTTAGTTTAGATTTGACAATGCCTTTTTTTAAAAAAAAAGTGCTAACACTGATCCATCATTTTTCCTTCAAAGAGTTCAAAGTGGCTTACAACTGGTTTCCAGGCCTTCACACCAGGCTCTGGACATTGCACTTTCTATATTGAAAAATCCTGTTTTCCATGTAAAGTAGTAAAGAAGATTGGAAATGCTAGTATTTTGTAATAATTCACTGATTATTTGGGAACTTACTGTAGTAATCTAAATGAATGTGTGTGTGTGTGTGTGTGTGTGTAAAAGAAGGAGAGAAAGAGAGAGAGAATGGAGAGGTGACAGTAATGTGTGAGCTCATCCAATTTTTATGTAACTGCTCATATGTATTTTATGCCCCTCCCCCAGCAAAAATTGATCTACTTACCTCTTTCAATATGGCCAAACCCCTTGGCTAGGAGACAGTGCAGGCGGAGTGGTAGGACTGTGTAACTGCCAGTTTGAAGAGTCTGTAGAAGTAACTGGGATATGAACAGAGCCAATTTAAAGGCATAGTAAGCAGAGGGGCCTATAAAAAGAGTGGTAGAATAAATATGGGCCTGAAAGATAGAAAGGAAGAGCCAGCATGGTGTAGTGGCTTGGGCACTGGATTGCAACTCTGGAGTCCAAGATTTGATTCCCACTTGCCCATGGAAACCATGGTGACTTTGGGCAAGTCACACACTCTCAGTCCCAGTAAACCCTGTGATATGTTTGTCTTAGTTTCTGTATAAGTTGGATGACTTGAAAGCAGACAACAACAGCAACAGCAACTGATAAATATGAAAGCCTGCAAAATTAAGGCAAGAACATGATAAAGGAAAAGTGGTCCAGAACAGTTGGGGAAGATCAGAGGGACTGAGAGTGAAAATAAAACTCAGAATCATAGAACCATAGAATTATAGAATTGGAAGAGACCACAAGGGCCATCCAGTCCAACCTCTTGCCATGCAGGAAATCATAATCAAAGGATCCCTGACAGATGGCCATCCAGCCTCTGTTTAAAGACCGCCAAAGAAGGAGACTCCACTACACTCAGAGGAAGTGTGTTCCAGTGTCCAACAGCTCTTACTGCCAGGAAGTTCCTCCTAATGTTGAGGTGGAATCTCTTCTAGCTTACATCCATTGTTCTGTGTTCCAATCTCTGGAGCAGCAGAAAACAAGCTTGCTCCATCTTCAATGTGGCACCCTTAAAATATTTAAACAGGGTGATCATATCACCTCTTAACGGTCTCTTCTCCAGACTAAACATACCCTGCTCCCTATGTCTTTCCTCATAAGGCATGGTTTGCAGGCCCTTCACCATTTTGGTGTCCCACCTTTGGACACACTCCATTTTTTCAACATCCTTTTTGAATTGTAGTGCCCAGAACTGGAAACAGTATTCCAGGTGAGGCCTGACCAAGGCAGAATTAAGTGGCACTATTAGTTCCTTTGATTTAGACACTATGGCCTGTTACAGACTGCCAAAATAAATCTGCTTCTGGTCTCTTTGGAGGTATGCTGTTTAAATGATGCATGCACCCCAAGAATGCGGAAGCTGCACCAAAGCTGCACTCCAGTGCTTAGGAATGGAGTGTGGCTTTGGCGTGACCTCCGGACTCTTAGGACGCATGCATCATTTAAACAGCATACCTCCAAAGAGACCCGAAGCAGCTTTATTTTGGCAGTCTGTAACAGGCCTATATTTCTATTGATGCAGCCTAAAATAGCATTGGCCTTTTTAGCTGCCACATCACACTATTGACTCATGCTCAACTTTGAAAGACAAGAAAGCCCACATTAATAAAACACACAATCCAGGAGAGGCTGCAGCAGTTTTGCCTGAGTGTACTGGGAAGGGCAAGAATGCATATCCATCTATCCTCTCCCCTTTCCTAAGTCAATTGAGTGCAAATTATTTTCATACTTGAACTCAGTTTGCAGCAACTGCAATAAACTGTGGACAAAGGAGGAAAGTGGGAGGTGGGGAGAGAGAAAAAAATGGGACATTCTAGAAGCAGCTGTAAAAGTGGGACTACAGAAGATTAATTAGGACTTTCCCTGCAAAATTGGGACGTTTGGTTGTTGTTGTGTGACTCAGAGGATGGCAATGGCAAACTCTTCTGAAGAAATCTTCCAAGAAAACCTCATAATAGATTTGTCTTAGCATTTCCATCTGTTGGAAAGGACTTGAAGGTACATACACAACAAGGCAAATCTGTCATCGGATTTTCTGGGACCCTAAGTGAAACTATCACAGGATTTTCTAGGACTGAGAGTGTGTGACTCACCCAAGGTCACTCAGTGGGTTTCCATGGCTAAGACAGGATTCAAAGCCTGGCTTCCAGCATCTAAGTCCTGTGCTCAAACCATTATACCACACTGGTTCAGGACATTTGGAGGGTATGAATAGTCATGAGTTTTTCTGCATCCTTCTGACTTTCAATACCTTTGATTTCAAGGAAGGTAATACGGGGTTGATTAACGACAAACATGCCAGGTAGGCAATAAGGACTATATACTTGAAATACTTAGAACTTTTCTTGGGCTGGTTACAGACCGGCACTTGGGACGTCCACAGGACGTCCCATTTTAAAAAAGGGGCGTCTCTTCTAGACGCCCCTGGCTCTAATATGGACTCTGTCCGTACAATATGGCGCCGGCCGTTCCACACGGCCGGCGCCATCTTTACGTATTGGACGCATAGCGATGTCATTAGGGCGCTGCAGAAAGAAGCTCCATTTTGGAGCTTCTTTTTTGCTCCACAAGGGAGCCGTGCGGTGTGGCTGCGACGGCTCCCTTACGGAGCAAACGGCGACAGACTGCCTCAAAGCGGCGGTCTGTAACCCGCCTAAGTAATTTATAAAAGCATCCAGATGCTGACTTTGTAAATTTTCATTGTTGGTCTTCCACATTTAACATTTGGTTTCTTCAAACATAGGCTTTGTATAGGTGGAATGATTTCCCATCCAGCCCCATACACAATTAGAATACATAGATAATCAATTACTATGGCTTTTTTCATACATATTTGTGGGATCACTTTAAAAGGTTACTTGATTGACTTTACAATGGAATAACCAGAAGGATCCCTAAATATAAAACAGATTAATTTTTTTGCTCTGAATTTTTTTTCTGAATTAGTTTTGCTACTTCCTAATAATTTGAATCTATATTTTTAGGACTGGGTGTATCCTTCCAGGAATTGTCTATTTTTAGAGGTGTTCACATGTTAAACTGTACATTGTCTGACATATTGCACCATACACTATTTCCCCATGTTCTGCTGTTGTGAGACTATATATATCTGTGTCCATCTTTGTATCTGATTTCTACTGAGATGCTAGAACCTTTTAAAATCCAAAATCCAAATCAAAGACTGCCCCCCAGCACCTCCCTCTGTATCGGGGGAGACCTGGGATGCGGACATCACTATTCCTAATTAATAAGTTTTGTCATCTTGACCAAATGCTGATGTCACATTGTCATCTATGAAAATGTGTCACCTGTGAAATGTTGGATGGGATGTGAGAGTGTGGTGTAGTGGTTTGAGCATTGGACTATGGCTCTTGAGAGCAGGATTAAAATTCCTTTTCAGCCATGGAAACTCACTGCATGATTTTGGGCAGGTCACACTCTCTCAGAGGATGGCAATGGCAACCTCCCTCTGAAGAAACATTTCAAGAAAACCCCATGATAGGGTCAGCATACGTTGGAAACAATTTGAAACAACAATGTATGTGTGTATAACTGATTTCATGTGTTATATAGCTTTGCTGCTTTGTCATTTTCCATCGGGCAATCCATCCAATCTGAGATGTGAATTTCTTTCTTCTTAGACTAGTACATGGTAGTTAACATAAGCTTTTGCTGTGACTGTGACTGTAAATAATTATTATTTCAAGCTTGGCTTTAGCATTGTCATTGTCAGGTCCCAAGACCAAAAGACTACAGATTGCTGAAAGCTGCAGTAGTGTTCTTTTAGTGGTTTCTAGTAACATTTATGGAATGAAACAATTACTCTTGACTAATGCCCCATCTGGCTGATATTTTGGTTGACAATAGGGGGAACCCATAGTCCTAAGCAAGGGGCAGGTACCTCATGCTAGAAAGGTGGTGTTCTGCACCCCACTGAAACAATAACTACTAATGTTGCCTGTGGAAGGATTACAAAACTGGTTCCCTCTACAGTTCCTAGACCCATCTATTGTTCCTGAATCCTATTGTCATCAGATCCATATGGACTGGAAAATATACAATCAATATGATGCCAGACATGTGCTTTGTGGGTAGCCTTCTACGGTGGTTACTCCTTGGACACTGTAGTATGTTTGAAGCTGCTCTAGGCAACCGCTGCCAAATGCCACCATGGACTTATTTCTCAGTATTGTAAGAGGAGGAGTTAATGAAATAAAGGTCCAGACCCCCCCAAAAAATGTGTCACCTGAGTTGGCGAACCTAAATGAACAAATTGTCCTTGTATTGTGATATCTTTCTTTATCCTCAGGATGATATTCAACTTCTGTCAAGCTTATTGCATGGGTGCAGCACTGATAAATGTGGCTCAGATACAAGTTGTACATTGTGATTAATCAATCACAAAACCAATTTACTATTCATATACAAAAGAGAGCCTTTTGCACTACACAGCTATAGCATTATGATTCCACTTTAACTGTCTTGCCAACATCCTATAAGCTGTGAAATCGAAGGCTTTGACGGCTGGCATTCATAGTTTTTTGTGGGTTGTTCAGGCTATGTAGCTGTGTTCTGGAAGAGTTTATTCCTGATGTTTCACCAGCATCTGTGGCTGGCACCTTCAGAGAATGCTGGCATGGAAGTGAGTGGTGTGTGTGTGTGTGTACACTGTGTGACCCTTTATTGAGAGGAAGTGATTTACATGTTAATCTCTTTGTTGGTCTGTTGTTGAATGGCCACGTCTCAGGGTATCTATTTAATTAGTGATCCATTGTCAGTTGGGAAAACCCCTGACCCTGGGTGGTTTTCATTTGTACATTCTGGGCCTTGATTTTGGTGTTTTTCAGGACTGGTAGCCAAACATTGTTTACTTTAAGGGTTTCTCTTTCCTGTTGAAGTTGTCTAAGTGTTTGTGGATTTCAATGGCTTTCCTGTGCATCCTGCCATGGTAGTGGTTGGCATGGTCCAGAATGTCAGGGTTTTCAAATAGCATTTTGTGTCCAGGATGGTTTATAATGTGTTCTGCTACTGTTGATTTTTCTGGCTGATCCAATCTGCAGTGCCTCTTATGTTCCTTGATTCGTGTTTGAACACTGTGTTTGGTGGTCGCACAGCTGCATGGTATGTGGTAAACTCCTGTGGCCATGAGAGAGTCTTTCCTGTCCTTCACTGAGCACAGCATTTGCTGGATTTTCTTGGTCGGTTTGCAGATCATTTGGGGGTTGTGTTTCCTCACCAGTTTCCCTATTCTGTCGGTGATTCCTTTGATGTATGGTAAAAATACTTTCCCTTTGGGTGGTTGTTTGTCTTGAGGCCTTGCCATCCAACAACAGACCAACACATACATTAACAGGGTCACACAGTATATATACCCCACTCACTTCTATGCCAGCATTCTCTGAAGATGCCAGATGCCACAGATGCTGGTGAAATGTCAGGAATACATTCTTGCAGAACACGGCCACATAGCCTGAAAAACCCACAAAAAACTAACCTATAGGTTCTTGTGATTTACAGTTTATCAAGGGTACAATTTAGAGGGCACAACCACTCATTTAGAATTCTATGCCAAACAGCTCCTCTAGTACCTCACTGCAAATCCCAGATCCCATAGGATGTAGCCATGGCAGTTAAACTGAAATAAATGCGCTATAACTGTATTGTGTGAAAGTGCCTCAGCTGAGACACACTCTGTTTGCATTGACTGTTTGAGTGAACTGATCTAACATGACCAGCCATCATTCTTTGGAAGGATGACCTTGGGCCTAGCTCCTTGTCATGTGAACATCTGAGCTGATTTCATTAGGATTCTTGGCTATCCATCCAAAATGACAAAAAATAAATTTCACCCCATGCCTCCCAATGTTTACTGTTAATCATCCATAGACCTGACACTTTTACAGCAGGAGCTTGGGGGCAGTGAGGGGGTGGCGAATATTAAATCTGCTGCTATATTTAGATGTATTTCTCTAGCTCATTGAAACTTTTAGAATAGCTTTTCTATTTGTTTGATTTATGCCTCCCTTTGGCTCCTGTGCCATACTGTTTGGTGTTTTATGGCGAGCTTAAGCCTGTGGTAGTGTAGGCTGCCTGTTTCCCCACACGTTTCATCTTGCAGGCAACCCCCAAACATATCTCATTTATTTCATGCCCTAGGATGTGGCTTGTTCTGTTGACAGCATAATTTAAAGAAATATATGGATGGCTGAAAAATCATTTGCTCAAATTTGTCCAGATGTTTTTTAGACGTGATTGGAATTTGATTGCCCTTTTCCACAGGGTCAAAAGATATTAATGTCCTAGAACTTTAATTGCTCACAGACCCTGCCTTTGCTCTTTGAAAGCAGAAAACATTTGACTTGTTATCGCTTTGCCAGCAAATTTAGTGTCATTTTTCCCCTCTTCATATTTTGAAAAATATGAAAATAGTACTATTTAATTTTTTTCCACCTGAAACCATCAACCTGACATCACAGTTGTACCATCCTAATTGTAATATGGCTTTATATTTAATTTTATAGGTAAATAACATTACTATTTCAATTTAGCGCTTCTTGTGAACTCATTTTGTCTTGTGCAGAAGATAGATAGTGTAATCAACAGTCTTACTCTGGATTTCTAAGCACACTGAATCCATGAGCTTTAGGGAATCATTTTACACTGCATAACTTAAGTGATCTTTCATTTCAGTTTATGGATTGCATCCATTTGGCTTCTTCAATCAGTTACCTCTACTGAACCTATCTTAGTGAACTGTAGTGCATTTAGGTAATGTAAATAGTTTATTCTGCTTGTCTTCCACTAGGCTGCTACACGTGTTCAACTGAGGTCCCCAGCAATAAGGAAGCAACTGGAACTTTGTCATCAGTGAAATATTAATTAGCAAAAGGGACTAGCATACAGATTTAATTTCCCAATGTGACCAGTGAGTGGTGTTTATGAAATGCATTTGGGAAAATCTATGTCTGCCTATTAATCTCCAGGACATAAACACTAAACTAGGTTTAGGACTTCACTTGTTGCTCCTAGGGATCTCAGGGCCTTGTGCTTTGCCTCTGTAAGGAAGGAAAGAGAGGAATCCAGGATGAGAATGCTGTCTTGAAAAGGATTTTAAAAACCACTTGCTTGTTCTGGCCCCAGCTGCTGCATGCTATTTCATAGCAGCTGCCTTAAACTCTCTCATTGCCCCAGAAGTCACCAAATAAAATACCATGGAATGACTGAGATGCATGTGGGGTATACAATTATTAGCAAACGTCTGATACAAATCTTTTTCTTCTTTAGTTCTGCTTAGATGTCATTCTTCTCTTTTAGTTAGTTAATTAAAAATATTTCTCTTTTCACTCCTCCTCTTCCTCTTTTCTTTTGTCCCTACCACAAGCAACTCCTGGCTAATTTTGTTCTACTTTACTCTTTCCTCAATCCTCATCTTCGTTCTCTGTGCCTACAGCTCTTGCACATTCATCTTCACCCTTCTACCCTTCCATCCTTTCCCCTGCCCCTGCTCTTCTTGTTCTCTCTCCTCAATTCTCCTGGCTATATTTATCTTCTCCCATTTTCTCCAGCCCTCTATTTTTCCTTCTCATCCCCTTTCTCCTTACATTCTCCTGCTGTCTGTACTCATCATCTTCCTTCTTCTCCACTCTCTCCCTGATTCTTTTCCCCTCTCTTCTTCCCCAAGAAAATCTTGAAGCTATGAGGGAAACATGTTAGATTCTAAGCATTTTAAAACTGTAAGTTCCATTAAACTCAGTATGAGTAGACCTGCTTGTGAATAGAAATGCATAGATAGGATTGTCTTGTAGGTCTCTTTTGCTGTGTTGACATATAGCTATTCATATCCCTATTACTATCACCACCACAATATTTTGTTGACTTTTAGTAGTGGGGTGGTGGTGGTTCTTATGAAAATAATTTGGAGAGGAGAATTTTTCTACCTAACTGTAAGAATGAAAGAAGAACAAAGGGCATATAATTAGGGTAGAACTGCCATTAAAATAGTACTTGAAATTTTTTCTTTTTGTTTGGAAAACTTTCTTTGATTGGCCTATGTCTTGTTAAACATATTTACATATTTACTAAGGTATGAAATGCAGATCTGAAAAAAAAATGTGGGTTCCCTCCCCATTGCTTGTTCAAAGAAGAGCTAGGAAAGCTTAATTTCTAAGTAGAGAAATATTTTCTCATTGATTAAACTTTGTGTTTATTTGGTTGATGCTTAATGATATCACTGTGGCCTAGGAGGCCATCTCTGGATCTTACATTCATCCTCACTATCTCTCCCCAGTTTGTTGTAACAATGGTAGGTCTAGTCCCTGCTCCATCCTAAAAGTCAAAGTGTGTTGATGATTGTGAAATCAGTTGTGCTTAATTGTTTTCTCATAGTTTTGTCAGCAGCTAAGAGATTAATAAAACATCTTTGAAACCTGTGCTAAGATAAGTCTTCCTTGTTTCATTTTAGTGTGGATTTTGTTCTCATTTTAATAGTGTTGCTTATCAAGAGTTACAGCACTGAACATTTATAGCATTGATATTTTACTGGGTCTTGAGAGGTAGACTCATCTGAGGTGTTAGCATCACTAGATTTATTACCATTATTTGTTTAAGTTAATATGATATGGAGGAGAAAGAGAAAGACATATTATAGCTAAAGGTGACTCTGCAGTTCAAATCAGTGTGTATGAACTGTCTCCATTTGTCCTTTCAACAACCCATTGATGGTGGTTACTGGGCTGATCAGAGATCTGAACCTATGCTTCTCTTCTGCAAAATGAATATTCTACTTTACACTGTCACAGTTACTGAAAAGTATCCCTATAGTACATCTCTTATATCACGCTCACAAGTGCTGGGGTGTTAAGTTCTGTACAGGTCAGCTTTGAAATGTGGGCAAAGCAGAAGGGATAGCTGAGCATATTCTATCATTTTTGCATTTGACAAATGGGCCCAAAGGTTGGGACTGACCCATAATATTCCTTAATACATGTTTGTATTGAACAGATGTGGTCATCTGCCAGAGGTTTAGGGGAACTGCTGCATTGGATCTTTATGAGATTTGGAAGAGCTGCACCTCTCCTGCAGTGTCATCTTGTTTTGTTTTTGTTTTGTTTTGTTTTTCTACAATGGGAAGATATCTTGCAGCAGAAAAGATTTTTCCTGGTCCCAAAATAATAAGAGAAACATGGAAAAATTGCCCCCATGTACCACTGAAGCCTCCTGCCATTCCATCAAAAGCTCAGGTCCCACATACCCCATTTTTACTAGCATGAGTTTGTTCAAAGTGTTGAATGCAGAGAGATTTTTAGTGGAAGGAAAGCCTGTTAGGTCCTTTTCTCCAGCAACAGTGGAAATGACAACCTTAAGAGGATGAATGTGTAAAAACCAAGTGGAGGACAAAAATAGTTTTTAGAATTCTCAAATAGGAGGAATGTTTATTAAAGAAATTCATTCTTGCTGAACTATCCTAAAAAAGGAAAGATAATAGAAGAAAATCAGCCCATGCTTTATAGATAACAGCAAAACCTTTGATTGGGCAGATCATGAAAAATTATGGACCACTCTTAAAGAAATGGGTGTGCCACAACATGTGACTGATGTATAACCTGTACTCAGGACAAGAGACAAGACTCAGGACAGAATAGTGAGAAACCAAATGGTTTCCAGTTGGCAAAGGGGTTAGACAAAGCTGTGTTCTATCATCCTATCTGTTTAATCTGTATGCTGAACATATCATACATGAATCAGGATTAAACTCAGTGGAAGAAAGTGTGAAAAATGTAGGCAAGAACAGCAACAATTTAAGATATGCAGCTGACACCATACTACTAGCAGAAAATAGAAAGACTTGGAATGATTACTGAAGCAAGTCAAGGAAGAAAGTGCAAATGATCACAGATGATTTACATAACTTTTAAGTAGCCAGTGAGCACTGAAATAGTTCCAAGATTTTTCATACTTGGCTCAATCATTAATCAGAATGGAGACTGCAATCAAGAAATCAGAAGAAGACTAGGACCTGGAAGGGCAACTATGAAGAAATTAAACAGAATCCTGAAGTTTAAAGTTATACTAAGGATAGTTTATGCAATTGTGTTTCCCATTTCTATTTATAGTTGTGAAAGCTGAACAGTGAAGAAAGCTGATAAGAAGAAAAAACCCAACTCATTTGGGATATGGTGTTGGTGGAGAGTTCTACAGATACCTTGGACTGCCAAAAAGACAAATAAATAGGTCCCAGAGCAAATCAAGCCTCAACTCTCCTTAGAAACCAAGATGACTAAACTGAGACTGTCATACTTCAGACATATCATGAGGAAAAAACCAGTAATGCTCAGCAAGGTAGAATGCAGCAGAAAAAGAGGATGACCACATTCCAAATGGATAGACTCATTCAAGGAAGCCACGGCTCTGAGTTTGTAAGACCTGAGGGCTGTTGAGAATAGGGTGCCTTGGAGGTCTCTCATTCCTAGGGTCACCATAGGTCAAAGTCAAATTGATGGCAGTTAACAGCAACAAAGATACAGTAATAGGCAGACATGCTCCAGCATGTCTTCCTTCATGAAGAGAGAGAGAGAGAGAGATCACAAATGGCAGAGAGAGAAACAAAACGGGGCTAGTCAGCTCTGAGGTAGTTCTTTCATTACAACAAAGAGCAGAGTAACCCTGGCTGAACAAGATGATGGAATTTGCCCACAATTCTTTGGGATAGATGGCCCGGGGAAGCAGGCAAGCAGGAAAAGAAAGGCCAAGTTCATAATCTCTCTCTGTCTAAACCATTTTATCCCTAGTGGACAAGGGAATAGCAAGAACAGGTGCTCTTGGTCATCTTCCAAAAGATGTTGCCGTGATTTCTTCCTGAAGATTGCATGAAAATACACCTCCATTCATCTCATCTCCCTTAGAACCACCTTCCATCCAGAAATACTTCTGTTTTTATTAGTGTCCCTTTCATAATGGCATTAAGAAGTGGTGGAATGGCCTTGGGAGTATAGAGAACATGTTTTGAAAAAATTAGCAAAAGTCTGAAATGGGGGTGTTGGTAGCCCTCAGGGGTGCCTGGGGGTGCAAATCAGCCCATTTTTTAAGCCACAGCTTGTAAAACAAAACCACTATCTAGATTCTACAAATACATATTTCTGATGTGGGTATGTGAAAAGTTTTTTTCCTGAAAAGTGGCTTTGAAATAACTAAAGTAAAATAAATCTGTAAAGTGCAGATCTACATCCAGATCCATTCAAGAACATGCTGGCTTCAGTAGAAGAGGGCCTACAACCTATCACTGTAGTTCTTAGCTATGTGTGTACATTGTCTACCATCTATCCCAAGCATTATTTCTGGGAAGGGGGTGAGTGGGATTTACATTAATCTTGCCTGCTTAGTTTTCAGTGTCAATTTGTGGTGTTTAGCTTTTAAATATTTGTTATTGTTGTTACCTGCCCTCAAATCAACCCTGACTCGTGGTGACCCTGTTGATGAGACATCTTCAAGACCCCCTGTCCTCCACTGCTTTTCTTAGGTTCTGTAAATTCAGGCCCGTGACCTCCTTAATTGAGTCTATCCATATGGCATGTGGTCTTCCTCTCTTTCTTCTATCTTCTACTTTCCCTAGCATTATTGTATTTTCTAGTGATTCATACCTCCTAAAACATGGCCAAAGTAGGATCCAAAGGAGGATCAAACTCAGTTTGATCCTCCTGGCTTCCAGGGAGAGTTCAGGCTTGATCCATTTGTTTGTCCTTTTGGCCTTACACAGTATCCTCAGCACTCTTCTCCAGCACTGCATATCAAATGTGCTGATTCTCTTCTAATCCACTTTCTTAACTGTTCAGCTCTCACATTCATACATGGTGATAGGGAATACAATGGCTTGGACAATTCAGTTTTCAGTTGTTCAGTGGGCCCTTGAAATCCACTCAGGTTTAGTTCCAGGACCCCAGTGGATACCAGAATCTGTGAATGCTCAAGTTCCATTAAATACGTAGTAAAGTGGAATAGTAAAATGATGTCCCTGTATATAAAATGGCAAAATCAAGGTTTGCCTTTTGGAATTCATATATATTTTTACCATTTTCAAGCCATAGATGTTTGAATCCATGGATAAAGAATCTGGATATGGAGGGCCAACAGTACATCTTTACACATTTCGATCTTCTCTTGTTCTTTCATGGCTGCCCTACCCATTCCTGGTCATTTCTTATTTCTTGAGTGCAGTCTCCATTCTGATCAATATTTGATACAAGATATAGGAAATCTTTTCAATTTCCTCATTGTCTTTTTTGAAATTTATGCAGACCCTCTGTGGTCATTATTTTTGTTTTCTTTTTGTTCAGGAATCACCCTGCCTTTACACTTTCTTCTTTGACCTTCCTTAGTAGTTGTTTCATGTTAGCTATGTTTTCCACTAGTAGTATGGTGTCATCCTCATATCTTAGATTGTTCCTTCCATATATCTTCACTCATCTTTCTTCTGAGTCTAAACCTGCTCTTCATATGATATTTTCTGTGTACAAGTTGGACAAGTAGGATGATACTATGCAGCCTTGCTTGCCCCCTCCCCTGCCAATTGGGAACCATTCTGTTTATCTATATTCTGTTTTAACAGTAGCCTCTGGATCTGAATACCATTGGCATTCTACATTTGTGGCTTTGACTTTTTTGGATTTGATTATTTGTTCTCTCTAGGAATCTCTAGGTCCTCCAGCACAACTCTGCCAGATGCTGACCATAGAGTTGTGCTGGGGAATCCAGACTTTCCTAGGGAAAACACTTCTCTAGGTCCTTTGTAGGTCCTCCAGCATGATTCTATGGTCAAACTACAGTAGATGTTGACCATACACCTGCACTGGATGACCTAGAGATTCCTAGGGAGGTGTTCTCTTAGGTAAAAAGAATAGTGGTTTTTTATTTGTCGTTTTTCCACATTCATGAAGTCTTGCACCCCTAATCCCAGTTAATGTGAAGGGATCACTGTACATATTTCTTTTCAGTGGTGGCACTCCCATGTCTTTAAGAGCAACCCATAGCTTTTCATGTTCTAGGTTGTCAAGGGCTTTGCTATAATCAATAAAGCAAATGCTAATTTTTAAAAAATATTTTTTTCTGGAATTCCCTGAATTAGTATGTTTGCAATGTGGCCCCTAGTACATCTTCCTTTTCTGAACCCCATACAAGTTCTTTCTCCTTATATGTTTGGATTCTATATTGTCTTTAGAGCCATACAAGGCTTGGGTCCAAGTTACTTGCGGGAATACATCTCCCTATACAATCCGCCCCGCACTCTTAGAACAAGTGGGAAGAATTTGTTGGAGATACTATCATCCAAACATGTTTCGACTTCCCTGAAGGCATTTAGTATAGCTGCCCCCAGACTTTGGAATGGACTCTCAGAGGAGACCCGCCTTATTACATCTCTAGAAATCTTTAAAAAGGCGGTAAAGACAGAACTCTTTCACCGTGCTTATCCTCCTGACCTCCTATGAAGATCATTAGTATGGAACGAGACCAGCTGACCCCTTGATTGATGGATGCTACTGTTTTTAGATTCTGATGTTTTTTATGTTTTTATGTTTTTATTTTATTGTGGTTTTAATGCTGTTGTAATTTTAACTTTGTGATTTTAACCTTGTTGTGATCCCACTTCAATCCATGGAGAGAAGTGGGAAGATAGAAATAAAAATTATTATTATTATTGTCTAATTTTGAGCATAATTTTGCTTGCATAGGAAATTAATGATATGGTCCTATTGTTGGTGCAGTCTTGTGTGTCTCCTTTTGTTGTGGGTAAGGATGTATATTGAGTTTTTCCAGTCTGTTGACCACCACTTTGTTTCCCATATTTGTTGGCATGTTAGCACTTGAGTTGATTCTGTCTGTCTGTGTGGATTAGTAGCAGTTCAGTTGGAATATCATCTGTTCCTGGTGATTTATTCTTTCAAATTTCTTTCTCTTAGTGCAGCTTCGACCTCACTTTCTTGAATCTGGGGTTCATCTTCATATCATTCTTGATTCCATATGTCTTTCATTTTTTTTCATTATTTTATAAAGCTCTTATTTGTATTGCAACCATCATCTTTTTATTTCTTCTTGGTCTTGTGATACTTTCCTCATTTTATCACAGAGCTGTGATGGTGAACCTATAACATGTGTGCTAGAGATGGGACATGATGACATTTCTCCTGGCATGTGATGGGGAGAGGAGGAGGAACAGGCACACACCTGTTTCTCCTCCTTCCCGATCCTGCCCAGCCTCCAGTGACCTCTTCAGAGGCAGCTGAAGGCCAGGGATGGTGTGGGGGCAAGAGGAGGAAGAGGTGTGCACCTGTTCTTCCTCCTTCCAGACTCTCCCTGGCTCCCAGTTGCCTCTCTGGAGGCAGCTGAAGGCTGGGGATGGAGCAGGAGGGGAAGAGGAAGAGGTGTGCACCTGTCCCTCCTTTTTCTAGACAGGTGGGGATGGTAAGAGCCTTGAAAAGGTTTTCTGAATATTGTGACAAATTTCACCTACTGATAAACTTTGAGAAATCCAAAATACTGGTATTTTCTAAGAGATTTGTACCAAGAACGTGGAAGATTGTTAATCAAACAATTGAGCAGGTCAAAAAGTATGTTTACCTTGGTGTCCTTTTTCATTTTAACAGGCAATGGAGTATACAGAGAGATAAAGTAATACAAACAGGGAAAAGATCGTTGGCGGCTATACAATCTTTTTATTATAAAAAAGGCAACCAGAATATTCTAGCAGCCTTAAAAATTTACAAAGTCAAATTAAGATCGCAATTACTTTACAGCATATTCACCTGGATTCCAGCCTTTAATAAGAAGATTGAACGTTTGCAGACACATTTTTTCAGGAGACTATTATCTGTACCGCCATGTGTACACACCATCTGACTCTCTATGCGGAACTGGGATTGAATGCTCTTGAAACTGAAGCCTGGTTGATGACTTATAGGTTTTGGTTTAAGATATATTTCTGGCCTAATAGATCCAGTCTTTTATGGTTCCTACTATCTGACGTTTACTATGCTAGATGGGCTAAATTTTATGAAAGTAAAGTAATTTCGATAGGTTTACATGTTGAGCCTCTCCTTTTACTTACCAAAAAGGAGTGTCTTGAATCTATTAGGGTCTGCCTTGCAGAGAGAGAATATTAACTGACATATCCCACTCCTCCCAGAGTGTGTTCTCCAGCGATGCTTGCTATCCCCCCCCCCCTTGCAGGGTAGGATACCAGACTATTTTCAAACCCTTTCACTGCAGGTGTCGAGGAAGGCCTTTTTGTTTGCAAGACTGAATGTACACCCCTCAAATGTGACCAGGGCAGATATCTGCAGACCCCATTTTTGAATTGTATATGTCACTGTGATCAAGCTCCAGACGTTCTTCATCACATTGTATTGCTTTGTCCATTGTATATAAATGTCAAGAAGGTTATTGGAAATGAATATCTCTTTGAATGGGTTATCAGTGGAATACCTATTGGAAGATCGGAAGCCACACACTATCAGGTTAATGACTAATTTTCTGGTGGAGGCAACAAGATTATGGTTTAAATTTTACTAATGATCCAGAAGTTTTATTGTAAATGCATGTTGTTTTTCTATGCCTAATAAAGGTTGACTGACTGACTGACTCTTTCTAGACCCTTCATGGCCTCTAATTGCCTCTTTGGAGGCAGCTGAAGGGAGGAGACAGTGTGGGGGGAGGAGGAGGGAGAGGCATGCACCTTTTCCTCCTCCTTCCATACCCTCCCGGGCCTCCAGTTGCCTCTTTGCAGGCATCCGGAGACCAGGAATGGCACAGGGGGAGGGGGAGGAAGAAGCACATAATTCTTCCTCCTCGTTCCAGATCCCCACTGCCTTCAACTGGCTCTCTGCATGGGGTGAGGAGGAGTTCCGTCTTTGCCCCTCCCCCGGGAAGGCCTCGAAGAACAGGGGAGAGAAGTCCCGCCCTGGAAGTCTTGCCCCAAGAGGGCAGAAGTCCTGCCTCTGCATCAGCTAACACCCGGTGCCAAAAGACCTTTTAATTTGGACACTCAGCCCCTAAAAGGTTCACCATCACTGTCATAGAGCATCCCCGTTCCCAGTTTGAACTTCCCTTTGAATTCCTGGATCTTGTAGAAGAGATATCTATTTTTCCTTTTTTTGTTGTCTTCTATTTCTTTGCATTGGTTATTATAGTAGTTCTCTTTATCTTTACACACTACTCATTGGACAGTTGCATTCATGGTTTGGGTTTTGTTCCTATCTGCTCTTCTTTCCTATACTGCCTGAAGCATTTCTTCTGTTATCCATTGTATCTTGCTTAAGAATATAAGAAGTGCCTTGTACTGCAGTGCTGAAAATTCTGAGAGGGTGCCAAGTGTGTATGCCTGTTTAGTAACTGTCCGTTCTTTTGTGTCAGTGTAGCAGCAGAGGTCTTCCTGGCATTCCCCACCCACCCCGAAACACTTGCCTGTGCCAACATAGTATATATTGCTGATTACAACAGCATGGGATTCTTCTTTAAATTTACAAACTTCCATAGATAGAAACCTTTTCCTTCCATCAAATGCAACTCCCACCAGTGAGGCAGAACATCAGATCAAAGCTCTGTGAAGTGGACTAAGCCTTAGGCCTCGTGCAAATAGCTAAGGAGGTGGCCGAGCTATGTCTCAGTGTGTCACTTGAGAATATAGGTGAGGTTTCTAATGATGGTGACACTAGCTCATGTCAAACATTCTGTGGAGAATGCTGGAAGTAAGACTGTGCTAGTTTCTTAGTTGCTAGAGTTTTTCTAGTTTTCCCAGTGTGAAGAGTTGCTTTATGTAAGGTAAAAGATCACAGTCTGCCTTATAATGTAATTAAGTTGTGGGAGCACCATCTGTTGACTGAAATGGTGCAGGTAATATAAAGAGGCTGGCAGTTTGAGAGAGGAGAGGGAAAGAGAAAATGGCCTAGGAATTATTCTGCAAGCTGCATATTATATACCAGTGAAACAGTAGACTGAACTGTTGGCAGAATTTTAACCTGAGAAAGAGGGGAGGGGAAAATAAGGTAAACATTAATCCTCCAAGTAGCAAACTTAATGAATTTGTGCTAACCATCACGTCAGTAAAACCCAGACAAGTGAAAAATATGCATATTCTTATTTTTATTTTATTACTATTAATTTTAAAAACAAAGACTCCCCAAACTTGTTTACATTTGCAAAGCTGTCTTGTAGAGTGGAACAATAGAAAGCAATATAATGTACATATGACCCCCAACCTCATCAAGTTTTCATGTTTGTAATAATGTGAGAGTGAGGTTTAAGTTCCTTTGTTAAATTCTGAAAACATCCCAAGCACTGCCCCCACTTCATTTTCTACAGCCAGTGTGTCAGGAAGAAGAGGCTGACTTCCCACAGTCCTTCAGCTTAGTCTTTTTAATGTGCAGAATACATTTATTCATAGCAAATAGCTCTTAAAGTGACTCTGTGCTTTATAGATTATGCATTTTTAAAAAGCAATCTCAATACTGGCAAGGAAACAGTTTGACTTTCTAAAGATTGTTGGTGTGGTATAACCATCTGAGCTGATGGATCAGATCTGTCATGTCAGCAGAAGGAGGCTATAAGGCTGTGTAAGGTCTATGTGGCCTTTAGTTAAGTGTAAGCATCTACTGTGCTCCCTTCCCATTTCCTTTTTGTCCCATTTCTATTCAGCCAGGAGACAGGCACTATCTTTTTCAATGGTGCAGTGGCAGATCTTTAAAGTTGAAGACTGTCCCTACAGTAAAACCTCAGGGAAGATCCATTGTCATCCAAGAGGGGCTGCCCTTTTGTCCTGGGTTTTTCAAAATTACTTCAAAGAACTGCTCCATCATAAATCACAAATCTGGAAAAAATGAAGAAACCACAGACTGTGAAATCTCAATCCTATTTATAGTACTGCAATCCTATAAATAGTTCCCTGGGAATCTATGCCATTTGAGTCAACACAATCTTTGATTTTGATTGTAGGTCTAAACATACACCGAACTTAAAGAGAAGCTAATTAGCTGAAATACAACCTTTTGATTTTAATTAAAATTGCAAGAAGTGTCAGCACTTAAATGCTTGAAAGCTCTTTTATCACCATATTCAGTTACCAGAAGGGAGGGGGAGGGGGGTCATAAACTGCCCTGTTACTCTGGAATAAAAAGTCTCTAGAGCTCTTCTCCCCTCCCTCCATACATGTACCATCCTCTTCCAGTGCAGAATGCCCCTTTCTATAAGCCTGAGAGCCTGTGATATGTTGCACTCTACAGATTTATTTTTTTCTTTCAGATTTTGAATTCTAGTCCAGCATGTTGCATTTAGGTTGTCTTTTGTCTTTCCTCAAAATTGAATTTTTTATCTACGTTTCAATTAAGGAATTGTACTAGCCCATTTTTGAGGGGGGTCAGTTTAGGGAAGTTCATGGCAGTAGAATTTGAGAATCCTTTGTCTAGGTAAAACTGTTATATCTGAGTTCAGACTGCTGCTGAGCTATGAACCTATTACATAACCTTGGACAAGTCTGGTATTGATCTTCTTGTTCTGTAAAGTGCAAATAGTGCCTCCTTTCTAAGCACATGCCAAGGTTTCGATCAATAACCACTGCCTGTCTGGTAGTGGTGCTCCACAGTGCAGTCTGAACAGGCCACTAGAGGAGCAGAGGATTGATATGTGAATGGATGTTACACCAAGGGAACTGATTGATGGTGAAATTTTAGGCACATCTTCTCAAAAGCAAGCCACTTTTGGTTCAATAGGGTTTACACCCTATGGAGTGTGCATAGAGTTGTCTACACTGATGGTATTGATTCTGTTCCTCTGTGCTGCCTTTTGGTCTGAGACCTTTTATCCTTTCCAGCTATTTGTTTTCTGCATGGGATAATGCAGCTAAAGTAGAGCATTCCTTCCCACAAGGGATGAACACATAGATATTCATTCCCATTTCTGTTGAAGTGAGGCTAGAGCCTCATTCCAAAGCAGTAATTCTCTAGATGTCCTGGAGTTTTCACACAGAATGGTATGACATCATAGATACAGGGACGTAGCTAGGATTTTAGGAGGGGGGGGGGTGTCCAGACTAAGTGCCACCATTATAATGGTGCTTGAGTGCAGCAGCGCAGCAGCACACACCATTCATTTTTCTAATGGAAGGGGGGGTCCGGACGCCAAGAATCCCACCCTTGGCTACGTCCCTGATAGATATCTTTAAGCTGTGACATAATAGCTTTCTTTAAATATCTGAAAGGATGTCATGTAGAAAGTGGAGTGAGCTTGATTTCTGCTGCACTAGAGACTAGAACATGAACCAATGGATTCAAATTAGAAGAAAAGAGCTTCCATCTAAATATTAGCAAGGACTGCTCTTACCACATACTACATATTCTAGTCATGTAAGCCACCTTGATTGCTGCAGCAGAAAGGCGGGGTATAAGAATATGGTTTATTTTATTTATTATTTATTTACTACAAATGCTGTTTCACCCTGGAATAGATTTCTTTGGAGGTCTTTAAACAGAGCTTAGATGGGCATTTTTAGGAGTGTATTCCAACATGGCAAGTGGTGGGACTAGATGGGCTTGTGCTTCCTTCCAACTCTAGGATGATATGACTCTAGCACTCACTAAAAATGTTGAAAATATTCAGGCTGGATTTACCCCAAAGGCTTGATCTCCTTGCTTCTGCAGCTGGAAATGCCACTACAACAACACCGCTAAGGGCTAAAACAATATTGTGGATAATGAATGGGAGGTCTTTGCTCTGCCATGAACCTCATTTGGTGGCTTTGGCCCAGTCTCTCAGTTTGGATTGCTGTGAAGACAGAATAGAATAATTTCTACAACCTGAGCTTTTTGGAGGAGGACAGTACAAATGTGATTGAAAGGGGGGGGGGGGGACTGAGAGGAAACAGCAGTCTTTCCATGTATCCTGAAAGTGACTGTACTAGGTGTGAGATCATGATAAGTATATTTTACAGAGTGTTAGTAATGAACAGTGGCATCATGGGTGTGAGGTTTTTGAACTGCACCACACAGGAGAAGTGACACCTGGTGAGGCCATCCTCCCACTGCAGTGGAGGGGTGAGTGTGCCCCTTGTGGCTTTGTCACCAGCCCAGTTCACTCCCCAGCGAGGGAGTTGTGATAGTGGCAATAGCAGCAGGTGAGCAAGGCAGTGGGAGGAGAGATCAAGCAAGCTTTGGCTGCCCTTCCCCTTGGCAGCCCCCCCCCCCACATTGGGTGTCACCAAGCCTGGTGATGCCACTGATAATAAAGTTGGCTTATGCTGCCCAGTCTTGGCTCTTGTTATCTGCTTTGTGTCTTCTTCCTCTACAGGCAACTTTGTAAAGAATTTACTGATCTCTTGGCCCAGGACAGGACACCCATTGGCAATAGCAGGCCTAGCCACATTTTGGAACCAGGGATCCAGAGCTGCTTGACTCACTTCAGCCTCATCACCCATGGCTTTGGGTCCCCAGCCATATGCGCTGCCCTGACTGCTCTCCAGAACTATCTGACGGAAGCTCTGAAAGGCATGGACAAGATGTTCTTGAACAACAACTCTGCTAACAGGCACACTTCTGGAGAAGGACCAGGTAGTAAAACTGGAGACAAGGAAGAGAAGCACAGAAAATGAAACAAAATGAAGCTAATGAAATTAGGGGAAAAAATTAAAAGGAAAAAAAAAAGCAGAGAGAAAGAGAGAGAGAAACATTTTTAGAAACATTTTAATTTTAGCTTTAAAATATTGGATTGGGCTTTGGAAGAATTATACTAGGTAGGTTACACCCAAAATATTTTTTTTTAAGGAACTAAAGGTGAGAGGCGCACAATGGAGCAGAAACAGTGGCTTGGTGGCTTTTACAGAGGAACTTTTCAAGACAACTTCCAGGAATTTCCACTTCTATCCTTCTACAATCTTTTTTATGGGGAGGGGATGGGGAAATGAAAATAATAATAATAATAATAATAATAATAGATGTAAAAGCAATCAATAACTTATTGGAAGAATCATTTTGATAATGTTGATATGTTGACTGAATCCATAGTCGGTTTCTGTATTACTGTGTTGTTGTTTGGTTTTTGGTTTTTTTTTAAGTGTCTCTATCTAAAGTAGAAAAAGCAAAAACCTTCTAAGGGATGGATTTATTTTACATTGGGGTGGTCAGAGCAAACTTTCATGCTTTAAATTCTGCCCAACCGTAGCTCCTTATTTTGTGTGACATCTTGCCATTGCCTCTCTGTGTTATCAGAATAGTTAGGCTTTACTAATAGTCTATGGCCTACAGACTTGTTAAGAGTGAGGGGAAAGGGGAGAAACAGACTTATTCTCTGGTTTTGTCTAGATTAGGAGCTGTTAGGAAGGAAAACAAGCTACTACACATACAGTTAACAAGCTCAGGCTCCAAAGAAGTAAAACTATACCTACTTTGAACCCTCAGTGTGAGATATTTGTCTAAACTGACAGTTCACTACAAACTAGACATTTAGCATATCTAATCACAAAATTCTGAGACTGCAACTTGCAATTGTCACTGACAGTAAGAGCTTTTATGAGATCCAGGGAAATATTGGGATGGACATAATATAATGGAATATTGGCTTGTACACAGTCATGCCTAAAATAGACATACTGAAATGAGCTGAACTTAAATCAGATGGCTAACTTAATTCCCATTGAGTTCAAGCATATGCTCTAAACACTACTACTGTACATCTGGATCAACAGGATTGATAATAAGGCTGTTGTCTAACATATGAGCCCTTAACCTGCGGTACAATGTCTGTCTTTTTCATATATTTGAAAAATGTTAGACTGGTAAACAATAACTATGAAAATTAAGGGGAGGAGAATCTCCTGCTTGTGGGTAGTTCTTTTAAAAATGACTTTTAAAATTTAGGCATGTTACAGACTGCCAAAATAAAGCTGCTTCGGGTCTCTTTGGAGGTATGCTATTTAAATGATGCATGGGTCCTAAGAGTCCGGAGGTCGTGCCAAAGCCACACTCCATTCCTAAGCACTGGAGTGCAGCTTTGGTGCAGCTTCCGGATTCTTAGGATGCATACATCATTTAAACAGCATACCTCCAAAGAGACCCGAAGCAGCTTTATTTTGGCAGTCTGTAACAGGCCATAGATAAAACATTTTTATGTACATGCCTTCTGTAGAGGAGAAATGTTATATCAGAAACGGCCCTGGGATTGAAATTAGTATGATCTTGCCACCCTGGCATTTTGACAATTCCTTCTGGATGCAGAACTTCTAAGGTGTTCATGGAGCTCTCTCATCTATAAGAGTTTTCTTTGTATCACAATAAACCCTATGTTTTACTTGAGGTGGTACCTCGGAGTGTGCTGAGAAATGTGCACACATAGGTGCATCACTGAAATAAACAGGAGAACCCCTATATGCAGAGAGCTCCATGTATGTCAATGGGGTTCTGAGACTGGGGATAATGTGCTGAGAGAGAGAGATGCTAGACTGCTGATTCTTACTCTGATTGCCGACTCCTCAACTATATCAGTCTTCTTCAAAAATATCTCAGATCTCACACTCATCTTTTTTCAAAGAATTGTTAGTTACAAGAATGTCTTGATAAGTATGCAATTTCCTTCTTAGGAGTATGTACCCTTTTTATTTTATTTTTTTGGTTTCCCAAAGCTTTGCCCGCTTGGCTTATGAACTTCTTCAAAGAGGACTAGAACTCCCTACACATTTCATCAGGTACAGAGATGAAAATCCACAGTTCTGACATTTTTCCTTTTCAAGTCAAAACCAGCTGTTTTGTAATTCTGCAGGTGTACTTCTTTAAAGAAGCTCAAAGGGAAAAGATTAAGCAAAGCAATGGTAACTGAATAGGTTGTGTCATATTGAGAGGCGAATACTATTTTCTCCAGTATGTAGAAAAGTTTTGGGGAGGGGCAATAGCATTTGGTGTGCAGTGTCAGGCAGAATTGTTAAATGTAGTTCTTCTTCAGAGGATGAGGGTGGAGCTGCAAGGGAAAAGGATCCTTGTGCGTCTTTAAGTTGGGCCTGTTACAGACTGCCAAAATAAAGATGCTACGGGTCTCTTTGGAGGTATGCTGTTTAAATGATGCATGGGTCCTAAGAGTCCAGAGGTTGCGCCAAAGCCACACTCCATTCCTAAGCACTGGAGTGCAGCTTTGGTGCAGCTTCCGGATTCTTAGGGTACATGCATCATTTAAACAGCATACCTCCAAAGAGACCCCAAGCAGCTTTATATTGGCCGTCTGTTTTAGTATCTCATTTGGAGTAAATCTGCTTTCCCCAGGTTGTTAAAACAGGTTTGCAAATTTTGATTTAGAAGATGAACAGCATGTTTCAGATGGGAGAATCAGACAGCTTCCAATCATTTGCGCAAATTAAGAGCATTACAGTATGTTTTATAAATGATGTTTTAAATGTTTTAACTTCTTGTCTGGAATATTTAGAAAAATCACGGTACAGTACAAGAAGATAATTTCACCCTGCATGTTGTCAGCTTGGAAAGATTTTGTTTATTCGACAATGTCTATGGAGTATAGAAAGATAATTTCCCTTTTGTTAAAACATTGTATGTTTATACATCACTTTGCCCTCAACTGCTGAATTCATTCTAATAGATGGGAATAGATCCTAAACACATTACATGGCCGTAAATTACATTTATTCTGACAGAACATCTGCTTAAGGGAAGTAGAGGGCTGGAAAGTTTGACTCCATTCACTGTAGTTCTTTCAGTCTGCTGTAAAAACCTACTGTAAGTCATTTGATACAGTATAGATGAAGAGTACAGCGGTCAATATCATATTTGAAGCAGTTGCACACATCTGCTTCACAGATGTGCAACAAATGTTAGACAGCTGTTATCAACTATAGTCTCCTACTGAATCTTAATACACCTTGGGCAAGTCACATTCTCTCAGCCTCAGAGGAAGGAAAAACAACCTCCCTCTAAATAAATCTTGCCAAAGAAAGCCCCATGATAGATTCATCTTAAGAGTCTCCGTAAGTCTGAAATGACTTGAAGGCACACAACAGTAACAACAAAGACAGACACATGCAGATGCACCAGATATGAAGGCATAGATTCTCAATGTACAACCTGAGTGATTATCCCTCCCATGTTCCATACAGTACACTGTGCAATGTCTGTGGTACATATTGTCTCTATAGAACTGGTCCCTAAGATTCCTAATTTCAAACCCACAAGATGTACTTGAAATTAAGCCAGTATTTTCACACAGATTTTTCTGTCATGACCTGAGGCATATTTTTGGTTTTTAGAACACTTATTCACAAGATGATTAATGTGGAATTGATTGGATGTGGCCAAATTTAGGATATAATTCTGAGCATGTAATCTAGGAAGGAAGTTTATTTAATCAATGGAAGTTCTGTGTACAGTATTAAAGGCCTCACAGCTAAACCTCATTGACTCTAATGGGAATCAGGCCTGAGTCCAAGTATTCCACTCAGCTGTGTATGAAGCATTAAGCTTTCATCTTCAATGCTGATGTGTATGGATGCACATTCTACTGCCCAGCTCCCATGCAAGTCCTCTGGCCACTAAGTTTTGCATCTCGCTGAAGCAAGTTATGCAAGAGAGACAGAGCACAGAATTGAGCTGTCAACCTGATTAAGAAATCTTAGGCCTGTTATAGGCTGCCAAAATAAAGCTGCTTCGGGTCTCTTTGGAGGTATGCTATTTAAATGATGCATGGGTCCTAAGAGTCCGGATGTCACGCCAAAGCCACACTCCATTCCTAAGCACTGGAGAGCAGCTTTGGTGCAGCTTCCGGATTCTTAGGATGCATGCATCATTTAAACAGCATACCTGTACCTCCAAAGAGACCCAAAGCAGCTATATGTTATCCTGAACATTTTTGACTTCCCAATTCATGAGCACAATTAAAAATGTAAATGATTAATTCATTAACCCATTAAAATTTTGGAGTCTTAGGTAGAACTATTTTATCAAGCATTCATCTGAAAACTTAAATTTTAATTTATATCTGAAGAACCAGATTGAAATCTATGGCATCTCTTCCTGATATAAGTCAGTCTTAACGTTTTGCTAGATCCCCCCTTCCTTTTTATCCTATTAAGGCTGCATCTGCACTGCAGAAATAATGAAGTTTGACACCACTCTAACTTCCATGGCTCAGGACAATGGAATTCTGGGAAATGTAGTTTATTGCAGCTTCAGAGCTCCACTCCGGTGTTGCAACCAACTACAAACATGGCAGTTAAAGTGGTGTCAAACTGCATTATTTCTGCAATACAGATGCTGCCCAAGTAAGACTATTCTGATTAGGAGTTCAGAGACATGGGCCTGTTACAGACTGCCAAAATAAAGCTGCTTCGGGCCTCTTTGGAGGTATGCTATTTAAATGATGCATGGGTCTTAAGAGTTCAGAGGTCATGCCAAAGCCACACTCCATTCCTAAGCACTGGAGTGCAGGTTTTGGTGCAGTTTCCGGATTCTTAGGATGCATGCATCATTTAAATAGCATACCTCCAAAGAGACCCGAAGCAGCTTTATTTTGGCAGTCTGTAACAGGCCATGGTTGCATTAGTCTAAAATACTAGTATACAAAGGCACCTTGTAGCATCTTTGAGACTGTGTGAAAGAAGTTGTAGCATAATCTTTTGTATACTAGGTCTGCTTCCTCAGATGCATAAGAAAATAAACCCAGTCTACAAAAGTTTATGCTACAATTTTATTTGCACAGTTAGTCTCAAAGGTGCTACAAAATCCTTTTGCATGGTCTTATGGTTAAAGCCATAATTTAAAAATTATAGGCCACTCCAACCAATGCCAGTCTCCTTTATTTTTCTGGAGAATCAAGGATATAATCATTCCTGTTAAAACTAATCAGACTTAAACAGTATTCATTAGGTAACAACTTATTATTTTTTAATTTCTTTATTTTGCACTCCTGATATTTATATCTTTCCTGTGTACACTCCAGCATCCAAAAGGAAGGGGGAATGGAAGTAAATGTAACTGTTCCTTTCCGTACGGCTTTACATAACACTTTAGAGAACTTGAAGACAGCCGCAATATTGATTAATCATTCTCCCATCCCATATTTGTTAGCTTTCACATATAGAAACCTATCTGGAAAATTGTATAAACACAGCTAGTTTTTTATACACCTCAAGAATAATTTAGTAATTTTCAACCCAGAGTGCCAAGCTTGCACTGCCCAAACTAACTTTTAACAAGAGAAGGATCAGCTAAGACATATCCTGTTGCCTAAAATTAAAAAGTTTTGCCTGGGATGAGCCGTTTCGCTGAATTAAGGAAAATATCAACATACAAAAAGAGCTGAAAAAAAAGGCATTCTAATTACATGACACTTTCTTATGAATCAAGGGAACCAAAACATCTGCCTTATTATAATGTAGGAATATCCACCCTTCAGATTTAAATTGGCTTAATTTTGTGGCCCTTGTCCAAGGGTTGGCTAACAGATATTTGGTCTTTCTCAAAACTACACTTACATGAGTTTTGCTGGGATAGGGAAGCAATTATGGGTAAGCTGTCTTTAAAATGTAGTTTAATCTCCAAACTACAAGAACCTGTAGCAACGTAAAGCAGCTGATTCGAAACCATAGAAACATGGGAAGCGCCCCCCACTGACTTCAGCTGGTGAGACCATTGGTCTGTCTAGATCAGAATTACCTTTGGAAGTATTGGTGTCTTCAGAATGAAAATTGTCTACTTACCCTTAGACAGGAGGCTTTCCCAGCCCTGCCTAGAGATGCTGTATACTAAACAGGATCTATGCAAACCTTTACTACTGAGTTGTGACTAATACAATACACATCAAAGCTTGTATTAATTTTCTAGTAGAGTAATTCTTACTCCTCTCAGATATGCACTCAGGGTTTATGGACTAAATCCCATTGTTAGTGCAAGCTACAGTAGATCTGTTTAATCAATAAGATTTGTTCCATCAATTCTTATATCCATTCCCCTGATTTAATAGGTTTTCCATAGTTAGGACTAACAATTGGAATAGCCTTTTCCCCCCTAGAAGCATGCAAGCAGACTCAGTTGCTCCTGAAAGTTATGCTGGCTATTTCCCTCAAGGACATTAGCTTCATGGGCATCCTGTGATTGTGAGGAAAATGTATGCAGTATCAGAAATTCAAAGGTGTATACTCTTATAGCACCATCTTCATGGTGCAGCCTATTAAAACAAGCTCCTTAGAAATAGTGGCCACCATGTTCAGCTTATTTATGAAGAAATTTCATTGGTCTAAATGAGAGTTACCCATGATCATAGAATCATCGTAGAGTTGGAAGAGACCACAAGGGCCACCCAGTCCAACCCCATCCTGCCATGCAGGAAATCTAAATCAAAGCATCCCCAACAGATGGCCATCCAGCCTCTGCTTGAAGACCTCCAAGGAAGGAGAATCCACTACACTCTGAGGGAGTGCATTCCATTGTCGAACAGCCCTTACTGTCAGGAAGTTCTTCCTAATGTTGAGCTGGAATCTCTTTTCCTGCAGCTTGCATCCATTGTTCCAGGTCCTGTTCTCTGGAGCAGCAGAAAACAAGCTTGCTCCCTCCTCAGTATGACATCCCTTTAAGCATTTAAACAGGGCTATCATATCACCTCTTAACCTGCCCTTCTCCAGACTCCTCAATATGACATCCCTTCTTGATTGCCTATGAAAAACAACATTAGCATTCCCCATTTAATCACCTCCAGTCTGCTCAAAATCAAATGATATTTAGGCAGTGTTGGCCAATGGATTGCAGTTAGAAAATCTGATGGTGAGGATAGAGAATAGGAAGTTCCCCTGGAGTGCAGGCGTGTTTTTTCCAGTCATGTAGGCAGACGATCTGCAACTGTAATGACAATTAGAATTAGACATATGGGGTCCCTTGTGAGCTGCTAATGTGGCGGGGAAGGAATTCTCTGGTTTACCTAAGATACAAGAATGCACAGAAGAAACTGCATGAAATAAAATAAACATATCACCTGTTGCTATCTGCATGTGAAGCTGCTGTGAAAAGGCACAGCTACAAAGGGTGGTTCAAAGCTGGCCACCTAAGAAATAGGTTTAAAAGCCATGCCCTAAATCCAATCAGAGCAGACCCATCCAATCCATTGTTAAATGGTAAATTAACATGTATATGATTTTTTTTAAAGAAGTGGAAATCCAGAATATGAAGCCTTTCACTTTGCTGTAGCCGCATGCAGTGAGATGCTGCAATTCTACTTGCCTTGTAAAACTCATAAAGGCAGGTATGCCTACTAAAAGAAGAGAAACGTAGGCATGTTACAGACTGCCAAAATAAAGCTGCTTCGGGTCTCTTTGGAGGTATGCTATTTAAATGATGCATGCATCCTAAGAATCCAGAAGCTGCACCAAAGCTGCCCTCCAGTGCTTAGGAATGGAGTGTGGCTTTGGTGCGACCTCCGGACTCTTAGGACCCATGCATCATTTAAAATAGCATACCTCCAAAGAGACCCCAAGCAGCTTTATTTTGGATGTCTGTAACAGGCCGTAGTTTCCAAATCTGGCGTTTGGCCTATCTCATTTGGGAGTAAAGAAAGAACATGTATGCCATTGTGCCTTTTATTTGGAAGTGCCAGGAGCCCGTTCTCTGGAAGTAGACAAAGGGTATGCACACTGAAGTACTTGTGATCCACCCACAAAATCATACTGAGGTGTATCTGTGATGTTAAAGTATGTACCTCACCAATGCAGTATAAGTACAACAAGCGAATGTTTGAAAATGTATGCAGTACAAACATGCATAATTGAAAAACCAGAGATGGCTGCAGCTTCCTTTTGACACAGTGTGGACTGGTAGCTCCCATGTCAGTTTAATCTGCAAGTGAAATAAAAGATATCCCTGATTCTTACCTTACGATGAGGGTAGAAGTGGTACCTTTTGAGGTTGGGCTAAACCTGGAGCAGATTCACTGCTCTGAAAGCTACCCTCGGCCACGGGCTGGAAGTAATAAACAATAATGATTTCCCCCAGTTCTTCTTGTCACTCAGTATTAGTGGTCTGGCACTTTTTCTCCTTTCCTGAAGGATTAAATTCTCACTGGATAAATAAGATGCAGGCAGATTAGCCAAATTATGCTTACTGTGGCACCCAAATAAAATGTTTAAGGAAAAGACAGTACTGTACAAGCTCCTTTTCAGTGTTCAAATAATTTGAAGTATGCTCTGAAATCTCTTCTTAGACAAAGATATCGCTGGACTCCATATTCCAGCATTCCTCACCATTGGCTGTGCTAGCTGGTCTGTTAGGGGTTGTGAACTAACAATATCTGGCTAGTGATAGAAGACTAGATTTCATAGAATCATAGGAGCCTAGAGTTGGAAGAGACCACAAGCGCCATCCAGTCCAGCCCCATTCTGCCATGCAGGAACTCCCAATCAAAGCATCCCCAACAGATGGCAATCCAGCCTCTGCTTAAAGACCTCTAAGGAAGGAGACTCCACTACACTCCACTGTCAAACAGCCCTTATTGTCAGGAAGTTCCTCCTAATGTTGAGTTGGAATCTCTTTTCCTGCAGCTTGCATCCATTGTTTAGGGTCCTGTTCTCTGGAGCAGCAGAAAACAAGCTCCTTCGTTCCTTGTCCCATATCCCAAGATAAGATGAGCCAAAGGGAGAAGCTGGGACTTCCACCAAAAGAAGCCCAACGGAGTTGAGACAACATCCACATTTCTCTGGATCTTTAGCGGCCCTCAATCCTATGTCCCTTGATTTGAGAAAGCCCTGAAAAACAGAGGTGGGAGAAAACAAAGACCCATTGATATACCGCTGGCGGAGGAGGGGTGTTGAGTGGTGACCTTCCTGGCTGGCATTTCACCCTTTTGCCAGAGGGACAGGGCCAATAATAGCCCTCCTTGTGAGCAAATGAGGTCCAAAGCCTTCCTTAGCGCTTCCTCTCAAGACTCTTAACTTGTGAGTAAAAATGGATCTCATTGGACCTTTAAATCGATTAACTCCTTTTCCATGGTCCATACCAATTATATGATTATTATTTTTTTACAGAACAGAGTTTCTCCCGTCCCAACAGTAAGGTTTCTCAAGGACACCTCTATAAACCATTTGCCCTTTTCGGAATCATGATAAAAGCAAACCCGACCCGCTGCAGGAGGCGAAGAAAGTCACTTAAAACCATATTGTTGAGTCTGTAGATGTACATAGCTTTAAAAACAGACAACGCACCAGTATTGAATGACCCTTTTAAAGGGACAGCTCTGATGGAAATTGATCTTATCCCTCTTCACATTTCAGTATCTGCAATTAATAAATTAATGCTTTTAATTGCACTGATGAATGAATGCTTTGAGCCCCGTTTATTCAATAGTCTCCCGGTTTAAAGAGTGTCGGCGTTGTTGATTCGAATGAAGGATGCCAACAGTAAATCAGTTTAAAAGAATGGCTAAACTAAACGATCCCAGAGAAATTTGGGGGTCGAAAGCAAGGCCTTGTACGATCGGATGCTGGGAAAGGAGGCTCCCCTACATTCAGCGATGTCACGCCAAGGACCGAAGCTGAAATTACAAGGCAAATCCCGGTAAAAGCAGTTTAAAACCAATATGCCCCGATCTTTCTTTAAAACTAAACCAAACCAAACCAACCCCTTCTCTTCTATAGTCTTTCCATAAAAGCAAAGCACCAGGCTCTCAGCGACTCTTCCAGCAAAGAAACAGAGGGGAAGGGCACAGGCGCAAAGAGGCATTCAGCGATACGTTTTGTATATATTTATTTATGCTTAATTTAATGGGATTGTGTAAATATGGCGAGCAAGTAGTTTTGGGGTTATTTATCTGTGACTATACCTCTGTGAATGGGTGGGGGAATTTAACTCGACGTAAAAAGAGCAAAACAAAACAAAACAAAACAAAAAAAGACAAAAAAATACTAATGACAAATGCTTGACTCTAGATAGTACCCAATCTGATTTATTTTTCGTTCTTTATATAGACAAGCTGTTATGGTAATGGGTAGAAATTGGTTTCTTGTCCAGTGATGACCTGATTTACATAAATAATGACAATAAAATAAAAAGATTGTT
This sequence comes from Sceloporus undulatus, assembly GCF_019175285.1. Classification (NCBI taxonomy): domain Eukaryota; kingdom Metazoa; phylum Chordata; class Lepidosauria; order Squamata; family Phrynosomatidae; genus Sceloporus; species Sceloporus undulatus. The sequence goes on along the minus strand of NC_056522.1, from coordinate 174,630,825 downwards.
GTGTTTTGTTGTATTTTTCCTCTTCAAATTTTTCATTGTTATTCAAAAAATATGTCGGTGCTTGCTTCAGTTCTGCAAAGGGATTTATTTCCCGCCCCCCCCTCCAAGACCAAGCCTTTCCTTTCCCATTCTGGACTTTGGGCAATTCCGGACCTGGTTCTGCAGTGGAGAGAGAAGCTCTGGGTCTTCCCTGGAGGAGAACTGGCGCAGGGAGGGAAGGGCTCGGGAGCCCCCTCCAAAAGGCCCTCCGCAGCCCCCGGATTTCCCTGGGGAGTCAAGGCCTTCAGGAGCCATAGGTCTTATACACACTGCAGAAACAATCCAGTTCCAGACCGCTTTCATTGCCCTGGATGAATGCTAGCAAATTTTGGGAACTGTAATTTTGTGAGACATTGTCGGAGAGATCTGGGGCCGCAATAAACTACAAATCCCAGGATTCCTTAGCATTGAGCAGGGGCAGTTAAAGCGGTCTCAGACTGGATTATTTCTGCATGGTGGTTTGGACCCCTCGCCGCTCCTGTCTGGGGAAGGAATGCAACTTTCGCCTCCTCTTTGCCTCCTTCTGCTCCGCTCAACTTCCCAGTTTCACTTGAAGCGGGGGTCCCCTTGTGGCCTTCTTAACCCGGAGCAAAGCCACGCAATAATCCCTTTCCCTCTCGCACCTTCCAGCAGCTACCGAAGGGGCCTTGCATGGTATTGGGATTGGGGGGGGGGCTAGCTCTTCAAAGCCAGGGCAATTTCCAGCTCCAATCCAGGTGTTGGACTGCAGCTCCCCATTAGTTATGCTGGCAGCTGCGGTCTCCCACTCCTGATATGAACCGAAGTGTGGCTGGTGCTACCGAAGGGGCCTTGCATGGCATTGGGATCAGGGGGGCTAGCTCTTCAAAGGACCCCCGTGCCCCCTCTGCATGGAGGAGAGGAATGGCATCCTTTGCTACCCATATAATAGCAATAGCTGCTTCATTTATTTATCGCTTCATACCACTCTAAGCGTTTTATAACTGTAAGCTAATTGCCCCCAACAATCTGGGTACTCTATCTAGCGACCTGGGAAGGATGCAAGCCTGACAAGCATCAGCCCTTTGGCTGGTCTTGAACTTGCAGCCTTATGGTTTTGAGTGAGTGGCTGCAGTACAGGCATTTTTAACCACCAGGACTCAGTGGTTTGCTCCTTTTCCAACGAAGCAGAGCCCTCGAGGTGTGTTTTATGTTTGCTTTCCAAGGCGAAAAGGGGAAGGGTCCCTCCGCCTCCCCCGATGCCCCAGGAGGGCCCCGGGCAAAGGAGGGCCACCGGGGAAAGACAATGATCCCCTCCGCCCCGATCCTGAAACCAATTTACGCAGAAATACGACGGATTTCAACCCCGACATTTCTTGATGTTTACAACCCTTTCCGAAAACGTCTAGGGATGGCATCTCAGCGGCTTCCAGGAGACCAGATTGCTTTGCTCCTTGGCAGTTTGTTGCGCTGAGTTGTTTTGCCCTTGGGCAGGGCTGCCTCTCCCGAGGAAGTATTTGGGAGGGTGTTTATAACGAAACATCGGGAAAGAGAACAGCAGGGGTACCCAAGGGTCATCTAGTCCAACCCCATGCCATGGGGAGGGGGTTATCAGGAAACCCCCGGATAGGAAAGGAAAGGAGACACTGGCCTCCATTTCCGAGGTTTTTGTCCCCCCCCCCTCCGCCGCCCAGCCTTGTTGTCCTTTGCTCACCACCGGGGTACGGTCTTAAATAAATCATTTACTAAGGGGGCAGTTCCAGGCAAGGCTCCGTCTGCGGCGGCTCAAAGCAAGGGGCGGGGCACTTCCGGGGTTTTCTATTTTTGGGGGGGGGAGGGGGAGGTGAAGGAACAGAGAAGGGCAACCTGGGAGATTTCCAGAGCTTGGAAACCTACATCGCCTCGAACTCAGGGCAGCAAAGTCACTTCTTCGGATCATGATGGAGATCCCCGTGTCTCCTTCCAAAGGGATGCTTAGCCCGTCCCCCGGGGCATCTCTGGGCAGGAGAAAGGAAACAAGAAAAGGAGCAAGAGACATACATTTCGGGGCGGGGGGGGGGTATCGATCTATCGGTGGGAGCAGAAAGAATTAAAACGGCATCGAAGGGTCTCACCGACGCGACAGCATTCACATTCAAACAGAACAGAACAGAGCAAAAGAAAACCCCATCCATCGAGGCTTTGAGAACCCTGGATCCTTGGCCTCCCTGAGCGCGATCGCTTGGCCTTTGCTCGAGGGTTCCGTGGGGAAGCCAGGGCTCCGGGCGGACCCCCTGGTCCTGGGCACTGTCGCCCGGATCCCAGGGTCCTCCGTCCCTTCCAGGGCCTTGGCGGCTGGGAGGCTGGCTTGGCCGGCTTTGGAGGGAAAGGGTCGGAAAGGGAGCAAAGACTCGCCAGGACCAATTGGGTGTGGGTCAACAGAATCTCCAAAGACCCTCCTTTCATCCTTTGTTTTCCTTCCTTCTTTTCATCCTTCCTTCCTTCCTTCCTTCCCTCTTTTCATTCTTCTTTCCTTCATTCCACCCTTCTTAGTTAATCATTTACTCTTTGCATTTTGCCCGAAGCTGCCTTCTCCAGAAGCAAAAGCCTCCCCCCCTTTAATGGCGACTCGGGTCCCCTTGGCACTTGGAAGAGCAAACGCGTCGCGACCCTCTTGATTTCAATGGGACTCCGGGATAGGTGATCCGAATCAGCATGAAATTTGGATCTAACCCATGCCCCCCCTCTCTCTCATCCCCTCGAGTGAGCCATCTTAGTTATTTCCCCTTGCAACATTAACAGAACGCCACCACTAGATACAGTTGATTTAGAAAGGTTTGGGGGACCGTTTTGATTTCTTTATTCCTCATATAAACACGTATCTTACTTGCTCACTTCTCTGCTAACAGCTCCTTTATTCTCCAGTGACAACCATGGTCTTTGGTTTAGTTATTTTTTTATTGACAAAGTATAAAACAACACAGCTTTTTGTGGGTTTTGGGGGCTATGTGACCATGTTCTAGAAAAGATTCGCCTGTCAGAAGATGCCAGCCACAGATGCAGGTGAAACATCAAGAATAAACTCTTCTAGAACATGGCCACTCAGCCCCCAAAACCCACAAAAAACTATACTGAAGATGCCGGCTATGAAAGCCTTCGACTTCACATAAAACAACGCAGTTCATCACTCATATCATATATAAACAAAAACAGTATAATCTCGACATATCTGTATCTAGCTTCTTATTCGTATCTTGTTTTTTTTACCATCCACTCTCACCCTTTCTCTCTGGTTATTCCCATTCTTATCTTCTTTCACTCACCCCGACGTTGGTCTTTGGTTTATGAAAAACCTTTTCCGTCTTTAATACCTAACTCTCTTCTTTGGTCCTGACGAGTGCCCTAGTTTGGAGAAGTTTGTTCATAAACAACGTCCCCGTCTGAAGTAATTAGGAGTTGCGTTTTTATCTCTGGATCTTTGTTACGAGTTTGCATTCTGAGTAGATTGTCCTCATTTTACTAGAAAGTAAGGTACATTGAAATCAAGGTAGATTGAAATGATTGCATTCAGAAGGCTTGGACACCCCCCCCCCCCCCCCCCCCCCCCCCCACCCAGAGTAAAGGGAAAGCACCTGATTCCATTTCCACTTTACTCCCGCGAAGTGCTACTCGGGCCTACAGCTCCAAGCAACGCTTATGATGAATGCAGCCCACCATCTTTCTGATACTTCCGAAAAATCATATCGCAAGCCATTTAAAATCGAAATTAAGAGCTTCAAAGTCCACCAAGTTTCAAGGAAATCTTGCACTGAAATCTGCAAGACTGAATTGTTTTTTTCCTATCAGGTGGATCCTACCTTCACGTTTGATTATTTTAACCGCCACCTTTTCAAACGTTTTATTTATTAACAGTCAACTTTTAAAAATGACTAATCTATTATATGGCATTGTGAAGGTACCAACGCAGGGGATACGCGCTTTGTTGCGACAAAGCGGTTCTTTAAAATACAGCATTGTGTGTTTATTGGATTTTAAAGGTATAAACGGGAAGCGAGAGAAAATAAACAGAAATAAATGGAGCATCAAGGTCAGGAGGAGTAGGCATATGCATTAAAGAAAAGTGACCTCATGTCTAAAGAGATAATAAAGTGTAGCATAACTTGCTCTGTAAACTGAGGTCTTACGGAGACTCACCTGGGAACAAACATCATTTAACTAATTTCTACCCTGCGGCTAAACGTATGAAGCGACGAAGATCCACAACTGCCACTAGAGGAAAACACCATCTTAAACGTCCCCATTACCTAGGACACACCAGCATCGAAAGAGTACCAGAAAAAACAACAATCTCCCCCGCTAAAAGGCGGCTTCACCTATTAATATTGGCCCCCGCTCCTTGCTCACACTAATACGTCAGTTATTACTCTATAAATTGAAAATTTACATTAAAAATTTAAAGCTTAGAAGGGAAGACGCTCGATTTTTTAAAACTATGGTTCAGCTCAGTGTCATTCTTCACACTGGATGAAAGAGGCGTCGCTGGTTTTGAAAAGGTGACTGATTTTGGCACATCGGGGCTTTACCCTTCTCATCTGGGTGGGCATCTTTTGTCTGCTTGGTTCCTTCCCTCCCCGAGGAATCGTTCGCAAGCCACCCGCCTCAACATTAGGAGGAACTTCCTGAGAGTAAGGGCTGTTCGACAGTGGAACAAACTCCCTCGGAGTGTAGTGGAGTCTCCTTCCTTGGAGGTCTTTAAGCAGAGGCTGGATGGCCATCTGTCAATGGGGATGCTTTGATTGTGATTTCCTGCATGGCAGGATGGGGTTGGACTGGATGGCCCTTGCGATCTCTTCCAACTCTATGATTCTAGTCAAAAGCTGGCCTCCTGAATAAAAGGGAGTCCCCCTTTCCTGAGCATGCGCTCTTTCCAAGAAGGCCCCTCAACCCAAACAGCTGACCTAGGGCTCCCAGAGAGCTCCTGGTTTGGGGGGGGGGGGAGGCACTAGGTCAGGTTAGGAGGAAGAGACTGTAACCAACTTAAGTAGGAAAACTCTTTGTATTGACTGAGGTTCAAAACACACTTCAGAAACAATCCAGTTTGAGACCCCTTGAACTCCCCTGGTTCAATGCTAGGGAATCCTGGGAGGTTTAGTTTTGTGAGACCTTTAGCCTTCTCTGTCAGAGCACTGTGGTGCTACAGCAAGCTACAATTCCCAGGATTCCCTAGCACTGAGCCAGGGCAGTTCAAGCGGTCTCAAAGTGGGTTATTTCTGCAGTGTGTTTTGGACACGCCTGAAGGAAAGAGGCGGAGGGATTCGGATAGATTGGAGTCCACCAATGTCTGTTCCTCAGAACATATCCAGGGGTAGCCTCGGTTGGCCATGTAGCAAAGTACGATAACATCCACAAGCCACAAAATAAACGCGGCCAACGCATGATGTCTTCTTCTGTGCTTTTGGGTGGGCCAAGGCAGGCATCCTCGTTTTGTAGAGGATGCTATTGTATTTTCCCCAGTTCGCTTCCAAGGAGTCCTTTGGTATTTTTTTCATTTGATCCAGACTGACAGGCAATGCCTTCCTCCCATTACTACCATAACCAGTAATAGTTGGAGGCTTTGGAAGAAGGAAAAAATCTTGCCAGAAAGGCCAGCTGAATGGGCGCTGGGTGCCCCCCTGGTTCCAGTCTCAGAGGAAAGGCGGTTTGCGGAGAATCGCCGGCGCCTAACTCAACTGCCAGAGCAAAGCCACTCCGGCGCAGTTTCCCTTCTTTCCTTGGAGGTCTTTAAACAGAGGCTGGATGGCCATCTGTCGAGGATGAGATTGAGAGTTCCTGCATGGCAGAATGGGGTTGGACTGGATGGCCCTTCGGGTCTCTTCCGACTCTAAGATTCTATGATTCTGTTCTATTACAGTGAGTGTCCGTTTCCGCAGACAAAGGAAAGCGGAGGCATTTGGTGGCACTTTTGTGGGATGCATCCATACTGGAGAAACAATCCGGGTTGAGACCGCTTGAAGCTGCCACAGCTCCATGCGGTGGAATTCTGGGAAGACCGTCTTATTTCCCCATTGTGGATGGACTTTTAAATGCGAGGATGGATTTTTGTGGATTACAATCTGCTGGTTTAGACCCAGGGAGGGAGAGTACTGTCATCTCACACACACATACACCCACCCGCTCCAGGGCCAGAGGGCTCCAGGCGGCGGAGAGGCCCAGCCTGAGGAGGAACCCCGGGGTTTGCAGCCTGTTGCAGCCGGTTCCAGGCATCCCCAGCTCCCCCCCGTTGGGTACCCTCATCCGAGCATCCTTAAACACCGCGGCCGAGTAAAATGGTGTGTCTTATATAAAATGGCAAAATCAAGGATTGCTTTTAGGAATATATGTGTGTGTGTGTGTGTGTGTATATATATATATATCATTTATTTGTGTGTGTGTGTGTATTCCAAAAAGCAAATCTTGATTTTGCAAAAAGCAAACCTATAGATGGGGGGGGGGGGGGTATTTTCAAGCTCTGGCTGTCTGGATAAGGCTCCCCCCCCCCGTGGATGGCTCGGAGAGCGCCAGGGCAGTTACAGCGGGATCGTCGCGATGCAGTGGCGCCTCGCGTGGCGGGTGATGATCCCGAGTCCTGCCCCGAGAGAAGCAGCCGCCTTCCTTGCCTTGGCACTGGGGCCGCCTTGGGTCTTCGGGGACCCGGGCGGACTTCCAAGCAAGGAACCCAAAAGCCCCGACCAGCTCCGATGTGCTAATATTTTTTTGCCGGGGGGGGGGGGAGAAAAAGGAGGCGGAGGGAAGGGATTTTGGAGAGAGCCCCCTTCGCCTCTTTCTGCAGCCTCCTTCCCATGCCGCCCCCTCCACGCGATGCGGAGGTTTCATTTTAAGAGTCCATGCGCATTGGAGAAATAATCCTGTTTCAGACCGCTTGAACTGCGAAGGGGAGGGGGTCAAAGAAAGAAAAGCTGGAAACGAAGGGGGGAGGATCTGGGGTGAGGGGGCGCAGATGGATCTTATGTATACATTATTGTACGATTCTACTGCTGTGCGCAGTATTCTTGTTGTTACAAAAAGCGGGATACAAAGAAAAGTTTTATCGATTGACTGATTGATGATGGATGCCGCCTCCCCCTCGGTCTCCAGCCCCTCTTTTCCCCCACCAGCCCCCCTCCCCTGGGTCCATTCTGCCAAGTGGCTCTGCGCCAGGGCTGCCCTCGGCCTTCCGCCGGGGGCCAAGCAAGCGTGCTCTCGACCCGACCAACCTGGATCTTTCATTATTCATTAATTTACTCTTGAACCAAGTCCCCCTCCTTCTCCGAGGCAACGCTGGGCAGAGCCCTGCCAACAGGAGCAGTTGGTGTCAGGCCTGGCCAATTGGCCCACTGGAGCAGCCAGGCATCCATCATCAAGAAGCAGGGCCCAGGGAAGGGAAGGGGGGCCGGCTGCGGGTCCAGGCCAAGGGTCCTCCCTCCCGCTTAAAGGCCTCTCTCCCCAGCCATCTTGCCTAAGAGGGCTTTTTGTGGGTTTTTCAGGCTCTGTGACCCTGTTCTAGGAGAGTTTATTCCAGACGTTTCACCAAACATCTGTGGCATCTGGCATCTTCAGAGAAGATGCATCTTCAGAGAAGATGCAGAGAAGATCTTCTCTGAAGATGCCAGATGCCACAGATGCTGGCGAAACTTCAGGAATAAACTCTTCTAGAACAGGGCCACAGAGCCTGAAAAAACAAAAAAACTTATGGATGCCAGCCATGAAAGCCTTCGACTTCACATCTTGCCTAATGTTCCTCTGAAGATGCTAGCCTCAGCTGCTGGCTAAACGTCAGGAACAAACTCTCCTAAAACAAGGCTTCAAAGCCCACCTACCTCCCAAACCCTATTGCTCTGATGCTCCATCCATTTTGCTGCAGACCGCTTTGAAGTTCTCCTTCCTTCCCATTGTCCTATCGAGCAAAGGCTACTCCACAGGCTACTACTAGCCCATCATCCACGATTAGACCAGGCTACTACTAGCCCATCATCCACGATTAGACCAGGCTACTACTAGCCCATCATCCACGATTAGGCCAGGCTACTACTAGCCCATCATCCATGATTAGACCAGGCTACTACTAGCCCATCATCCACAATTAGACCAGGCTACTATTAGCCCATCATCCACAATTAGACCAGGCTACTACTAGCCCATCATCCATGATTAGACCAGGCTACTACTAGCCCATCATCCAC
>NC_056522.1:174588167-174622620 GCF_019175285.1 Sceloporus undulatus | reverse complement strand
CACGATTAGACGACTCCCACTTAGAATCCTACTTCAGTTTACTGCTTTGGATGTAATGGATCTTGCTGCTAAGGCTACATAACCTAAAGACCACCCCCACCAGGGTACCCCCAAATCCAAATCTTGTTCAGTTTTATATACTGTTTATTTATTTATTCATTTAATTCATTTGTAGGCCCCCTTTCTCCCTCCAAAAGGTAGCTCACAAGATAAAACCACTTAAAAAAAAAACAATTAAAACAACCCAGTTAAAACAAAGTAACATTAAGATTGAAAAAACATGCAAAAGTTGAAACACATAATCTTTGGAGGTCTTTAAGCAGAGGCTGGATGGCCATCTGTTGGGGATGCTTTGATTGAGAGTTCCTGCATGGCAGAATGGGGTTGGACTGGGTGTCCCTTGGGGTCTCTTCCAACTCTATGATTCTATGATTCTATAAAACACCTATCCCATATAAAAGCCACTCTGTCAAGTCTTGCCTGAATAAAAATGTTTTTACTTGCCAAGGAAAGGCCAGCTAGCCTCCAGTAGAAGGGAGTTCCAGAGGGTGGGAGCAGCCACTGAGATTTAATGCATACTGTTATGACCACTGAACACCCTACTTCTTATACAGTGGATCCCACTATGCCACAACAGTGATTAGTATGTTTAACTGATAAGTTATAACAATATATCACTAACATTCTGCTCAGTGTTTTGCATAAAGGAGAGAGACACAAGTCCTTCCGATAAAGTATGTCCAAGTGAGACATACATACACACAAATATTACTTCTTCATCATTTTCATCATTAAAATATCACTAGATTGCATTTCCTTAGATGCTTTACAGTCATCATCTCAATTGTTCTTGCAGTCACTCCATAAAGTAGCCCATAAACAAGTTTTCTATAGCACAGTAAGGAAACAATGGTATCATTGGTTCCTTTATTAGAGCAACTAGAAAAACACAAGTGTAAGATTTATGCTTCAAGAATCAAACTCAAGACGTGTGTGTGTGTGTGTGTGTGTGTGTGTGTGTGTGTGTGGACTCTGAATTTGTTGTTGTTAACTCCCTCCAATCGATCTCAGCCCATGGTGACCCTGAGACATCTCCAAGGCCCTCTGTCCTCCACTGCTCTGCTCAACTCCTGCAAACTCATACTTCTGATCTCTTTAATAGAGTCAATCCATCTTGCATGAGGCCTCCCTCTCTTTCTACTTCCCTCTACCGTTCTTAGCATTACTGTTTTTTCCAATGATTCATGCCTTCTCATGATGTGTCCAAAGTACGACAACCTGAGTTTTGTCATCTTGGCTTCTAGGGAGATTTCTGGTTTGATCTGCTCCAGGACTCATTTGTTTATCCTTTTGGTTGTCCATGGGATCCCCAGCACTCTTCTCCAGCACCACATCTCAAATGAATTGATTTTCTTCCTCTCAACTTTCTTAACTGTCCAGCTCTCACATCCATACATGGTAATAGGGAATACGATGGCTTGTATGATTCTAACTCTTGTGCTCAGTTGCATATCCTTGCATTTTAAGATCTTCTCTAGTTCTTAATAGCTGTCCTTCCCATTCTTAATCTTCTTCTGATTTCTTTGCTGCAGTCTCCATTTTTATCAATATTTGATCCCAGGTATGATAATTCTTTTACTATTTCTGTTTCTTCATTGTCTGATTCATATTTGTGTGGGTTCTATGTGGTCACTATTTCTGTTTTCTTTATGTTCAACAATAGGCCTGCCTTTGCACTTTCTTCCCTGATCTTTCCTAGTAAGCGTTCCAGGTCTTTGAGGTTTTCTGCTAATATTGTGGTGTTATCTGCGTACCTCAGATTGTTGATATCCCTTCCTTCTATTTTCACTCTTCCTTCTTCTGTGACCAAGCCTGCTTTTATTACAATATGCTCTGCATATAAGTTGAACAAGTAGGGTGATAAGGTGCAGCCTTGCCTGACTCCTTTGCCAATTGGGAACCATTTTGTTTCTCCATGTTCTGTTCTGACAGTAGCCCCTTGTCCTGAGTACAGATTCCTCATCAAGACTATCACACGTCTTGGCACTTCCATATCAAAGATCATCTTATCTGATCAGTTTTTGTTATTACTGCTGTAATTTGTTTATGTGTTCAGTGTTTGCAATCCACAATTCACAAAGTTTTTTCAAACAAAAAGAGGGGGAATGCATTGCCTTGGAGAGTGGTGGAGTTCTCTTGGAGGTTTTTAAACAGAGGGGCCATCTGTGGGTGGGTGGGGTGCTTTGGCTGTGTTTTCCTGCATGGCAGAAGGGATTGGAGTGAATGGCTGTTGAGGTCTCTTCCAACTGCATGATTCTATTCTAAGACTGTGGAGGCTCAGTTGGACATGCCTTGACATCCATGAAGGAACCTCAGTTCCCTTCCAACTTACCATACCTTACAGAGATGTTGTAAGGTTAAAAAGAGGAGAGGTGGTGACACACACATGATGCCTTGAGCTTTTTAGAAGTTAAATGGGATGTACATTTACTACATAAAATAAGTAATCAGACTTTCATTAAGTACATTAAGAGTTGCTTAACACCAGAGCTGGAAGTGGAGGGAGAGGTCAGGAGCTGATCAAAGACCAGTGGATGTGGATTAGGGAAAAAAAACACATCAGCACATGTCAGAAAAGGTAGTTCAGGTTACTGTGGTGTGTATTCAAGTCATTTCTAACTTATGGTGACTGTAGGGTGACCTTATCACAGGGTTTTCTTGGCAGAATTTTTTCAGAGGGGTTTTGCTCTTGCCTTCAGATTACCCAATGGGTTCCTGTAACCAAATGGGGATTTGAATCCTGGTCTCCTAGTGTTCTAGACCAGCATTCAAATCATTATACCATGCTGGCTCTCTGGTTAAGGTCACCCTTCCCTTTGCAATAACAACAACAACAACAACAACAACAACAACAAATGCACTGGGAAAGACTGGAAAGCAATCTGGCAACTTTTCACAGGTTTGTTTGTGCAGTTCTCCATGGAGTTGATTTGCTTGGAAAACGGCAAGCCTTAACAGCAACAAAAAAACATAGACAGAGATCACAGAAGACAACTTGTGGTTTATTAGAAACCATGCTTGAGTCTTTGCAGGGCTAGAACATAGACTGGTGCATTGGGGTATAATCTGTAATACCATAGTGGGGTGGCTGGGGGTGGGTGCTGATGCAGGCATAAAATGGTTATCTTCCCATAGGGCAATGGAGATGCAATCTAGGACTCAAGACTAAGCACAGTCAGTAATTTGCAAACAAATACAATCTAGCAAGTCCAGGGATATCAACTAAAGCCAGGGATAAAGAAACTCTAGCCTTCTACATGTTTTGGCCTACAACTCCCATCAGTCCCATTCATCATGCCCAATGGTAAAGCATTTTCGATTATATACTTCACATCTGAAGAGTTATTACTTCAAGATCAGATTAATGTGCCTCCTAGACCAACTAATGCATACCTGGCACATAACCTGAATACACACACACACACACACACACACACACACACACACACACACACATAAAACAAAAAGTGTAGTAGTAAGATTTATTCGGTCGTTGACCAGTATACAAAATAACTTGATAAAATAATAATTGCAAAATACAATTATTAATAACTGTTAAAAACAATTTCAGATACAAATTCAAGGTCATATAAAAAGTGTTATTTTGCCATGGTGCAAAATACATATTGTAAGCTTTCAAGGCACACAGGCTTCTTCATCATGTTAAAAGTCATTTTAGGGGAAGAAATGTGATAATGAAGAGTAAGAGAACTGAATCTTTCTTGAAATGTTAAAGCTGAGTTTAAGATGGTAGTGGAGGGAGGTTTACACACTTTGTTGGCCATGAGGTATTTAGGACACAAAAGCAAAGCAAAAAATTAACTTGTTCCTCTTTGCTAGAAACAAAGGTAACTCCTTTTAGATCTAGCCAGTACACATCCTATGTGAGGTTACAAACCACTTTGTAGGCAGAATACTGGGAGTCCCTTGAGAAGCCTCTGTACTGATACATCTGGAGGAAAAAATTGGGTGCTGTAAAAGGTGAAATGTGCCAATGAGACCCAACATCAAACTGTTTTACTTTAGCTGGAAGCAAAAAAACCTCAGCGAATATGTTCCACTCCATGCATTCAGGATTCCCCTGAGGTGGCCAAATCTGGTATTTTCATATCTCTCTCTCTCTCTCTTTCTCTCTCTCCCTCCCTCTCTCCCTTCCTCTCTTGCTTTGTGTGAGTGCCCCCCCTCATCCATCCAGGGTAGCTATATTAACCATGCAGCAAAAGATAGAAAACAAAAACAAAACAAAACAAAAAGCACATTATGATATGTATAACCTCAAAAGAACATAGTTTGCAATAAGACTTCCACAACACAGCATGGATCTGATACATGAACACACAAAAATCCAGATCCACTACAATGGAATGATCACAAGAACATTGAGGAAAATCATCAGGCACTGTAGACCAGCACGTGAATATAAAAAACATCATGATCATCAGCTGATCTATCTAATGCAGTGATGGCGAACCTATGGCACGTGTGCCCGAGGTGGCACTCAGAGCCCTCTCTCTGGGCACATGTGCCATTGCCCCAGCACAGAGTTTGCCAGAGTTTGTTACTAGAAAGCCAGAGGGACATGGCACTTTGCAATAAATAAGTGGGTTTTGGGTTGCAGTTTGGGCACTTGGGGTCTAAAAGGTTCACCATCACTGATCTAATGTTTGCATGTGGTGAAGTGGATGAGTCCATGAAAACTTAAACCAGAAATTTCTTTCTCTTATTTTCAAAGGTGCCACCTTTGCATCTTTTGATGTCTTGTCTGAAGTTGAACTACATGATAACTGGTGGAGCTTACCAAATAGTATTGATAACTTGCATGGAAAAATAAGCATGTGGAATCTGTACCTTCCAACTTTGACGGGTGACCATTTGTTATAAATGTTTTTTTTCCTGAAGGAAGCATAGGATATTTTCAAAGTAATATACAAAAATCAGCAACCAAAACTTTACTGTCCCTTTTTCCAGAGATGCGATAAATTACCCCAGTTTAAGACAACTGTGATCCAATGTTAAATGTGGACAGGCAGTTCTGTAGGTGTAATACAACTGTTCTAAATTGAATGTGAACCTGGAAGAATGATTGTAATTGAGTGTGGGTGCAGCCCCCACAGGAGTATGACAGTGCAATTGTAATTAAAAGTGAGAGTAGCATTGTGAGCATAATGAGATGTGAGTGTTATGGAGAGTGTATATAACTGAATGTCAAATTGTCTGCATGAGTATATGTTAGCAGAGGCAAGGGTGATGGTAACTGAATGTGAATGAGATATTGGGAGCATGGTTGATTTGCATATGTCTCCCAATGGGTATGGATGTGATGGAATAGAGGTACTGCATGGGACCACTGAAGTGTAACTGTGGCAGAACATCTGGAAATTCCTTCTCTTCAGCAAAACATATGTACCATGCATGCACTTGAATCACATCATCTCATCACTGGTGTAGTTTACTGAGGCTGAGGTTTGGTTAATGAATGCCACAAAACAAAGCCAGCTAGTTAGTTCTATTTAACTAACTAAAGCTTTTTACTACAAATTAAATTCCAGATGCTTTATACTGAATTATCTTTAAAAATAAATAAAAATAACGAACAAGATATGCATTTGGAAAGGATGGAAAAAGAAAACAGTCATGAGTTAGGGATTTGGGAAAGAAGGTACCGAAGCTGAGAAGGTAGCAGAAATGTCCTTGGAGAGTCCTGTTCCATGTGGATTGTACAGATGTACTAGTACTCTTTTCTTGACACTAAATTTGGAGAGTAAGCCTATTTGCCATCAGTTTCCCTTCCAGGTTACATGAAAACTAGCAGATTATCATAATCATAATCTAACTGTTAGAGTGCCTCTGCACTCTTTATTTGTGAGGAGACCAATTCTGCTGCTCTGGCTTACAGTTACAATGTTATAGACAGAGTCTGTAAGTATTAGAAAAGAGTGTCATTATCACAAAAAAGTCAATGTGGGTTTACAAAAAACAAGTTGTATCAGACTAATCTTATCTCTCTTTTTTAAAAATAAAATTACCAGCTTGGTATGTGAAAATAATGCTGTGGATATAGCATATTTTGATTCTAGTAAGGCCTTCAACAAGGTTCCTCATCATATTCTTCCAAACAAGCTAGTAAAATGTGGGCTAGACAAGGCTAATGTTAGGTGGATTTGTAATTGGTTGACCAGCCGAACGCAAAGGGTGCTCAGCAATAGCCCCTCTTCATCCTGGAGAGAAGTAACCAGTAGGGTGCCACAGGATACTGTCCTGGGCCCAGTACAACATCTTTATCAATGACTCGGATGAAGGAATAGAGGGCATGCTTATTAAATCTGCAGATTCCAAATTGGGAGAAGTAGATAATGCCCCAGAGGAGAGCATCAAAATAAAAAATGATCTCAATTATATTCATTAAAATTCTTGTATTGTTTTTAATCTGTCGCTCTGGGAGAAATCCAGCTTGATCTTTGTGTATCCATTGTGACAAGGTTTGTTTCAGTCTGTCGGCCAATATTGAGACAAAAATGTTATAAGCTAAATTTAAAAGGGATATTGGTCCGTAATTCTCAATCGATTCGGCATCTCTATTTTCTTTGGGTATCAAAGAAATCATCACATTACACCAAGTTTGCGGGTATCTTCCCATTTCTATTTCTTTTATGGTATCATATAATGGTGCCACTAATTCTTCTGCAAAAATCTTATGGTATTTAGCTGTTAATCCATCTGGTCCTGGAGCTTTGTTTTCTTTAATTTTTTAATTGCTGCCTGTACTTCATCCTTTGTAATTGGAGTATTCATTTTCTTTCTCTATTCTGCTGTAAATTTAATTATTTTTCCACTTTTGATAAATTCTTTAATTTCTTTTCTTTTAGTTTCAGTTAGTTCTTCTGCTTTATAAAGATTTTTATAATATTCTGTAACTATTCTTCTAATTTGTTTAGGATGCTTATATTCCTTACCTTTCTCTTTCAATTTAATTATAGCTTTGTTTTCTCTTTGTTTTTTGATTTTATATGCCAGCCATTTGCCTGATTTATTAGCATGCTCAAAATAGTGTTGTTTTGTATATTTCACCCTATCGGCTACTTGTTGTTTAATTTTTTGATTTAATTGATTTCTTATTATTTTTAATTCTTGGTCTAATTTTCTATCCTTGGGATTTTGTTTAAACTCTAATTCTTTTTGTTTTAACTTTTCCAATAGTTCTTTCTCTCTTTGTCTTTCAATTTTTCCCCTTATTTCTTGTTGTATTAATTGACCTCTTACAACTGCTTTGCTAGCTTCCCACACAATATGTGCTGGCATTCTGGCAGTCATGTTTTCTTGAAAAAGGTAATGTAATTCACTCTTTATTTTATGAATAATCTCTTAGTCTCTCAGTAAATAATTCTTCAATTTCCATGTAAATTGTTTATTATTGGATTTTAAGTCCATACTGATGGCATTGTGGTCTGACAAGGTCTTGGGTAGTATTTCTATTTTCCTAATATGCTTACATAAATCTTTTGAGGCACATATAAAATCAATTCTCGACCATGTCTTAAACCTGTCTGAGTAGAAAGTAAAATCTTTGCTTGTTATGTATTGTTCTCCACATGTCAATTAAGCTTAATTCTTCTATTAATTCAAATGTTGATTCAGGTAACTTCCCTTGCTCCCCCCCCCCTTTTACATTAGATCTGCCTATTTTTGGGTCCCATAACCCATTCCAGTCTCCTATTATAATTTTCTCATACCCCCATCTCATTATTATTTGATACAATTTTTTAAAATAAAATTCTCCTTTATTTTCTTGTGGAGCATATAAATTAACTAATAATATTTTTTCAGCCTGTAATTTTATTTCAATTCCTATAAAGTAGCCCTCTTTGTCTCTAAAAATCTCTTTAGCAATACCTTTTTAATTTTACATAGATTGCAACTCCCTTTTTCTTCTGTCTCTCATTTCCGGCTGCAAACAATTCAACTAGCTTTTTGTTTTCCAAAACAAATTTATCTTTTTCTTTGATATGTGTTTCTTGCAAACATATCCATTTTGCTTTTTGTTTTTTCTAGAAAATAAAATATTTTCCTTCTTTTATATTTTGAATTTAATCCATTGATATTCCATGATAACAGTCTAATTGACGTTTGGTATTTTTCTGGTTTGTTGTTTTACTATTTATATATATCTATGTGTATGTATTCCCCTATTTGTTGTTTTATTATCTATTTCTTCTATTCCTTTTTGTTCTCTTTTTTCCTTTCTTCTTTTCTATAAATTCTATATTATAACTATTTTGGGTATTCTCTTTTTCTCTCTGTCTATTCCTTAATCTGGTTTTGAGCTCCTGGTCTGATTCTGTTTCCCTTTCATCTTCCGTTGTTATTTTCTCAGATTCCTCTATACTTTCTTTTCCTTTATCTTTTTGGGGTTCTCTCTCTCCAGCCTCTGTTGTTTATTCACTATTATTAATTAGGAAGTCTCTCATCTTTTCTTCTGTATTTATAACCCATTTTTTATGCCACCGCAAATAGCTTGCAGCGGTACGAGCACGTCGCTGCTGCGTGGCACCATTTGGATGCTGCGCATCAGTGACGTCATCACTGCGTGCACCGTCCATTCAGCACCACGCAGGAGGATGCCCTTGTTACATGCAAGGGGCGAGGGGTGTGTGGGCGGAGCGTCCCTCGCACATGACGAGGGCGTCTTTTGGGGCCGGTATGTTCCACGCCTATATCCCCCTCGTTTTGTGCTGAAGTTGAAGACATAGACTAGGAGAGTGCATCCATAGCATACATTATGTTAGCACCTTTGGGCAGGATTAGTCTGCCCAGTCTCCCTAGAGTTTTCATACATTTGGGTACTAATTGTCTCAGTGTAGTAAGCTTTTATCTTTATGCTGAGAAAAGCCTCCCTTCTTGATATCTGTTAAAACTTTAAAACAGCCCAAGCTGCAACAATCCCTTCCCTGGTCACTTGACAGTCTGGGCAACAGTTCTCTGCTGGCAAGCTAAGCATGGGCTGTTTGTGCTCTCTGGGGAAAAAATCATGGGCTCTTTTTTCAATGACTGCCTGCAACTAGAAGTATGTCAGGAGATCTAGGAATATGGAGAAATATTTTCAGTTGGTTGGACCATGAATCAGTCCAACCCAACTGTCTGGCACTGGCTATTTCAGGAGTCTTTCCTTGCCCTACCTGGAGGTCTCTAGTATTCCCAATAGTCTCCCATCTGAATTATTAACCAGTTCCAATCTTGCTTTACTTTTGAAATCAGACCCCACCTGGAATATTGTGTCCAGTTCTGGGCACCACAATTCAAAAAGATGTTGAGAAACTGGAGCATGTCCATAGGAGGGCGACTAAAATGGTGAAGGGTCTGGAAACCATGCCCTATGAGGACAACTTAGGGAGCTGGGGAGAAGACAAGGTTAAGAGGTGATATGATAACCCTGTTTATATACTTAAAGGCATACCATATTGCAGAGGGAGCAAGCTTGTTTTCTGCTGCTCCAGGGAACAGGACCCGGAACAATGGATGCAAGCTACAGGAAAAGAGATTCCACCTCAACATTAGGAGGAACTTCCTGACAGTAAGGGCTGTTCAACAGTGGAACAAACTCCCTCAGAGTCTCCCTCCTTGGAGATCTTTAAGCAGAGGCTGGATGGCCATCTGTCAGGGATTCTCTGATTGTGGTTTCCTGCATGGCAGGGGTTGGGCTGGTTGGCCCTATTGGTCTCGTCCAACTCTATGATTCTATGAAATCAGATGAGATAAGGTGCATTCATAGTAGTACAGAGACTACATGCAGTCTTCAGATCTTGGCCTTAAGGAGTATCCATGAGTAACACCAGTTTGCACCTAGAAAAGAGATGCAAAACAAACTGATCAAACATTTGAGACTGGGATTCCAGAAAATCCTTACTACAAGAATTAGATTGTAGGCATACTTTTTCAGGAATAAATCTCATTTAGCTTGGCAAACTTGGGTCTAAATAAATATGTACACAGGCTGTCAATTTCATGAACTGTGGTTTAGGTCAGCAGAGATATAATGTGGTTTTTCTTGAGGTCTGCAAAAAATACATTTAGAAAAAAAGTATACTGGTCTATGAAGCTGTAATCCTAGTTGGGGCCAATGTGATGAGAGGTTTCTATTTCCTGACCATTGAGGTTTTCTATAAAGATTTTGCCAGCTGGTTAGTTCCAAATATTTATTTAAATGCTTTTAAAAAGCCCCAGGAAGCTGTTTAATTCCGTTCTAGTGGTAAAGTAGGTGTGTGTGTGCGCGCGCGCATGTGCTTTGATTCACCAAGAGCAAAGCCTACATTTTTTTTGTTTTTGTTTTTCTTTCAGTAAAATATTCATTTAAAATATTTTATTCCCTTTGCCATGTTCTTGAGGCTACTTAACAATTTTTTTAAACTGTCAGTAGATAAAACTGTACAACAACACTATCTCAATCAATTAGAAATGGATATATAATAACCAAACCTCACCAACAGTAGCAATATTTTAATAACAAAAGTACCTGTGAGAACAAACAGATTTTATACCTCTAGCAGTAGCTGTGTGGGCCATATAGCAAATCCAATAACATCCAAACAATGATACCTTTATTGGACCAACCAAAATGCACAATTACATGTTGCAAACTTTCGAAGTCACACTGGCTTCTTCATCCAGCAAACAGGAGAATGAAATTGAAGTCATAGGCCTGCATTTTCTGTTTCTGGTCTTAGTTCAGATGGTAGGGACCTCCCCCTTTGGCCATGTGGTCACTGGTAGATTTTCAAAGTCAAGGCCCAGCACTCTCTTTAAACAGTTCTTTGAAGGAAGTGTTGGCACCAATTACATTTACTCAGAAGCAGGTTTATCAGTTTCATCCTGTGCAACCTGAAACTCACTCTACACAAATTATCCATCACCTAGTCAAACCCAATGTTTTCCCCAGCACGCATTCTCTAGTACTGTAGTTTTTGAGATGAGTATGTATATGCATATGTACTTGTATGTAAACATTAAAACATGAAATTCCTTCCATTGATTGCAGTGTTGCTGCAGAGAGAGTTTCACCATGTGCCCACCTGTTTGTGTGTGCAAAGCCTCAGGCAAGCAAACCAATCTCCATTTCAATTTTTTCAAGGATAAGTCTAAAGTGAGGAGTAGCAGAAAACAAAGGCCTGTTACAGACTGCCAAAATAAAGCTGCTTCAGGTCTCTTTGGAGGTATGCTATTTAAATGATGCATGCATCCTAAGAATCCGGAAGCTGCACCAAAGCTGCACTCCAGTGCTTAGGAATGGAGTGTGGCTTTGGCGTGACCTCCGGACATTTAGGACCCATGCATCATTTAAATAGCATACCTCCAAAGAGACCCGAAGCAGCTTTATTTTGGCAGTCTGTAACAGGCCATTGATCACATAATAGAATAACAGAATAAAAGTGTGTGATGGTGCTGGTGATGATGATAACAATACCAGTGGTCAACATGCGATATTTATGGGAAAGAGGGTTAGTTCTTTATCCAAATATAATGGCTGAGAGAACATGAGAATGATCCACATGATAAGGAAACCATAGTGGACAGTGGAATTGCAGTGTAGACTGTTAGAAATGACATGTCCCCTAGAACTCACCCTGGAGAGGGGACAGCAGGTAACTGCTTTTGCCTCCTTGGTTCTGTAAATGCAAGTGACTCAAGATTAAAATTAAACAAAACTCTTTTGAAGCCAGGGCCTGAATCAATCATGCTGCGGTCATTCACCACAGTGTTGCTGCTGCTGCTGCTGTTATATGCCTTCAAGTAATTTCCGACTTCTGGCAGTCCTAAAGCAAACCTATCATGGGGTTTTTGTTTAATGGGACAGAACTGTAACTCACCCAGAAGAAGCAGCTACTAAGACTTGCCCCTGACTTCCCATCTGTATTCTCTTCTGGAGCAAGTGATCTTATGATTTCTCACTGGCTATCACTGTTCATTCCATTACATTGCTAAGTAAGCATTTTTAAAAAGACTGATTAAGAAATCCTGAAGACAAGAGCTTGTGTGGTCTCCTTTATGATGAAAATAGGGGTGGGGAGGGAATACTTCAAGCCAATTTTACCCTTAGCAGATATGTCCAGAAGTGAATCCTAATTCTGGCTATACATTTGAAACTGTCATATTATACCAGTATTTTTTTTTCTTTAAGTGTCAACCTGTTTATTTGAAATCTAGGAGAAAGAGAAAGGATGTTGTTAAAATAATAAACCTTTAAATACCCCTGTTACTAGAAGCAAACCGTTAGCTACAGAAATGATGCAAGCTGTTACATCATCTGATACCATAGCTGTTGTTATTTGCATGAAATCTAAAATCATTTCAGTGGGAGTAAGATATGCCCTGTTAGCAGATCCTGCATACACTGTGCTGCATTTGGAGTCTGCATATTTTTATATTTCATATCTGGAGCAAGCATAGCTTTGAGAGGCCATAATGACCTTTAGGAACAGATTCCCATGAGAAAAGGAGCAAGACCTGAGGCATGTGAAGAATCCGGGTAATAATACAAAGCTGTTAAGTGCTCCTTCCTTTCCCCAAGTCATCTGCATTTCCTCTTGTACCTGGAGACAAAGCATCTCCTTGCACCCAAAGCAGTAAGCCAACCTCTCTGCCAATGCCTTGTTATTAAACTTCCCTGTCCATCCCTCCTGGGGATATCATAATCCAGTAACTGTTTTTGTCACTCTGGGGTCATTCACACTTACTTTTTTGAATGAAAAGATTCCCATCTCTGCACCGATCTGGAACCAATTCAAAATCAATTCAGTGTTCCCTCTACATTTACTGTGATAGACTCTCTCCATGCCATTTTAACCCTGTTGCCATCCACATTTGCCACTGTATTAATTTAAAATGGAGGCGCCTCCATTTCTGGGAATGATGCAGCATGATTTGAATTGATTCGGTAGCGTACTCGCACAACTAAAGATGCAGATCGTTGTGGCTCTTACAAAAAGAACCGCTAAGGGGTCCAGTGCCAAATGCACCAGTTTAAATGGGCTTTTGGGCTGCTGCCCCCTGCAATCTGCATCAGTTGTAGTCAGGGCAAGTGTGTACATCATGGAAATAAACTGGTTCCAAACTGGTTTATTTCTGTAGTGTAATGGCTCCTAAAAATTAAAGCCATAACATATTCAGGAATTCCACTGTCAATTCCTGGGAAAGGACATCCAGCCTTTGTTACCTTCCAAGATAGCACGCCACTTGGGACTACATTTCAGGTATAAATATTGGTCCTAAGAACCTTGTCTTTTGAGCTTACAGTAAATGCATACAGTTGTCCCAGGTTGTACTTCATGTATGAAACTATGCCACCCTCAGACCCCATCCTCCCTGGTCTGAGCCACTCCAGCTTTCTGTGGTCTACTTATTGGACAGATCACCCCCTGCAAACTCCTCAAACTCCGCTCTCCAGTTTCCATATTTCTGTATTTTGATTTCAGTTAGCTCTGAATACTGTACCTGTGTGAACTGCCATTGTGTGTGTGTGTGTGTGTGTGTGTGTGTGTAATTACACTTGTTCTAAATAAAGTTCTTTTAGTTCACCCAAACCTGGAGTTCTTATCAGTTATTACTGGTACATGCAGGTGCAAATGGTCCTAAAGCCACAGTTTAAGACACAGTTGTTGTTGTTTTTAAATTAAATTGCACTTTCCAGGTGTTCCGTGGCCGCTCCTGGGAAACGAAAGAAATAAAAATTGAATGAAATTTAAGAATAAGAATATATTCTTATATATATACTCATAAACACTATTAACTTGTAAGACAGGATAGGCCTCTTAGGGGATCCGACATAGAAGTAAGGGCTCCATGAGTCAAAAAGGTTGGAAACCCCTGTTCTAGATTACTTATGCTGTAGGAATATTTGCTCTCTATATCAATGAGAGTGAAGTGGAGCCACTGCAACATGAGCATGTGGAAGAAGAGGAGAAATGACTCAACATGCTCACATAAGATAGGAAAGGAAACTTATATTTATTGTTTCAGGAAATCCATCTTGGGATAGGAAAGGAGAGCCCCTAAAAGCTGGCTGTCATGTGTGGATGTTAGCTAGCATCCATTGTGAAGCTTGACCCTCATAGATGCTTCCTTCCCAAAAAAGGGGAGATGAAAGAGTGACTAGAAAGTGTGTGTGTGTGTGTGTGGGGGGGTGCTTTTCCAGCAAGAAGCAAGCAAAAAGGCTTCGGTACAGACATCAAAGAAAGAAACAGAAAGGTGAAACAAAAGGGCAGGCATGCTTTCACTAATCACTTTTCAAGCTTTGATGCATCTTTACTTCCAACTTATATTCTCTACAAAAAATTGGGGATACTACTTAACACAAGTTGTCACTGAAGGTCCAACATTTTCAAATGGCATGGAACACCATTTTTCACAAATATTGGGACACTAATAGTGGCCACTTTTAGACAGAGAAGCAGTTACTCCATGCTTTGGCTCCATCGCAGTTCAACTATTGCAAATTGTTATATATGGGGCTGCCTTGGAAGATGGTTTGGAAATGACAATTAGTACAAACTGTTGTAAAACCTTGTCACTATTTAAGCACTTCAATAACTTCTGGTTTCTAAATCCGACCAAATGCTTGCATTGATGTCTGAGACTCTAAATGACATGGATCCCATATACATCCATAGCCAATTAACAAAACTGCTTTTGATGTACCATGTTGTTGCAAAGATTTTCTATCACCATTCAGATTCCGAAATGATGGAAAATTATTGCTTTTAAGGGTCACTCTCATGAAAGAAGTGTTTTAAATGTAATGTAGTATCAAATGCTCTGGATGAAACAGACACAGAATTCGTGTCTGTTTTGCTATCCTTTAGATAGCAAGCAAAGTTCTCTATATTCCTCCAGTCCATTCAGGATTTTTTTTTTAAAAAAATGTACGATTTATTGATTTATTTAATTACAGGGACCAAAGCATCTCACAATACCAGTTAAACCGAAATCTAGTTAAAACAATGGATAACACAAAAGTGTACAGAACAATTAAATCATATTAGAAACATTAATGTAAAGCAGTTTTTATAAGAAGTTATGATATAATAATGATGATAAAAAATACCAATACAAACAAAATATACCCTAAAAGACCTTCTGCCAGAGATATTTTGCACTAAGCTCCCCCCATGTACACATTGTGTGATCTCTCTCCTTCTCTCTCTCTCTCTCTCTGTGTATTTATGTATTATTTCAAACATATTTCAGCCCCATAATCACAAACATTTTATGCTGGACTGTGATTTTAAATTTTAAAAAATTAGGCTGTATTGTGATTTTAGACCAAGGGAAGTAATAGTGCCACTGTATTCTGCTTTGGTCAGGCCCCACCTGGAATACTGTGTCCAGTTCTGGGCACCACAGTTCAAAAAGGACATTGAGAAATGAGTGTGTCCAAAGGAGAGTGACTAAAATGGTGAAGGGTCTGGAAACCATACCCTATGAGGAACGACTTAGGGAGCTGGGTATGTTTAGTCTGGCAAACAGAAGGTTAAGAGGTGATGTGATAGCTCTGTTTAAATACTTGTGGGGATGTCATATTGAGGAGAGAGCGAGCTTGTTCTCTGCTCCTCCAGAGAATGGAACAATGAATGGAGGCTACAGGAAAAGAGATTCCACCTCAACATTAGGAGAGACTTCCTGACAGTAAGATCTGTTCAACAGTGGAACACACTCCTTCGGGGAATGGTAGAGTCTCCTTCCCTGGAGGTCTTTAAACAGAGGCTGGGTGACCATCTGTCGGGTATGCTCTCATTGATAGTTCCTGCATGGCAGGGGATTGGACTGGATGGCCCTTGTGGTTTTTTCCAACCTTATGATTACATTTGCCAGTTCTTTTAATACCCTTGGATGTAGTTCATCTGATCCTGGAGACTTATATTTATTTAAATTATTAAGGTATTCCTGTACTACCTTTTTAGTTATTATGTGCTACATTTCCCTTATTGTGTCCCCTGCTCCATTATCCTCAGCTTGAACACCCTTTGCCTTTTCTTAGAAGACTGAGGCAAAGAAGATGTTGAGTAATTCTGCCTTTTCTCTGTCCCCTGTTAGCATTTTGTCATCTTCTACACACAATGGCCCTACCATTTCCTCCTTCTTCCTTTTGCTGAGGACATACCAAAAAAGCCCTTTTTATTGTTCTTAACCTCCGTGGCAAGCCTGAATTCATTCTGCACTTTAGCTTTTCTGACTTTACTCCTACACATGGTCGCTATTTGTTCATTCTCTTTAGTGATTTCCCCATTTTTCCATTTCTTCTACATGTTCCATTTAAAACTTAGCTCAGTTGAAAGTTCCTTAGTCATCCATCCTGGTTTCTTGAGACACCTCCCATTATTCTTCCTCATTGGAACTGTTTGAATTTGTGCCTTCAGTATCTCCCTTTTAAGAAACTCCCATCCACCTTTACCTCCCTTCTTTCCAATCCATGTGTCTTTCATTTTGTTATCTCTTTTATTTAGTTCTTCTGTGTATTACATCCATGGTCTTTTTATTTCTTTCTTGTCTTGAATTATGTTACTTTTATTGTTATAGAGTATCCTAGTCCTTGGTTTGAATTTCTCTTTGATTTCTTGGATCTTGTGGAATAGATCTCTTGTTTTTTCTTTTTTTGTTGTTGTCCTCTGTCTTTCTGCATTGATTGTTGTAGTATTTTTCTTTATTTTTTTGCACCAGTCACTGAAGTGTAGCATTCATGGTTCTGAGTTTGTTCCTGTCTCCATTTTATTTTGATTCTCTTCTTTCTACACTTCTTGAAGTGTAGCTTAAAAAAAAACCCCTTGCTCTTAAGTGCAGTAAATACTGGTGGACAGACTGTCTTTAGGGAAGGAGGAGCTTCAGGTTTCATCAGAGCACTTTTTGAAAACTACCAACCTAAATAAATCATGGTCATTTCTGATTTGGCTTCATTTTAAATGCTTATATATTTGAATCTTCCACTGTCATCTTTACTAGACTATCACAATTTCTGATAATACGACATTATTCAGTACATCTCTTAATGTTCTTATTGGTGAACACTCAGCAATTACCAAAATGTTCCAAGGAAGACACCCAAATCTAGATTTGAAATGTCCTTTCCCTCCTTTCGCCCAAGGCCATTTTAATTGGTAGCCTAAGTTAGAAAATTCTTTAGTTTTATCCGCTTCTCTCATAGGACTTTATGAGCAGGAAGGAAGGTTAGAGTAGCTTTTCATTTCCTATGTGAATGGCTGAGCATGGAGCTTTAATAGAGTCTGGAATTGCTCTTCATAAAAAAAAATGTTAAAATTATCAGCAACATATGAGGAGAGAAAACTGTATGAGAGATCAGAGATACAAAAATAATTTTCTTATTATAAAGGAATTTCTATCATTTAAATAGTAGGAGGAAGTAATCCAGTAGATAGTCAAGAAATCTATTTTGCTGGTAATATATTTTTGTATATAATTGCTTGCTCTATTATAATGGTAATTCATTTGCTGGATTCTTGCCCACCTATCCCCCCTCATCTCAAATGCTAAAGGAAACTGCTCCATGCATGTGTTTTACGTATGTTGACATTACAGGGCAGAGTCACTGACTAAACAAGGACATTTTGAATCAGCAAGCATCCCCAGGGTTAATTTGAATTGTGAACTTTTGGCACCTTCTTTGGAAGAGAAAGAGGACAAATTAAAGAGGAAAATGTGATACTAGAATCTGAGAACAAGTCAGCACCATTGCCTAAGAGAGTTTGTCTCTAAAATAATAATAATCTGGTAGACTTGAAAACATTTTAAGCATGGGGATAGTACATATCCCCCCACCTCCAAAGCAATGTATTTTGTTTAACATTCAGTCAGAGTAATGTAGAGACTTCAGAAGCCTGACAAAGTCTTTCCATGAAAGAGAACTTATTGTATCTAAAATATGTTTGAAATAATACATACATGCACACACACAGAGAGAGAAAGACACAAAGACACAAAGAGAGAGAGGGATCACACAATGTGCACATGTGGGAAGGTTAGTGCAAAATGAAAACTAATATGAACAGCATGAATGTACCATGTACTGAACCCATCCCACCCAGAACTACCAACATGATCAGGCAATGGCATTGCATCACAGGATACCTTTCATACATGAATTTAAACATGGAACCTTGACTATCCAACATACACGCTTTGCCCCCTGAGCTGAGGTTCCTTCTGCAAATCAAAATGCTGGCCAAACCAGCTAAAGCAAAGTACATGGACCAAAGCTTATGTATTTTCCATGAACAAATTAAAATGTGTGGGCAGAATGACTCCTTTTTTCATCAAGTTTCCTAGAGAAATTGTAAAATATTCTCTATAGAGATTTACAAAGATATACTTTAAAAGATTCAGGAGCAGTCATGAAAGTTCCCACTTCTTACAATCAGGAATATTTAAAATTTCAGCTAATAGGAGGAAACTGTACTCACCTGGTCTTGTTTTAGGCATATTCTAACTTAAAAAAGTCACACAATATAGCCACCCCCAAAGGTTCACCCATGTTTTTATATTTGCTCCTTGGGATATAGCATGAGCTTTGCGACTTTCCCATTTAGTAGTCATGGACACCGTGGCTGCAATCCTGTGTGGACCAGGGTATCACAGTACCTCCATATGCAGAACTGTGCTACAGCCGGCCATTCATCAACTCCTGGACCTATCACAGAATCACTGCAGTCCCCTTACAGTCATCCTGTGCCTGGTGGAGAGCATGCAGTAGCAGTGGTGGAGGGGGAAGTAATTGTAGAAGCATCTGGTTATGTTCCTGTAGCCAGACATGAAATGATTGCATCAGCCAATGAGGTCTGCTGGGCTCCTCAGGATCTCATTATGATGACTGGGGCGGGGTACAGACTGCTCAAAAACAGTGGTCTGCCCGCGTCTTGTTTTGCTCCGCAAGGAAGCTGCAGCGGACAAACCGCGTGGTTACCTCGCAAAGCAAAAAGAACCCACAAAAAGCAGGTTCTTTTTGCGGTGCCATAATGATGATGCAGTGCATCAATGGCACACTCACAACATCATTATGGCACCACAATATGAAGATGCTAAGCGTCCATCATGTCAAAATGGCGGCGCCTGTCTGTGCATTTTGACACCCTCGTCACGTGCCAGAGGTGAGGCACGTATGGGTGGTGTGCCCTCGGCCAACCCCTAGCACGTGACGAGGGCACACTATAGGCCCGTCTGGATTGGGCCTTAGTCTCCAATCCCTACTGCTTTTACCAGGCATGGAATGGCCATGAGGGGGAGGGCTGCAGGGGCACTATGGTAAGTCTGCTGGGAAAGGCCATTGGTCAGTACCAAGGGAGGAAGGGAATACCAATCTCCACATTGGCCAAAAAGAAACATATACTGGTGTAAGACTTACGCCTGCATATGCTGCTTTCAAGACACCAGCCAATATTTGCCAGTAGTCTGCTTTAGTTTTACTAATAAACTTGGTAATTAAGGCAAAACAAAATCAAACAAAATCTTATGAGTTCCCTTGTTTATTAGTTAGGGTTAGTCTTAGATATTTGTTACATTGGTTGAAGGAACTGGATTGGGTCACATGCTTTAGGCACAGGGCAGAGACAGTAGCCACTCCATATCAAAAAGAAAAAGAAAAAAAGAATAAAAATCTTGTGTTCAGGCAGTCCAAATCCTCTGCCAAGAGAAAGTAACAGCTTAATCTTAATTTAGGAGTAAGTCCCCCTGACATATATTCATGAGTGTAAGCCAAATTCTACAACCTGTCTGAAATGATTAATGATTTCTTTTATTTTACATAACGAATACTGACATGCTGAATCTCTTGCTCAAGCTGTTCTGATCCTTCTACTCATAGGTAAAAGTATGAAGTATGAAGAAATTCAGCCTTCCCCTGGAAATTCAGCAATTATGGTAGGGTACAGGGAGGCACCTCTCTTTGCTGCGCAGCAGCACCGCAGCAACCAGATTGTGCGACGCTGCAGCGCAGCAAAAAAGGAGCAATTAAAAGTGGCTGTTTGGACGCTGTGCAGCTGCGACGACATAGCTGTACGCCCTATGTGGGTGGTGCTGCGCAGCTGCAACACCCATATTACCTGCGAGAGTTGCCAGGCGTGTGGGCACTCTGTCCACCAGGTAACCCTCACACGTAACGAGGGTGCTGCAAAGGCCCATCTGTTGAGGGCCAATATGACTTTTGAGGTTTTGCCCACACTCCTCTTCAGGCACATTTCTGAAGAGATAGAAGTTTTGCTTTACAAATAAGAGCTGAGATTATCAGGAAACACAATTCTCTGCCAAATGTTATGTTTTGTTCTTTCTTCCCTGCCATTCCTGTGCAAGCAGCATATGTTCTCACACAGCCATGCTGACAGGGTATCATATTATTTTTGGTAAAGTTTCTCCTTACTTATCAAAGTGATTTGGCTTTAGAAGCCATATACTGTATGCCCTTTGAAACCAGGCTGTATCAGGGAGTGCACAACCTTTTCAACCTCAAAGAATGCATTTGGTTTCAACAACAGAAAGGGGATACATATGCATTTACATGAATGTTAAATTTACATGTTCAAATGTGCATATGCACACACTCTTTCTTTACTGTATACCCCTACTTCCAGCAGTCCTCACTGAAATGTTAATCTGTCACTGCTAGCAGCAGATAAACAGCAGTCTCAGAAGACAAGGATCAGCACTCCCCACTTAGCTATTTAGATGGGCTCTGGGGCAAATTGGTGTGGTGCTTCACAGGGGACACATAGGCCCAGGGCCACAAGTTGTATATCCCTGAGCTATTTGTATTTTTGTATCCCATTGCTAATGCCCAAATAGGGACTTTCCCCTACCTCTGCACATGCTTCAGGGAATGAGAAATGCATGAAAGTTGAAGTTCTTGGACACAGCTCCCAGTGCCTCAAAACAGCAGACCATTCAGTGGGAAGTGGCAATCAAATCAAATCCACAATACAAGCTTTCTAATAACCCTAACCAATATCTTTCCTGAGCATCACAAAAGAAATGCAGAACAAAATGCATGGCCTGGGAGGCTGGAACATCTGGAACCTCTTACATATTCATAGAGATTGTGGTTTAGATTTAAAATGCTGTTCAAACACAAGTGTTGAGAAACAGCAGTTTGACTGTGCAGATAGATCTATTAAAAAGTATCATTGTTAACATGGGTTTTTGAATCACTGCCAACGTTTTGCCAACTAGGGACACAGTATGAATTGTTGGCATATGTTATGAAAACTCTCTTTGAAATGAGAACTTCCTCATACTAGTTCAAAGGTTAGATTTGTGCCTTATTCCTTTAATAGTAAGTAATCTGATAAAACTTGAAGCCACAGACTTTTCTTCCTTCCCCCACCCCTACAAATGTCTATATGGGATATTCTTATATGCAGTATTTTACAGAACTTAACAATCAGTCTTGATCAATAATAATCAGTCTTGATCAATAATATTGCTGGTGTTACTTTAAAATGTATTTATTCAAATTACTTTTGGAGAATAGAAATCCCCAAGATATTTGTATGTAAGCAGGGCCTCTTACACAAAAGGAAATGTATGACGTAAAGGTATGGCCAAAGCAAGTCAATTTTTTTACAAAAATAGCCTATGCCAATCACAATCAAAGTTACTCTCCTTTGGACATGCTCCAGTTTCTCAATGTCCTTTTTTAATTGTGGTGCCCAGAACTGGACACAATATTCCAGGTGGGGCCTGACCAGAGCAGAATATAGTGGCACTATGACTTCCCTTGATCTAGACACTATACTTCTATTGATGCAGCCTAAAATCGCATTAGCCTTGTTAGCTGCCGCATCGCATTGTTGACTCATGTTCAACTTTGGTCTACTTGGACTCCTAGATCCCTTTCCCACGTGTCTTCATTCGCCAGGTGTCCTCCATCCTATATCTGTGCTTTCGTCCCCCCTCCCCCCCCCCCCCCCAAGTGCAGTACCTTATATTTCTCCGTGTTGAATTTCATTTTGTTAGCTATGGCCCAGTTTTCTAGTCTGTTCAGATCATTTTGAATCTTGATCCTGTCCTCTGGGGTATTAGCTACTCCCCCTAATTTGGTGTCATCTGCAAATTTGATAAGTATGCCCCCAATTTTGTCCTCCAAGTCATTGATAAAGATGTTGAATAGCACTGGGCCCAGGCCAAGCCCTGTGGGACCCCACTGGTCATTTCTATCCAGGATGAAAAGGAGGCATTGTTGAGCACCCTTTGGCTTCGGCCAGTCAACCAATTACAAATCGATGTAACAGTTGCCTGATATACTATATCCACAGCATTCCCTTTATCTAACAAGCTGGTAATTTTATATATAAAAAAAGAGATCAGGTTTGTCTGGCATGGCTTCTTTTTCTGAAACCCGTGTTGAGTTTTTGTACCTAATTCATATGGCCCAGTCACTAAAGTGTAAATACATAATACTATGGCTTCACCTTAATAAAGGATTACATCACTCTTTTTGCAGTGCAACTATAACTTTTTGTTTAGCTTTGTAGTTTGAAGGGTACCTGCCAAAATAATCTAAAGGCACAGATCCTGCCTGATCTTGGAAGCTAAGCAGAGTCAGCCCTGGTTAGTAGTTGGATGGGAGACAGTCAACATGAGTGAAATCATGTCAGTTCCTGAGTAAAAGTAAACCCATTAATCCAGTTATGTTGATGAGTCAATACATAGGTAAATTCAATTGATTCAGTGGCTCTACTCTTGTCAGAACTAACAAGAGGATCCAGGCCCATGTGTAACAATCCCTCTGTTGTGACACTTCGAACTCTCTCAAATCCAATTGTCCTTACCAAGCTTGAGGTCTTCCAGTGGTACCAGCCCAGGCTATTTTCCTCTACCCATGCATACCTTATTTATATAATCTACCTGGATGCCTATGCTTGCATAGGCAGAAAGGATACAGCCTTCAAAGGATTTTGAAAAAGTAGAAGGTGAAACTCAAAAATAGTGGTGTGTAGCTGGAAGGGAGTGACCTTCTGTAACTTCAGTACCTGGAAGGAAAATCACAACATAAGTCCAAGAGAATTGGAACCATACGGCTGGGGAGAGCATACTCCTCAAATATTAACAAATCAAACAAACCAAGCACAAAGCACAAGGGAAGTAGTAGTGCCACTGTATTCTGCTTTGGTCAGGCCTCACCTGGAATACTGTGTCCAGTTTAGGTCAAACAATTCAAAAAGGATGTTGACAAGCTGGAACATGGCCAGAGGAGGGTGACCAAAATGGTGAAGGGTCTGGAAATCATGCCTTATGAGGAAAAAATTAGGGAGCTGAGTATGTTTAGCTTGGAGAAGAGATGGTTAAGAGGTGATATGATAACCCTGTTTAAGTATTTGAAGGGGTGTCACAGAGACTAGAATATGGAACAGTGGATTCAAGCTGCAGGAGAAGAGATTCCACCTCAACATTAGGAGGAACTTCCTGACAGTAAAAGCTGTTTGATAGTGGAATACATTCCCTTGGAATGTGGTGGAGTCTCCTTCCTTGGAGGTCTTCAAACAGAGGCTGGATGGCCATCTGTTGGGGATGCTTTGATGAGTTCCTTCATAGCAGGGGGTCGGATTGGATGGCCTTTATTGTCTCTTCCAACTGTATGATTCTATGGACTTTATCATACAGGAGAAAATCAGGGGTTTAAAAAGGCATTTCCCTGTGTGGTAAAGTCCTATGATTCTATGATTCTATAAAAGCCTTGATAAAATAATGTTGATGTGGGAGGGTTGTGATAAGTGATTATTACTTATCATAAAATATCTGTGATAACTGCAAAGCTATATTCCACACAACATTTGTTGACACAATAGTTGTGTCAAGAAGAACTGCTTGAGTAACATAAAACAAAGTAGTTCCATAAGAAAATTTAGGTCCTAGAATATCTTGGGAGAGGTTATGATAGTTGAAATGATGGAAGATTGATGTTGTGATTGTGTCAAAATCTAATCTAAGAAACCCTTTTCAAAAGTGATGCTAAAAATACTTTTTTGGTGTGGCATATGTCTTATCTGAGTATCATCATTTCAAGATGTTGATTTGGTATTCAAAACCCAAATCAACATGCAGCTAAATATACCATTTTAATTTAATCTGAAGATGCAAGGGATACAAATACTAACTGAAGCCCTGGTCATGAAGGAGCTAATGCAGATTTTGACTTCTCTCCTGACATTTAAGGAAAGAAAAAGCTCCAGTCCCACAGTTCCTACCAAGAATTCCCACATTTTGTTTAATCTGATCATAGTTCGGCTATAAATACGTACACACCAAAGTTCTGAAAATCTTGGTCTGTTTGTATGGCCTGGTAATTTCAGGGTTACCCTCCTTAGAATGCTTTTCCTGAGTCCATACATCTATGCTGGAAGGATGTCTTATGAGAAAAACCTTCCCTCTGAGCTTTTTTTTAAAGCCACATCTGCTTCCTATCCAACCATGTGAAGTGTAGGCTTTTTGCTAACTTTGGCATTTCCGTTTCCTTTCTTGGTTTTTCCACCAGAAGGAAAAGAAAATTTCAGAATCAGAATGCAGATCTGGTTTTAGTTTGTGTCTGCAAAAAGAGACAAATGTTCATCTGTTTTGTATCTCATTTGAACTGGTAGCCTTCACCAATGTTTTCAATAAGAGTATGGGCAAAACTAACTTTTGCGAACATCTTTTAAGAGGTAAAGGCACAATGTCATAATAAGGACAATCCAGAAATTTCTTCAGTCTGAAGGTTCATGCCAGATGGACAAACATGATGGAACATTGTATAAGGGGTCTGTGGTTGTAATAATTTCTAAAGCCACGTATAATATTGTTTATTTATTTATTGCATGTATAGTATTAGCAGAACCCAACTTTCTATTAAAGTAATCATAGGGAGGAACGATACAATGGTGAAAGGTCTGGAAACCATGCCCTATGAGGAACGACTTAGGGAGTTGGGGATGTTTAGCCTGGAGAAGAAAAGGTTAAGAGGTGATATGATAGCCCTATTTAAATACTTGAAGGGATGTCATGTTGAGGAGGGAGCAAGCTTGTTTCCTGCTGCTCCAGAGACTAGAACCCGGAGCAATGGATGCAAACTGCAGGAAAAGAGATTCCGCCTCAACATTAGGAGGAACTTCCTGACAGTAAGGGCTGTTCAACAGTGGAACACAATCCCTCGGAGTGTAGTTGAGTCTCCTTCCTTAGAGGTCTTTAAACAGAGGCTGTATGGCCATCTGTCGGGGATGCTTTGATTGTGATTTCCTGCATGGCAGGGGGTTGGACTGGATGGTCCTTGTGGTCTCTTCCAACTCTACGATTCTATGATTCTATGAAAACAATCAAATAACAAGCATAAACTTTTTTTAATTGCCCCAAACCAGAGCAATTTAAAGCCATTTAAAAGCACAGGAGACCAACACACTGATAAGCAACATCTGAAAAAAGCCTGCTAGAGAAGGTAGGAGACGTTGAACCAAGAAAGACTTCTCCTGCAATTCTTAATGTCATACCAAACACGCTGTGTCCCTGCCCAGAAGCCATACTTTGTGCAGCAGAGAAAAAATAGGACTTCTACATGCCTACAAGATGTACTTATCAGCTAACATTACATGTATGGATGTGAAAATCTGTCAGTCTCAGTCCTGTCAATTTTTATCTAATAATCCCACTGGCATTCTTCTGTCTTCCTTCCATATTAGCTTGTGAGATTTCCTTCATTTTTGTATGTGTTTCCCCTTTTATTAAAGTGTGTGTGTGTGTGCATTTTTCAAATGTGTGCATTTGAAAAAATTATGGCTGGAATTCAGTATGGGACTTGGATCTACATAAATGGCCTTACATCTTTGGGATATAGAGTTGATCAGATTCACAACATCCATATTCAGCAAAGGACTGCTATGACATTATTTTATAGGTGAGCCAGCAAAGTGACCACTGCACATTTTTTCTGATGCACATCTGGGTCAATTGTGCACTGGCTCCAATGTGCAATGGGCATTCCTGATGCACATTAGTAGAGTCTGATGATGTTGGAATACTGGCTAGGGAGTGCTGATTCACATTCATTGAGACCTCTGATCAGTGCTCTGATATGCATATTTGCAATTTACTAGGTCTAGCAATGTCTAGCTAAATATATGCAATGTTACACAATATAGCTGGCATTACAGAATTATGGTCAAAGCATTTATAACAGTGCATATTTTTTAAATGTATGCATGGCGCTATATATATATATATATGCCCTCTGAAATGCATTACAGTCCTTCTTAATGTATGAATTTCCAAGGCAATATGTGTTTCATCATACTGAACATTGGGAGATGTAAAAAGGATATTTCCCAAGGGAAACACAAATCCAGGGAGTTTCTTTTTTCTCTCTGCTTACAGATAGCAGTCTCAGAGCAGGGTATTTGTAATGCCTAGGTACTGAATCCAGCTATCATTTCTGAGGATAATTGTTAATTTATTCCGGGTATTTCAAGGAAACTGATTTTTGGAAGAAGTAGTGACTTTGTATAACATGATCTGCTATAAGAATATATTACAGTTTAGGTCTACCCTTCATTCTGCTCTAAGCATTTGAGATATCACTATGTTCTGCTCTTAGCATTCTGTAATACCATTTGGATGAGGGCCAGAGTGATTCTAGCATTTGATCAGAACCTTAACCATGTTGGAATATAAACACATGGGAAAAAAACCACCATGATTTTTGCAACTGTTGCCTGCAGACAGACATGGTCCAGCCTGCCCTGATCACATGTTTTAAAAGGAAATGGCTCTTCCTGCTTTTAATATTTATGACAGTCCTTACAGTTAGGGTGATGATGCACATATACAGTGCTCTTGTAGAAAAGTGTGTGTGAGAGAAAAAATTATCTCCTTTGTCTTTGGCCACCAACTTCTATTGTGTAAAAAACTCTGAATGTAAGAATCTATTGCAAAAGAAGAGCTCTAATCTCTGAAGAAGTGATTTTCTATTGTAAATAAATATTTAAAATATTTTAAAAACTATTATGAAATGCAGGTAGCAAATAGAAAAGATATTCAAGTCATTGGAACAGAAAAGCAGCAGAAATAATGACCTCCTCTCCTCTCCTCTCCTCTCTCATCCCCTTCATAGAAACTGGATCTCATAACCTACTAATAAGATAATTCCAGTGTAAGGGAAATGACAGATAAAACCCCCTGAAAGATGGAGCATGATAAAATAACAATAAGATAATTCCCAATAATCTTTGAAATCACAGAATATAATCGGTTAAAATAATGTCTGACAAGGACCCAGACAGTCACAGGAAATTTTGAGTATAATTTTTCAATTTGTGCTAGAGAGTTCAGCTATGAGGCAGTCTTGACTTCAACCAAATTAGCTTGGGCTCTTGAATCCCATGAAACAGGGTAGACAAAGGTCAGTTGAGGAAAACCATGATCCTTCACTTTAAATGTCTGCAAAACAGTCTTTTTAAATCCTTCTGGACCAGAGGCTGATATAGACACCAGCCAATGGGTATTATGGTAATACCCATGGCGGGGGGCATCATGATGCTCCTCTGGTTCTGTGTCCTGATGATGCAGTGCCAAAGGAGCACCAAAAACCATGGTAGTGGTGGCTATGGTGCCCTGTCCATGGCACAAAAAGGAGCTGCTTTTCCTAACTCCTTTTTGCACCATAGAAAGGCCAGATTGGGACCATGGCATGTAGCTGCCATGGCCCCAATCCAGTTCTAAAAGGGTGGTCTGTTCAGCCCCTAAGTCAATATATGTAAGTGTTGGGGCAGAGAGAAATTCAAACATCTGTATGCTTTTCTCTGCAGAACGAGTGGTATGAGGACCAATTTGAGTCTGAAAAGTGTCATGAAGAAAAGAGTCAAGGACGTAGCCAAGGGGGGGGGGTTCTTGGGGTCCGGACCCCCCCCCCTTCCATTAGAAAAATGAATGGTGTGTGCTGCTGCGTCACTGCGCCCAAGTCCCATTATAATGGTGGCACTTAGTCTGGACCCCCCCTTCCTAAAATCCTACCTACATCCCTGAAAGAGGGATTGTTTGAGTTAGGTGAATGGCCTCCTCAATCCATTTGCCCAGTAGTTTGGCTGTAACTCTGATGTAGAGATAGGTAATACTTTCTTTTTGTTTGTTTGTTATACTGAACAGAAGTTTTCAAAATTAAAATAAGTCTTCATAAATTTAAAAGAAAGAAATAGAGGGTAAAGAAATTCAACTAAGGATAAAATGAAACTGCCACCCATCCCTATTCACATGCACATAGGTGCTGTAACTGGCTCAGAAGGACATTTGAGGCATGTATGGTGGCAGAGGTGTGGTAGCGGGTTTCAATTTTGTAAATGATTTTGCCACAAAAATTCATTGGTTGGGTCTGGCTGCAAACATTTGTTGCCAAAAATGCTCCCACTTATTTTGTACACTTTTACGTTGAGTTATGTTCACTGCAATAAATTGACAATCAAAGAACAAGGGCTGTTATAAGATCTCAAGGTACCCTTTGTACTAATTGCCTCATCATAGCCTCCCCACAAAGCAAAGATATGTTTGGAAAACAAAGTCCCACCATCTAAGACATCAGTTCCATCCAGTTGTACGGTTAACCTAATAAAACTTTCTAGAATCAGCTTCTTACCATAATTAACAGTTGGTTACTTTATTCATTACAAGCGATGTCCAAACTAGCCCTGCTCTCATTACATGAGTAATGTATAACCTGACAGATGGGGTATGTTTTCTTCTCTCACTCAAAAGAAAGAGAAACAGGGGAAAAATCATTTTTAGTCAGTGGTGATAGGAAGGGGGAGGAAAACTAACATGGTTGTTATACCAAAAAGTTATCTTTTGCTACATATTTCTATAGCTGCATCTAATGAGACAAAAGATATAATGAGAGAGGTAGTCCTGGCAGGTTTCTCATTTGCACACATTTTTATAATATTAGGCCTCATGTTAGACTGTTTGCTTTGGGTTTTGTTTTGCCTTTTGTGCTATTTATCGAATTTACACAAATAGTGGAAAGGCTGTTCTAGATCTGAACTTAACACAAGGTCATTTAAAAGCTTATGTAACAGAACTCACACACATAAAAAAGAACCTTTAGACAGCATTCAGAGAGCAGAACATTTCTAGTACACTGCAGGAATATAAAAGTAAAACCACAACCCCATTCATTTGACAATTACTGACAGAATTGTGCACTGATAGGATGTATGAAAGAATAACTGAGTAGAGGGTTTTCTTCTCTCTCTCTCTCTCCCTCTCTCTGTTTGCTTTGATTGCAAATAAAGTGAATATATCGCGAAACAACAAAAATACTCATACCTTTCTCTTTCTTTGAATGCCTTTCTTTTATTTATGAAGCAGATATAAAGAGAAAGAGGGTACCATTGCACCAGAACAAATAAATGGATAGATGTTACACTCACTATTTCTGAATCAAATTCTTTAGATATAGAAAGTTAAGTGTGTAGAATGAGGAACTAGCTTCTCTTTCTCCCTGTTGGTTCATTTAAGATAAAATCCAGGATGTCCTGCATTTTTAGCTGAAGCTTCACACAGTGGGGGTGATTGGACTTTCTCTGCCCTAGGCACAACATATGCTACTTCCCATCACTTTAATAGGCATTAGTTCCACAGACAGCACTGGTCAAATGTATATTATTCACAATCGCTTTAATGCAAATATGCAAGGCCGAGAGAAAAAATATACCACAAAGAGAATCGGCCATTTCACTTCTTTTTGGTGGTTGTGGTGGTGGGGATTTCTTCACTGCTTTCCAATTCTCTTGTTTATTAGAGGTTTACTTTTAGAAGCCTTCTGTGTTAATTTTCTAGAGTACCTAAAATATTGAGAATTAATCCTAAACATTTTTTTATAATTGCCACAACCCTGCACACAATTAATCTCCTTAATTTTAATTGACTCAAACCTTATCCTATGTATGTTTATTCAGTAGTACATCCTACTTGCTCTTGTTTCTAAGTAAGTGTGTATATAACTAGGTACACAGGATTAGGCGAAAGCAAAAGAAACTGGAAGCATTCCACGAAAGCAAAGATTTAAAAAGGCAATATTAAAGATTGTTTTTTTTTAAAGTCCAACGTATTTTTTTCCAGGAAATAAAAGTCTGGCTTTCTTTAGAGACTCTTTAAAAATATGCAAAACACATATATTAGTGGGTATAAATAAGACAAAATGAATACATGTAAATATATACAGTGGGCCCTCCTTATCCGCTAACTTGCCATGCGCGGATTTCAGCATCTGCAAATGGCAAACCCGCATTGTCCCCAATGGTGGCACGTGCACATGGTCACGCTGCCATTAGGGACAGCCCCTGTTGCCCCAGTGGCGGTATGTACCACCATTAGG
Organism: Sceloporus undulatus; assembly: GCF_019175285.1. Taxonomy (NCBI): domain Eukaryota; kingdom Metazoa; phylum Chordata; class Lepidosauria; order Squamata; family Phrynosomatidae; genus Sceloporus; species Sceloporus undulatus. The sequence continues at coordinate 174,592,187 of NC_056522.1, read as the reverse complement.
GACTACAGGACTTCAGGGGCATGCTCCACCATTGAAGTCCCGTTGGCCCTAATGATGGGGCAGCCACATGCATGTGATTCCATTGGGGACAAAAGAACATGAGCATCTGTTCATTTTGGTATTAGCTTACATGTGAAATTAAAACCCTTTAGAAAAATAATACAGGTAGGCAAATAATATCACTGTGTATCAGACATTTACAAAAGAATTTAGAAATCTACCAGCATGGATTTCAACAAAGTGTATTTCTAAATCCTCTAGATGACAACTGGTATTTTTCAGCAAAGGAGGTAAAACATAGGATTAGGCACCTAAATCTCAATGGGCCTGAGGCTTTACAGTCAAATCCTAAGCATTTGGGCAGGAATATTCAGATGCACAGTAGCTATATGCAAGACTAAGGGGCACACTGCAATTCTGGGCTGCAGCATGAAAAATATAGTGGACAGATAAAAGGATGTAGTGGTATGATGCCACTTGCTTGGGTCAGGTTTACCAGTTTCAGAAAGATACCAACAAGAAGGAAGATGTCCAGAAGAGGAGGGAAAAGATAGTGAAGAATATGAAAACTAAATAAGATGGTTGAGGGAAGAGAGTGTGTTGGAGCCTGGAGAATATTGAGAGTTGATATAATGGCAAACTTCAAATATTTGCAAGGCTGTCACATAAAAAATATAGTAAATGTTTTTAAAAATACAAACAAACAAACAAACAAACCCTTTACAGAGAGTAGAACCTGAATTAATGGATTTAAATTCTAAGAAAAGGAAATACCTGATAAGAACTCCATTAGGAAGTATTTTTCAAAGAAGTAGCTGTGTTAGTTTCTGGCAGCGTGAAAAGGAGGAAGGAAGGGGAAGAAAAAGAAAGAAATGTGGCAGCACCTTTAAGACTAACTGGTTTTAATTTTAACATGAGCTTTCAGATACAGTACAGAGTGATAGTAAATGTCTACTATTCAAACAAGAGCAATAAAATTAGCTGAAAAAATCAAATTGGAATTAATGAGGTTTATATCTGAACAAACCTGTGTAGGATCAGAACATTTCCTATTAATCCTTCTAGGTGCATCAGTGATTATAATTACAAAACAACAACAAAACATCCCCCCAAACTCAAACAAGAATAGATCTCTGGTTATTATCATATGCTCCAAATTTTCACATATGAAAACCAGGATACGTGTGGCTGAGCAACATCAGAATGTGGTCAAAGGCATGTGGCCAGGCAACAAGAGGGCAAAAATGAGGGAGAACACACATACACTTATTTTAAGCAGAGAGACCCTGCAATTTATGAATTGAGTTGGGGAGGGGGGGGGGGGGGGGGGGGGACCAAACCAATACATACATTACTCCATGTGTGAACTTGTATGGGCACAGCACAATCAACAATACAGATAATATTATATGATACATTATTCTCTAATCAAAATGCCTTTAGCAGGCTTGATCAAAATTACAAAATTATGATTTTCTTTCCGATTCACTTTATGAGTGCTGTATTCACACTCATCCCTTTTACCTCCTGCACATTATAAATCAAGTCAAACCCAAGCATCCCCATAACATAACACTGGTGTCATCAGTTGTAGCTTCTCAGCCTAACCTGTTTCACAGGAATATTCTTAGAATAAAAAAAATAATGAGGATGGGAAAAATAGTATGGAATGCCTTTAGTTCCAGGAGATAAATGGAATGTAATTAGTTAAGAAAGATAGAGTTGGGGAAAAAATTCAAATAAATACACTTGTCTCTCCACATTTGCTGGGGTACAGGACCTCCGTGAATGTGGAAAACAACAAAAACGCCATGTTTTTGTCTGAGAAAATACTTCTCTAGGAATCTCTAGGTCCTCCAGTGCAACTCTTTGGTCAACATCTGACAGACATTGCTCATAGAATTGCGCTGGAGGAGCTACAAATACCTAATGGAGTGTTCTCTCTAGGAATTGCTAGGTCCTTCAGTGTGACCTTTGGTTAAAGTTGATCATAGACTTGTGCTGGGGGACCTAGATATTGCTAGGAGTTTATTACATGGGAGGGAAGTATTCAAATCCCATGGATAAATGGGGTTTAACCCTTGAATATCCCACAAGAGTGAGATTGGTTTCAGATGACATTGAACGACTTTGGCATTAAACTGACAGTAACCCGTGTAAAAAGCGGCAAAATCACACAGCTTTTTAACTTTGAATTGTGGTGCCCAGAACTGGACACAATATTCTAGGTGAGGCCTGACCAAGGCAGAATAGAGTGGCACTATTACTTCTCTTGATCTAGACACTATACTTCTATTGATGCAGCCTAAAATAGCATTGGCCTTTTTAGCTGCCGCATCACACTGTTGACCTGTTGACTCATGTTCAACTTGTAGTCTGCTAAGACTTCTAGATCCCTTTCACACATAGTCTCGTTCAGCCAGGTGTCCCCCATCCTATATCTATGCATTTTATTTTTTGCCCTAAGTGCAGTACTTTACATTTCTCTGTGTTGAGATTAATTTTGTTAGCTTTGACCCAGCTTTCTAATCTATTAAGGTCATTTTGATCGATTTTTTATTATTATTTCTATATTATTATTTTTTTAAAATGTCTCTCACCCTCTTCCTCCTCCTCTCATCCTTGCCTTGCTCCCTCAGGCTTTCTACAGTTGCAGTCCAAGCCAAGCTCATGCTATGCTGCCACCATTTCCCTGGTGCTTGCCGGGCATCTGATGCTGCTGCCATGCTGCTGCTATTTCCCTGGTGCTGGCTGGCAAACAACTGGTGGGCTTGTGCTCCTGTCTTTGTTGGGGGATTGGAAGGAGGGACCTGGGAAGGAAAGAGGGAGGGAAGGAAGGAAGGAAAAGAAGGGGGAAGGAGAAGGGAGAGAGGGAGGGGAGGGGAGGGGAGGGGAGGGGAGGAAGGAAAAAAGAAATGAAGAAAGAAAGAAAGAAAGAAAGAAAGAGAGAGAGAGAGAGAGAGAGAGAAAGAGGGTCTGGTCAAAACAGCAGCCTTCCGAAGGGGTTCCTGGGAGGGCAAGGGCCACCTGCTGAAGTGCTGCCCCCTTTCCCAACTCCATCTAATGGGAACAACAAGCGTTCCCAGCAAAAAAAAAGCAATCCCACAAAAGGTCCTTTTTCATGGTGAGAACAAGCGACCTTTTGGAATCGCTCCACATACAGAACGAAGCTGGATCGGAACGCGGATTATATTCCAAGTGGGAATGACCCGGAAGTGACTTGAATCCAACTTGAGTCCAAGGTAATAAACTCAACTGTCTGCATCACTGCTGGACAAAACTAAAATGACTTTTGTTGGGTATTATTTCGATGATTAAAATGAATGTTTTCCCTAAAATATTTTTTTCTGTTTCAAACTTTGTCTGTTTTGACAAATGATGTACCATTTTTAAACAATGGCAGAAAGATATTTTAGTTTTTATCTGGCAAGGCAACAAACAAAAAATTAGATTTAAGATCCTAAATGAGGCTAAACAAGTAGCAAAGACTTGGAATAACTATTGAAGAAAGTGAGGAAAGAAAATGCAAAGGCACATTAAGGTTACAGTTAATTATTAAGAAATCAAAAATAATGACCCCAGATGATTTACATAACTTTAAAGCAGACCGTGGACATTGAAACTGAAAGCAGACCATGGACATTGAAAGATTTTCCAAACCTTGGCTCAGTCATTAATCAAATGGAAACTGCAGCCAAGAAATCAGAATTCTACAATGTGGAAGGGCAGCTATGAAGGAACTAGACAAGATCCTCAAGTGCAAGGATATATCATTGAATGCAAGGATATATAAATAAATATCAAGTGTAAGGATATATAATTGAATATCAGAATAAGAATTGTCCATGGGTGCTTCTACACAGTTTCGCACCACTTTAAGTGTTGTGACTCCATCATATGGAATCCTGGGATCTGTAGTTTTACAACGTCTTCTCTGCTAAAGAGTACTTGTGTCTCACAAACTTCAAATCACAGGGTTCTGTAGGATTGAGCCATGGCTGTTAAAGTGGTGTTAAACTG
>NC_056522.1:174581776-174588067 GCF_019175285.1 Sceloporus undulatus | reverse complement strand
ACTCCTGTGTTAAATCCTCATCGCCTCTGGAAAGAAAGTTCCTGCATAACTTCCAACTCTACGATTCTATGATTCAATGATGATTTTCATATTCATATTGTATGATTCTAACTCTCTGTATCCAAGGGGCACCTTTTCAGGATCTGGCGCCTGCTGCCCCAGTGGTTGAGAGTGGGCAACCCCCAAATGGGTTGTTGGCAAGTGAATTCAGAACCAGGCGGCGTGGAAAGACTTCAATCTGTGAATGTCTTCAATAGGGCTGTGTCTGTACATCCATACTCATACTATCGGGAGATCAATTTATTGATCGAAAGAGGGGATGGAAGCATAATAACGTAAGCCACTTTCAAAAATTAGACTGCAGTCTTGAACACACTTACTATGGAGCAAGCCGCATCGAAGCTTGTTTTCTGATGCTCCAGAGAACAGGACCATAAACAATGGATGCAAGCTCCAGGAAAAGAGATTCCACTTCAACATTAGGAGGAGCTTGGCTGTTCGACAGTGGAACACACTCCCTCAGAATGTAGTGGAGTCTCCCTCCTTGGAGGTCTTTGAACAGAGGCTGGATGGCCTTCTGCCAGGGATGCTTTGATTGAGAGTTCCTGCATGGCAGGATGGGGCTGGACTGGATGGCCCTTGTAGTCTCTTCCAACTCTACGATTCTACGAAGCTCGGAAGAATTAGTTCTGAGTCCAAGGATGCCCAAAGTGCAGATGCCAAGGGCGACAGGGAGTAAGGCCCCCATTGCCCCCAGCCCTGGCTTCCCTCGGGGCTCACCCCAGCTTCCCCCAAATGCTCCCTAGGGCTCCGCGGGGGCTGGATGGCACAGCCGGGCCCGGTTTTGCTCAGGGAGGCCCCCATCCACCCGAGGCGCCACGGCCAACCGCCTGCAGGCTGCGTTTCTCTTTTATTGCCTTGTCCTGATTTTGTTTTTCCTGCTTAAATAAATTGTCCGTTTTGATGGTCTGGCAATTTTCTCTTTTGATCCGGGGAGCCTCTCGGAAATCTTGACAGGCAAGAGTTCCACAAAGTGCTTTTAAAATTCAAGCTAGCGATAAACTTAAGAAAGGAAGACAAGATAAAATTACATCTCAGGGTTTTCGAGTGTGTGTGTGTGTGTGTGTGTGTGTGTGTGTGTGGCATAAACGTAATCTACATTTGTTCTGAATACACTAATATTCTAGTACGTTTCTTAAACATATCAGTTAAATTAACCTAAAGTAAGCATAAAACTCGTTCATACGGCGACAGAAATAAGGCAGGGCAAAAGCAGATTAATACTGAGACAAGTGCCTTTGAGCATGAAAAGCATTTTCTCTCTCTAATCCAAGGGGGGGTGGTTAAACCCATTCTTTTGGGATTAGAGAAGGGGTGTACTTGGCATTTCCAGGCGAGCATAAGACCTGGACGAACATATTTGCTGCCACCGTCCAGCTTTCAAGCCAACAGAAAGGCCGGCTCAAGAGAAACCGGCACGATTCGCCTCCAAGTCAATGCACTGAGTTGCATTTAAGTCTGGAAAAAACCCACCTCCGTAGAGATACATGAAATCCGTAATACGAAGAAGATTAACGTCTACTCGGTTTGAGGGAGGAGAGCAATCAGAAACGGAGGAAATTCTCCTCTCTCAAAGAGAAAACCACTCTGCTGCAGCCACACTGAAGAAATAACCCGGTTTGACCCCGCTTTAACTGCCCTGGCTCAAGGCTATGGAATTCTGACAGTAAGGGCTGTCGGACAGTGGAACATACTCCCTCGGAGTCTATGGAGTCTCTTCCTTGGAGGTCTTTAAGCAGAGCCCGAATGGTCATCTGTTGGGGATGCTTTGATTGAGAGTTCCTGCATGGCAGAATGGGGTTGGATTGGATGGCCCTTGCAGTCTCTTCCAACTCTATGATTCTTGATCAGCATTCTAAGCTAGAGAAATCTAGCATGCTAGACAGGTCGTAATGCTAAAACTCCTCTCCACAATATCTGCATGCAAGGATTTTTTTCCCTTCTCTGGGGAAACATTTTAAGACAATTGCTTGCGATTTGAAGGAATAGGGTCGAGAGGCTAGTTGGCCACTTCATAACAGAAACTTTAGATGTGTAATGTATTTGGGATTCCTGCTGCTCCACCTGTCAGTAGAATCCCGGATCCTCCCAAGTGGAAACCAAAAACCTTACAACATGAGATCACAGGGGGGCTCTTAAGGGGAGGCCAGACTGCAGGGATCTCAAGGCAATAGCAACAGCTACCGGAGGTAGCTGCTGTCATCTCATATTAGTGCTTGCATAAAACGTATCTTAAATAGGGTTTGTTATCAATTACAGGCAAGAGGTGGAGCAAAATGCAGTGATGCTTTGTGGAAATTATGGTAACTGGTTGATGGAACACAGGCTAGAAATCAAAAGTCTCTCTAACACAAACACACACAGCTAGGAAGGATTTGTTTAATATTAAATAAAACCTACCAAATTAGGAAGATCTATCTCTATCTCTATCTCTATCTCTATCTCTATCTCTATCCCTATCCCTATCCCTATCCCTATCCCTATCCTATCTATCTATCTATCTATCTATCTATCTATCTATCTATAGAGAGCCTTATACCAAAACCTATTTGTAGACAATATACTTATTTTAATTTTTTTGAAACCATCCTTCCTGAAAACTGTTTTTTAAATAATTCATGAGGTTCATAGAGAACAGAAGTACTTCATTATTAGGGGTATTTCATTTCATTATTAGTAGCATTTCCTCCAGATATGCCAAAAAGAGGGGCTTCATTTAAAATTGAAATTGGGCTCCTCCTTGCCTCAACCCACCATTAAATAGGTTGAATAATGAAGGGCACTTTCATCAGTTCTAGATTAGAGTAAAACCTGAAAAGTTATATTGTAATATCAAGACAATTTTCAGTGCAAAAAGTTATGCCGATGCTAAATACGTAAACAAAGAAGACCATGAAGATTTAGCAACTCCCTGGATTATTTTTCTTTTTCGATTGGTAAAGTGAGACCAGAAAGTAATAAATTGCTCATATGCTGTTTTGTAACTTATATATGCATAAAAGGCCCTTGCCCTGATGAGTTTACAGTATATTATTTACTCAAAGTATTACATTTTGCTTGACAGCCTGACATGTTTCTTCGGTATTAACTCTGACAATTACGTTTTAGAGCAGTGCAGTAAACAACATGCAATGTCACCTTCCTCCTCCTTGCCTCTACTTATAGATGTGTCCCCAAAGCCTATGAAACAGAAATGCTTTTAAAAAACAATAATGTAACATGGTTGCAGTGTGTTTTCATGGGGCCTAAATAAATGCAGCACAAGTTCTCTGGCTCAATGGGTTAGTGAGCCATACAACAGATCTCTCCTGATGGAGGGGGGCTGGGAGGTGTCCTTTTTATATATTCATTTGTGACCTAAAAACCATTTGCTGCCTTCAGTTGCTACATAATTACAAGGGCATGTAAAAGCAACAGGATAACTCAGATAAGGAGGAATGTACCAAGGTTTAATTGTGTCCCATTCCCATCTTTTCTGGCATCTTGTAGTGTCAGCTACGCTGGAGTAATACAAAGGCCTGTTACAAACTGCCAAAATAAAGCTGTTTCAGGTCTCTTTGGAGATATGCTATTTAAATGATGCATGGGTCCTAAGAGTCCGGAGGTCGCGCCAAAGCCACACTCCACTCCTAAGCACCGGAGTGCAGCTTTGGTGCAGCTTCCGGATTCTTAGGATGCATGCATCATTTAAATAGCATACCTCCAAAGAGACCTGAAGCAGCTTTATTTTGGCAGTCTGTAACAGGCCAAAGAGACTCATAAATTGAAGCTGTAAATATGTAATGTAAGAACAAATTCAATCCAACCTCTGGTCCAGAGAATGAAATAATACCTTCTTCTTTTTTGTCTTGAAAACTGTAGAGACAACTGGGTGGCCTCCAGACGTGTTGGCTATCATATCACAGTGCTGCAGAGGTGAAGACAACCTGTCACTAGTGAAACAATTCCCCCTTGATACAAGAGTTTAAGCTAATAGATGATAGAAGATGAGTACGAAAGGGAGGGCGGAGACAGACCACCAGTAAAGCTCATGCACTGGTTTGGTTTTTTTTCTTTATTTTTAAATTAAGAAGAATACAAATTTTAAAAAGTGGAGAACAACAGCCATCTTCTGCAGCTCTCAAGCTGTTAATCTCTAACAAGGTAACCAAATTGTGACTTCCCAACAAGGTTAGTCTGAGGCATGGGTCAAAGGCCAAGGCTCACTGTTTCTGGGGACTCTCCAAGATTCTAGGCTTAAAACAGCAACATCTGGGTGAGGAGGTGGGAAGGTTGAACTTCTACCCTGCTCAGCTTACCAAGGAGGTAAACCTTCCCTGCCTACCCTATGCTAGCCACCACTAGTCTGTCACATTTGCTGCTTCACTGGTGGTTAAAGCCCCAGGACTTACACTTTAAAACATGGCAAGCAAAATGTTCACTGTGAAGTCGAAGGCTTTCATGGCCAGCATCCATAGTTTTTTGTGGGTTTTTTCGGGCTCTGTGGCCATGTTCTAGAAGAGTTTCTTCCTGACGTTTCGCCAGCATTCTCTGAAGATGCCAGGACCCAGATTGCCACAGAAGATGCTGGCCGAAATATGTCAAGGCAAATAAACTCTTCTAGAACATGGCCACAGAGCCCGAAAAAACCCTACAAAAAAACTATAAAAACATGTACACTCTTTTGCGCCTTTACAGAATGCCAAAATAAAGCTGCTTGGGTCTCTTTGGAGGTATGCTGTTTAACAATGACTGCATGGGTCCTAAGTCCGGAGTGTCGCAGCCAAAGCAACACCCATTCCTAAGCACGGAGCGCAGCTTTTGGTGCAGCTTCCACTATCTTCGGGATGCATGCATCATTTAACACAGCATACCTCCAAAGAGACACCCAAAGCAGCCTTTTATTTTGCAGTCTGTAACAGGCCTTTGTCTCCAAGCTGAGTAAACACTTCCAAGAGACTGGTTTCAGCTTTATTTTTATTTTAATATTATCATTTATTTACATTATTTCCACATCTTCTATCTCAACATAGACTAATGCACTTAATAATATACATAATCTACATTGTTAGCTTTTTAAACAAAAGTGTTACACTCTATATTGTGCCTTGCCTATTAAAAAAACAGTCTATTTTAAGTGTCATGGTGTATAGAAACACATTTACCATGCACACACACAGACACACTCATTTCCTTGTACATAAACATTTAAACTGACACTTTGCTTTGCATCAGTGCTGTCAAGCAGACAGCAAGCTGAGCTAGGACTAAGGGGAAAACAAGTTGCACAAAACATGTCATTGATGTATTAATTCTTCATGGGTCAATTGTTGAAACCGGGTGCCAGGTCCACAGGGTCCAAACATGTGCATAGCTAGAGCAAACACAAACAAACACAAACACAAACACAAACAGAGGAACAATTTTTTTTCACAACCCGACTGATTTTTGCTAAACATTCTAAGTGAATTCAGAAAGTCATAATTCCATTCTTCACGAGGCTTATTGTAAAACAGTACCAAGAAATATATGACAAATCTTAAACACATCCAGCATCATAATTGCCATTAGAAAGCATTTTGCACTTTATCTACTGCTTTCATTTGTACGATGTTATTTGATTTGCCTTTGTTGAGATCTGTAGTCTTTTGTATTTGCTGGCAAATCCAGGAACGTTATACAAATAAAATTTTTTATTTTATTTCATTACTTTAAGAACTACTCAGCAAAGCTGTTTTTTAGTACCACAACAGCTAGAACACCTTATCCCACTTCTTAACATTAACATCATTGTGCTAGCCCAGGACCTTATCATGGCTAATTTATCTACCCTATTACGACTGTATGTTTTCTTTCGCCAGAGGGATGCAGTTTTGAAGGGCAACATTCCACCACTGCAATGTTGTTATATGTAGTGCTAAAGGTACAGGACTTCTTCAACGAACAACTAGTGTCACGTTCCATTGCTGGAAAAAGAACTTTCCCTCCCTCCTCAGTGAATTCTATTTCCTAATGATTACAAGGGAAGTCCCTTGTAATACCTGTAACATCCAACTGTTCAGCCTCTTTCTTATGCTTGTCTCTGGTAACAGAACTTTTAGAGACGTTTATACGGCCCAGTTGTGCACATCTATATTTGACGAAACATAATACCAGGAACAACAACGTGCACTGTATTCCTTAACTGCACAGGGGCCGGTGCGGTTTTTCGTTTATTTGTTGTTTGTTGTTTGTTTTGTTTTTGGCTAATCT
>NC_056522.1:174576880-174581751 GCF_019175285.1 Sceloporus undulatus | reverse complement strand
TAGTTTAAAGGGTGCCATCCTCGACTTGTTTGCTTGGAGAGAGACTGGGTTCAGTGGGGCTGTATCGGGACATATATCTGGATCTATAGGGGAGATATGGTCGGGATCTGTCGGGATCTATAGGGGAGATGTGATAATTGCCAAGGGATTGCCACACTGTGCAGAGTAATGCAGGAGCAAATCCCATTGAACGAAGGCCAATTGAACAAAGGGGGACAAAAGAGCCTTGTTGGACCTTACCCACTCGAGGCTCACATAGGCCAGGAATCCCCCCTAGAATTCTCTGATGACGGTTCGGACCTCACTTTTTACATGCTTATAACAGTTCTGTAGGGATAGGGTTTTTGCTTTTTTAAACATTAAACATTAGTCAGATAAACACCATCCGTCCCCCGCACAGTGGCCCAGACACAGGTTTTGCACACCCTACACTTGAGGGGAGGACTAGAGTGGAGGAAGACTCCCTTCAAATAAGTCCCTAAAATCGGAAAGTGTAACTCTTTCTGGGCTTTTGCCTCGCCAGCTCTGGATATCTTTGATGGGAAGGGGAGTCCAACACAACCTGGAAAGTTCCTCCCCCGCCAAATTTTTGGCATTCAACCATCCTGAGCCGCAGGGTTGCCGCCCTGGGTGTTTATTCCCCTGACCGAGGTATCCAGGGTGGCTCCCAGCTCCGAAGGGTCTCATCTCAGGAGAAGGTGGCGTTGCAAGGAGTCAGAGGGGCTTGGCTTTGCCAGAGCATCCATTTCAATTGCCTCCAATTTCACCCAGGCTCCTGCCTCCCTGTCCTTGTAGCATTTCGCAGAAAAGACTGCCATCCTAAAACCTGGAAATAAAGGAGAGCCTGCTTCTTTCTCTCCTGGGGCCTTTGAAATCCTGCTAAAGGCAGAAGCCGGGTGTTTAACCAGGAAGGGGGGGGGGGCTTTAGACTTTATCCTGCCTTCTACCCACATTTCTTTAGAAGTAACTCCAACTAGATTTAGTCGGGCTTACCTCTAAATAAGTATATCGAAGGGTACATCAGAGGGTACCAGGTCAATGAGTCTTAAAATATACGTCTTCTTGTGCCTAGTTTTTGGCAAAACCAGCTGAGAACAAAAAGTCTGTCTTCCTGGAAGTAAGCCCTGGAGAACAGAATGGGAATTTCTTCTAATTAAATGCAGATAAAATGGTGTACATGGGAGATGTTTAGGGTAAACATGCTCAGGATTGGGGCGTTACTATAGCTGTGTTTTTAAATGCCATTTATAATTTTGCAGCCGTTATTGCCTTGCTAGGACACGGAATGAAGGAATAGAAAGCTGAAGGGTACGAAGTCTATGCCTTATGGTCTGATATTTTTAACAAAAAAGCAGGGGCGGTCAGTGTTTTGTGCCCCTTTTTATTCCAGATTCTCTAATGTGGGAAAGCTTTTCTCTTTCCCTTTCCATCCCGATATGTATAAGAAACCCCCTCCTGTCGCAATGAATTGATATCACTAAAAATGGCAGGAATTCCTGTGCCGGGGCTGAGATGATGTGCCCTTCTGTATACCACCTTACATGTACATTCTTCTCTCTGTATATTTAGTCAATGTAAATGGTGATTTCCCTCCTTCTTTTTTTCTATTCCTAGTCGGTAGAAGATGCCAATAACAGCGGCATGAACTTGTTGGACCAGTCTGTCATCAAAAAAGGTATGGCGAACCTTTCAGTCCAGGGCGGTTGTTTTCTTCCAAAGTGCGTCGGGGAGGGAGTCCCTTTGCGGAGGGGGTTGAAGTTTCCTTGGAAGCAAAGCCCACTTATTCCAGAGAAGGTTACTCCCAATTAAATGTGGAAAGGGTTTCTTTAAACGTGGAAGACTGTGCGTTTCACCCAGAGAACAAAAACAAGGCAATAGAAACAACCGGGAGAAACAGCGGTAAAGGTAGACGAAGGAGAGCAATTCTCAGGATCCGATTCGCTTCTGGATTTGTAGTCGGTTAAATGGACTTTCAATGGGACCGGTGGAGAACTGAGGTCCAAAACAATCTGCAGAAATAATCCAGTTCGAGACCGCTTTAACTGCGGTGGCTCAATGCTAGGGAAATTGTGGGAACTGTCATTTTGTGAGACATTTGGCTTTCTCTGTCAGAGAGCTCTGGTGCCACAATAAAGTACAATTCCCAGGATTCCCTAGCACTGAGCCAGGACAATTAAAGCGGTCTCGAACTGGATTATCTCTGCAGTGTGTTTTGGACCTTGGTCTCTCTGCATTGCCATGGGGGTCTCTTCCCAAGCGCTCTTAGCCCATTAATTTGGGAGCAGCAAAGGCCCTCTTCTGTCCCAGTTAAGGCTCTGCGAGGTAATGATCGAATTAATCCTTGAAGCACGTCGATTCGATTCGAGTGAATATTTAGGACTGGGGTGGCAAAAGGAGTAGAGCAAAGATCTCTTTCACACAACACAATTAGAGCGCTACGATTTCAGTTTAACTGTTGTGGCACTATCCCACGGAATCCTGGTTCCAGACCAGATAATTTCGTGAGTTATTTAGACTTCTCACCCAGAGAGCTTTCGTGCTTCTGGCCAAATTATTATTATTATTATTATTATTATTATTATTATTATTATTATTATTATTTCTATCCTGCTTTCCTCCCAAGACTGGGATCCAAAGCAGCTTACGGTCTAAAAGAGACACAGTACAGTTATAACTATAAATCCTAAGATTCCACAGGAGACAGTGAAAGTGACATCAAAGTGCTTCATGAGACAGAAGCAGCTCAGTCGGGTGCTGTGCTGTTATGGGATGAAAGAATGCCTTTAGCAGTCTTCCAAGCAAGAGAGCTAGAGTCCAGTTGTGAGAGTCATAAATTGCTTTTGCTTTGCTTTTGCTTTGTCCATCATCTTTTACCCAGGGGGCGGGGCGAGGCGGGGCGGCGGCGGAGCCCTGGGTAAGAAACTGACAAGTGGGACCCCTCGTCTGTGTCCCCCTGTGTCCTCTCTGCCAGGGCTCGACCTGCCAGCTTTCAGGGACTGAGATCTTGCGTGCCCCTCAGCTTGGGGGGAGGTCTCCTTGGACGGAGTGGGCCAACTCGGGCTATATGTCGTGTGTGTGTGTGTGTGTGTGTGTGTGTGTGTGTGTGTGATTCCACGGTGTCGAGGTGTGTTTAACTCAGGAAGGATCCGTGTATGTGAGAGAGAGGAGGAGTGGGGAGGGGGTGCTTGGGGTCCCCCCCATGCCCCCTTCGTCTGCAGATGCATACATGATTGAGTGCAAGTGCAGCTTCGCCCCATACTGGTAGAGGGAATGTGATATTAACAAATGTTTGCAATCTCTTGTACAGCTGTAAGCAAAATAATTAACTAATTAAACTAATTAAATGTAATTACAATAACTCATTTTGGGCGTATTGCAGCTGCTCCCCCCCTCCCCCCCTTGAATGCCTCTGACAGACTCTTGAAGACATGGGATGATCGCTGCCTTGCCGTTGCAAGGCAAGAGGCCTTCAGTAGGCCCTCGGGGAAGGGGGGGAAGGGGGAGCCAAGGAGCCCCTCTTTCGAGGTCGGAGTGTGAACTGGCTGTCACTGGCCCTGCAGTCCGGATTTGACTTGCTGGGAGGAAACCTCCCCATAACACTTTTGTTTGTTGTGGAGGAGGGAGGAGAAAGTGTGTGTGTGTGTGTGTGTGTGTGTGTTTAAAAACCCAAACCTCTGGCCTCCAATTACGTCTTTCTAATCAAGAAGTGGAAAGCCTATTAATTAAGGAGCTGGGTTGGGGGATGATGTATGTCATTGTGCATCATTTATTGTATGGGGAAGGGAAATCCCCCTACAGAGGCGCCGTAGGTGGCTGTGAACTGGACAACCTCGGAATTTAAGGGAGGCTGAACACATATAAGCAACGGGCCTTCTTCCCGGGGAAACTTGCACAAAACGTCCGCCATCAGCCTTCTATTTTTTGGTCCTTCGTTAGTAACAAGGCGGAACTGCGTTTTTCAGCAGCCTATTTTCAGGGGGCGGACCTGCTTCGGGAGAAAGACCCCTCGCTTGCTCTCTCTGGAGGTCTGCCGCCTCTGGGCCTGAGGCACCTTCGCCTTTGCCTTTGCCCCCTTTGCTCCCCGGCGCCCCCTGGCGGCCCCCTGGCTCTCGGGCTCTGGCGATGGCAATGCAGCCTTTGACCTCTTCCTCGGAAGCCAAGGGGTTTCTGGACGGGGCCCCTGCCCTCAGGGAAGTGCAACCAATTAAGCGAGTCCATCGGGTAGCTGGGAATCCTGGGAGTTCATTTCCAGGGGGCCATTGCAGTTCTCTCGTTCTCTAGCCACTACTCTTTGAGTGCTGGATGTTCTTCACATTCTCCACAGCCCCCCCCCCCCCTTCTAGATATTCCCAAAGAGCTGATGGGACGAGTATCTCTCACCACATCTTGGGGAGATATAATGTTTCCTTCCCAGGAGTTCCATAAACCTTTTCCGAGGTCTTAGAAGGGCGGCTTTCGCTTCTGGGCTGCTTCCCCGCTTCCCTTTTGAGGGCCTGAGCCCTTGGCCGCCCCATTCTCTGGCCCACAGACCCAGCAGAGGACCAGCAGAGAAGCAGCAGAGGCCAGGGGGGATTGGGAGTTAGTCTTCTGTTTCACCATGCTGTCCCCGTTTTCCTAGTGCAAAAATAAATAAATAAGTAATAAACCTAGTGACAAAAGATGCCAAAGGGAGATAAATTATTAAGAGAAATGGCTGATCCCTCCGAGCTTCAGTCTTCTGTTCTTGGAGACCTATGAAAGTAATGGGCAATATCTGTCATCTTTTATTGCCACGTTGGTCCTCGTGTGTGACACACTCCCCCGCCTCCCCTCGCCTTCCTCCCGCCTTTCCTTTCCTTTCCTTTCCTTTCCTTTCCTTTCCTTTCCTTTCC
>NC_056522.1:174566201-174576855 GCF_019175285.1 Sceloporus undulatus | reverse complement strand
CCTGGACCGATTATTATTTGGTAGAAGTTCAATGTGTTTAGCTGTCTTGGTGTAATTTGTTTCCATATGTTGTTGGCCTCCTTGAGTCCTAGGTATTAGAACAAACATTAAAACATTCCCCTAGCCCTGGAACATAAAGGACATTTGTGGCTTGATTTATTATCAATAGTTATTGCTATTCTCTGTGTTACAGTTAAAATACAGAAAATATGCAGGGGCATCTGTATTGGCCATTAGCAAATCAAACAAAAATCCACCAAACAGTGATACCATTGGCCAACCAAAATGCACAATATACTATTGAAAGTTTTCAACAGCTCCAGTGGCTTCTTCAACAACGCAAGATGTTACCAACCAAACAGGAGAAAAGTTGAGATTTATAGTAAATGCCTGATGTGTTGTTTTCTTTAAATACAGTTTTTGTCAACTATCATGTGGGGGTGTTGTGTGTGGTGTGTGTGTGAGAGAGAGAGAGAGAGAGAGAGAGACTTACAGCAATTTTCACACTTTGACCACAAAGGAATTCAAAACAGTGAATAAATCTGGTTTTCTGAGCCTGTGTTTACAGGTGCCAAATCTACGTAGATTACTTCATCAAATTTGTCTAGCATGACAAAGTTCCTGTGATCGTGAGTGGCCTGGAATCATTGCACTTCTACTCCTCTTTCAGGAATTATCACATCACCTTCCTTCCATGCTAGATGTGGGATGTAAACATAAATAGGTGGATTATTGCACAACCCACTCATCAAGAGCCCCCCCAACCCATAGCTGCTCTGTCTCTGACCCATCCCTTTTTAATTCACAGAGGAACCTATAAATGACCTGCCAAACCACACAAGTCCCAGTGTGAAATGTCACCCTGGGCAGTTGTGTGATTGCCAGTCACGGGTGTTATGTCCCTTCCTCTCTCTCTTCCCCCTCCCCTTGCTATTCCAAATGCCCTGATCACCTTTCTTTATTTTTTTCCTATTATTTCTTTTTCATTTTAAAAAATAAACACTTAAATCAGGCAGTAGCTCCAGACTGTGCAGGGGGACAAAACAAAAAAACCCAAGGCATGCTTGGTTGACAAAGGCAAGGAGGCAGGATTAAGAGAGAGGTCAGGAAGACATTTGATGGGGCAACAGCCCCAGTCACATGATAGAAAGAGATGAGGTGATGGCTCCCAGGAATTTATTTCCATTTGATTACTAGTTTGAATGCTGCAAGAATGGAGCTTGTGCAGAAGTCCCAATATAGATAGGCTTACCGCAACATAGTAGATAGGTCTACCCCTAAAACACTACATAAAACTGCTTCAATCACATTAAGAAATCTACTCCTGGAATTTTGCTGGGACAAAATATGACGCATTAAGACATAATTAGGCATCCAATATATTAAAAACAGGCAAAACCCCCAAATATACATATTGCCTGAATAATAATTTCATGACAAAATGGGGGAAGTGCTGCAGTCATGGGACACACTAACACCTTTTACTGTAGCCAGTGCACTCAGGGACGTAGCCAGGATTTTAGGAAGAGGGGGGTCCAGACTAAGTGCCACATTATAATGGGACTTGGGTGCGGCGGTACAGCAGCACACACCATTCATTTTTTCTAATGGAAGGGGGGGGGGGTCCGGACCCAAGATTCCCCCCTGGCTACATCCCTGGTGCACTGGTTGCCAATTTGTTTCCAGGTGCAAATGTTGGCATCCAATGTGCTTGGGGCAAGAAGACCCAAGAACCAAGTTTTCCATCTTTAAGATGAGCACTCTTATATATGCTTTTGCTTTCAGAGGTACGACTGCTGACAATGTGAGTAAGGGCTTTCCTGAAGCTGTGCCTGTATGTGGACTCCCTGCTCCCTAGAAGCAGGGAGGCAGGTGGGTCAGCTTTGTTTCGCTCTATTCTGTGCTGTTCTGATACCAGCTGAAGGCATTCTCCTTATAAAGATTTGGATTGTTGTTGCTCATTTATTTATTACTGTTAACTGTGAAAGCTTGTTTTTACCTACACTGCTGTTTCAGCTTGCTGTGTTGCAGTTGCTTTAGTTTTAATACATTGTGATTTCTTCCTGGAGGTCTTAAACAAAGGGCTGGATGCATCTGTCGGGATGCTTTGATTGGATTCCTGCATGCAGGGGGGTTGAACAGATGGCTGTGGTCTCTTCCAACTCATGATTCTATGATTTAATGATTCTTTCTCGATCAGCTCCACGTCCTATGATTTATGTGTGCAGGTTAATTTGTCCATTTCACTCATCCCAAATCTCTTTAACCATTCTCCATGTATAACAGAAATATTAAATTAGTTAAAGGGCTTAAGAATAATGGAATATACTCTATGAGTACTTTATAGTAAAATGAGTGTTAAAAAAAGGATAAGAAATAACAGGAGATTGCAACAGTATCAAAGGATGAGGAAGTTAGAACAATATAATTCTCTGGAGATCATTTACACAGAGCAATCTCTATGTAAAGGTTTGTTTGGAACATTTTTTTATGTTGTATTAATAAATAAAAATAAAAAAACATTGTGTATTGCTGAAGGGGAAAAGAAAAAAAAGAAGTTAAATTCTTATTAAATAATTCTATAGCAAAAATACATGACCACATGGTTTCTACTACTTTCAAGATGAAGAATGTATGTGTGTCCCCCCCAAATGAGACAACTGGATGGGCTATTTCTGATTGCTAGTGCAGATACAGTAGACCTGTGCAATGAATGGGGCTTGTTAAGTCACCAGGTCCTATCCATTTAATGGTCTATTCTAGCTGGAATAATAACTGGAAATATAGCATAACTTCTTGGCTGGTAAATAATTTGACAGTTTGAGCCTGAAAAATCAGAAAGCGACTCTAAATAGTTCCATTTTAAAAAAAAGTTGTCAAGGCTGCAAAGTACCTTTGAAAAATGTAATACTAAATGAGGTTGCATTTTAAAACTTAAGAAGAAATCTCATGACTTATCGAATGATCTTTTGGGGCTTAGTCAAAAGTAGACAGGATTCTGTTTTATGGGGAAGCTTGGAGGAGGGTGACTTTCAGAGCCAATCATCGCAGAAACCTTCTGGAGTGCCTGGATTAGAGGGAAGGGCAGGCCTCCAAATTTGCTGAAAGGTAGCCCAATCAGACTGACAAGAGTTGTGCCCTTTGCCACCCTGTTTCAGATACGGCACATAGGTGGCACCTAGGGGCACCATGAAAAGTGGAGAGAGGGCCAAGTTCCTCTTAAAAAACAATAACCCTCTCACCTCGGGCCTCAGTTCTAACGATTCCACAAAAATTGTGGGAGAGATATTTAAATATGTTTTAGCCAGATTTAGAAAACACACTTATTTTGCTATCTACAGAGTGAAATATACTCAGATCCCAGGCAATTTACATGGATGCAAGCTCCAGGAAAAGAGAATCAGCTCAACAAGAGGAACTTC
Organism: Sceloporus undulatus; assembly: GCF_019175285.1. Lineage (NCBI taxonomy): Eukaryota > Metazoa > Chordata > Lepidosauria > Squamata > Phrynosomatidae > Sceloporus > Sceloporus undulatus. The sequence goes on along the minus strand of NC_056522.1, from coordinate 174,573,433 downwards.
CTGACAGTAAGGGCTTCAACATGAACAACTCCCAGAGTGTAAGGAGTCCCTTCCAGGAAGGTCTTTAAGCAGAGGCTGATGCCATCGTCAGGTATGCTTGATTGAGAGATTCCTGCATGAGGATGGGTTTGGACTGGATAGCCTTGTTAGTCTCTTCCAATTCTATGATTCTGTGATTCTACTCCCATCAGCCAGGAAGGTTGGCAACTGTCAGCACAGAACACGTAACTGGGAACGACATCTATACAAGAATATGCTGTCTGCATTTAAAATAACATTGAAGACAGTCTTTCCACAGGCTTCAACATGATTTTTTAAATGATCATTTGAAGGGATTGGTTCAGAAGGTATATGTCTATTTGTCCTTTTAAACTGCCGTGGTCTTAATTAAGGTGTTTTAATTTATGTTGTGCATCTTCATTTGTTGTTGTTCCACTACCTTGATCAATGGGGAAAGGAGTGTGAGAAATAAGTCCTAGTGGTAAAGGTAGGTATCCTCATTGACAAAATTGTCAGTCATGTTTGACCCTAGGATGTGGTTGCTCAACACTCTGTGATCATGGGGCATCATCATCCACACAACCCTGGATGGGACCTATTTACTACGTGCTGGCCAAATGGCCATAATAAGTTATTTATTATTATATTACTGTATTTTTTATTTATCTATTATATTTGCATCTTTTGAACTGCTAGTTAGCAAAAACTGGAGCGAGATGGAGGCTCACCCTCCATGCACCACTGCAAACTTGCACAACAGAGTCAGTGTCTTAACACTGAGCCACCACGTCCTAGTAGTAGTAGTAGTAGTGGTGGTGGTAAAATTGATTCGGGAACATTCCTTCCCGTCGGTATTGCCTGCCTTTGAGTGTAAATGGATGGGCGTGTGTAGAAAATGAAGACACAGTTTGTACACATGGAGAGGAGTCCTGATAACGAAGGCCTGCTTAACAGATGTCCATTTGCAGAGACGGAAAGGAAAGGAAGCGAACCACTCCCTCAAGTGCCCAAAGCTGAAACTTAAATACATAGAATTAAATGTTATATTAGATTAAATTTTAGACTACTTACGGGAGCGCCTTCTTCCAACAACCACCCGCAATTTAAAGTCCCTGGGAAGAATTTATTACATTACAAGAAATCTAGATGTCTACTGTACCCGAGGGCCTTCTCAACAGCCGTTCTCAGGCGATGGGATGGCCTGCTGGAGGAGATCCACCACATTACCACTGTTAAAAAGGCTGTTAAGATGGATCTCTTCCAGCAGGCCTTTCCAAACTAATTGCTTCCCCTCCACGGGTAGGATAGCCCCATCCGCCCTCCTCATATAGATCTTCTGCCTCAATTGTACCTTAACCCTAGTTTGAGCGGATTCCTTCAGTATAACGTTATCTTACATTGTAGTGTAATTTCATACTATTTAGTTTAGGATTTGGGATGAGGTGGGTGGGAAAGGGATTATTTGTAAACTGTGTTTGATATCGTTTTTTGTGGTTTTTTTTCAGGCTCTGTGGCCATGGTTCTGGAAGTTATTTTTTCCTGAGGTTTCGCCAGCATCTGTGGCATCTGGCATCTTCAGAGAAGATCTCTCTGCATCTCCTGAAGATGCTCTCTCTGAAGATGCCAGATCCACAGATGCTGGCGAAACCTCGAATAACTCTTCCAGAACATGGCCACAGAGCCTGAAGACCCACAAAAACTATGGATGCCGGCCATGAAAGCCTTGACTTCATAGGGTATTTGATATCTATTTCTATTCTTATTATGTTTTGTATTTTGATGTTGTAACCATCCTTGATTCCCTGTGAAAAGGCAGGCTATAAATAAATCATAGTATCATCATCATCATCATCATCATCATCATCATCATTATTATTATGGCCACCGGCAGAGGGCGCGAAAGCCAATGGTTCCGAGGACCTCAGTGACTCCGAAGCAGCGCCTTCTCTGCTCCAAGCCTTTAGCTGACAGAAAGATAATTGAGCAGCAATGCATCAACTCACCTCGACTTTTGCCAGAGCAACATGCTCCAGTCAGTGGAGACAACGGAGATATGGCTTCCTCCTCTCCTCCAGGCGGGAGGGCGTCGGGGTCTTGTGTTGCTTGGACCCTCCAGCCCTGGCTCAGCCACCACTTCCAGAGACTTTGAAGCACTACTCAGGATCAAGGCTATTTTGACACTTGATTTCCCTTCCTTGTTTCCTGCTGTAGTGCCTTATTCAAAGAGGCTTCCTTGCGAGGGGCGGGGGGAGAGAAAGTAATGCCGCAAGATCTGCCTCTTCCTTGACCCTGGATCTCCTGGATCTCCTGGATTCCGGGAGTCAGATCTCCTGCGAAAAAGCGGGGCGGGCGAGATTGTTGCCAAAGAGCAGTGCCCTCCAGAGGGCGCTGTTACTCTGCAGCTGAATGCTCTTTTCCCTGCCACCCTCCTGCTAGACTTGCCATTACTAAGGGCTGAAGCTTCCCCTTAATAAGGGCTAAGGGGATAACGGGATAATATTTCTAAAGTGCTGGGATTTTCTCTCAGACTGAACCCACTTGGGCTCTTGCAAGGACTGGTGTCCCTAAAATAAAAGGCTGGCTTCCCCTCCGAGTTCGCTCCCCACAGATGGGACATCTGTGCCACTGTATTCTGCCTTGGTCAGGCCCCACCTGGTATACTATGTCCAGTTCTGGGCACCACAGTTCAGCAAGGATGTTGAGAAACTGGGAGACTAAAATGGTGAAGGGTCTGGAAACCATGCCCTATGAGGAATGAATTAGGGAGCTGGGGATGCTTAGTCTGGAGAAGAGAAGGTTAAGAGATTACATGATAGCCCTGTTTAAATATTTGAAGGGATGTCATGTTGAGGATGGAGCGAGCTTGTTTTGTGCTGCTCCAGAGACTAGACTGCGGAACAATGGATCAAGCTACAGGAAAAGAGATTCCACCTCAACATTAGGAGGAATTTCCAGATAGTAAGGGCTGTTTGACAGTGGAACACACTCCCTCAGAATGTAGTGGAGTCTCCTTCTTTGGAGGTCTTTAAGCAGAGGCTGGATGGCCATCTGTTGGGGATGCTTTGATTGAGATTTCCTGCATGGCAGAGGGTTGGACTGGATGGTCCTTGAGGTCTCTTCAAACTCTGCGATTCTAGGATTCTATGATTCTATGAGGGACTCAGGACCGAGGGGATGAAATGGCTCCTTCCAAGTCCCGGGCTCAAGAGTGGACTCTTAGGCCTGGAAAAGGACGCCAGGATATCCTCTCATAATATTTTATTCCTCGGAGCCTAAAGGTCCCAAAAAGCACCAGATCTGATCTTGAAAGTTAAGCAGATTCAGCCCTCTAGTGCTTGGGTGGGAGAGTGCCAAGAAATATCAGGTGCTGTAGGCTATACTTTTTAGAGGAAGGAACTGGTAAAACCGTGTCTGGTATTCCTTGTCTGAGAACAACCTCATGAATAATTCATAGAGGGCTCATAAGTCGATGGGCCACATGTGCACAACGCGCATACACACAGCCTGAGGAGCAATGAGTTGGATCCAGACTCTGCGTTAGAGTTCTTCCTAAACTGAACCACCTTGATTTCACTGAGTCTTCCTTATGAATGACTCAAACACGATCGAACCCAGGATTTCATGAGCAGAAAGGTATCCTAGAAACCTAGAATCAGGGTTGGAAGAGACTACAAGGGCCATCCAGTCCAACCCCCTGCCGTGCAGGAAATCACAATCAAAGCATCCCCGACAGATGACCATCCAGCCTCTGTTTAAATACCTCCAAAGAGGCTGTTGTTTTAGAGGCAAAGCCCTTGTCCGTATTGTGCCCGATGTCCAATGCTCATACCCGTCCAGAAGCCAATGAAGCCAGAGACACTATGCTCCTAGTCACTAGGTCCGGCTGGGGCCCTGAAGAGCAGGAATAATGGTCGTAAGAAAAAAGGGGAGAAATCACGATGATGATGTTTTCCTATTTTCATACTTAGCAGTTGTGGGTTTGTCTTTAATGTTATTATTTTTTACATTCCCCCCCCCCTTAGTTGTAAACTGTAGCTAAATTTAGATGTCTCTACATGTCACTCTAAAGCTCACCTTAAAGACTGGTTTAGATGCAAAGCGGGATCCTTTCACTTAAATGGTGGGGTGTTCAGATCTAGATATTTGGTTGCTGAAAGAGACGGCGGAACTAGATATTCGGCTGTTAAACAATCCATAAGGCGAGCAATAGCTTTTTGCACGGCTGCTTGACCTCCCCACCTCCTTTCCCTTCCTTCACAGTCCAGTGTGACCCAAGGCCCGCGGCCAAAGGAGAAGGAGGACAGGACCTACACCAAAACCAGGGGCAAACCAGCGGCTAGCCTGCATATCTGAGCGGCCCAACTGGAAGGTTGCGCCTATTCTAAGCACAACCGGCTTCCAAGTCAGGAGGAGGCGATTCTGCCCACTTACTGGGCTGCCAGCCTCAGTGGCACTCCCCAGTGAGGATGGTACGGGCGGCAATGCTGCCCAGCCTAATTTACTGCTCTGGCAAAATCACATTTGGAAAGGGGGTGGGTTTCGGGGGAGGGGGAGCGACACATACCCTAAAGGCACCAGATGCCATCTGATCTTGGAATCTGAAGAGGGTCAGGCCTGGTTAGTACTTGGATGGGAGGCTGCCAAAGAATACCAGGTGCTGTAGACAGTATTTCAGAGGAAGGAGCTGGCAAAGCCACCTTTGGAGTATTCCTAAGAAAACCTTTTGAAATTCATGGGGTGGCCATAAGTCGGCAGGCGATTTGAAGCACATGAACACACAGTAGGTAAGAGAGAGAGAGAAAGAGAGAGAGAGAGGGAGAATGCGCACGCAACCCCCCTCCCCTTCCTAGGCACAGATTCCAAGAATGCCTTCATTTCTGCTTTGATCTCTTTTCCGAGGCTGTTCCCATATTCAGGAACGGTTGTGCTGAATGTAAAGGGGGGCATGAGCTCCTTCCTGATGCTCTAAAGATGTATCTGCCCCTCCCCTCTCCATCCTCTCCCTCTTCTCCCCCCCTCCCTACTCAACCGGGCATATAAGACAACGGGTGCTGTCATTCCTTTTCACCCGCCTTTAACAATTTCCGACTGGGAAGGCAAACTTGCTTCGCCTTCCTCTTATTAGAACTACCTGAGGTCGGCTTCTTTCTCCTCCCGAAATGCGAGACAGGTTAACCCTGTCTCCGCCCCGAACTGACTCTCTGGAAAGATGCCACTCGAAGACCCATGAGGCGCCTTCCTCTCTTGCGAGGATGAGAGGGGAGTTTCCATTTTTCTCGACTTTAATTTGGTGGCAAAGACAACCCCGAGAGTTTGCTAAAGAGCTCCTTCCCCTTCCCCCCCCCGCCACATACCTAGCACCCGAAGATCGATTTCTTGCCCGATATTATAAAGAAATCGAAGGAGGTCGGGAGATCTCGATAGGTATCTCTTGTCCTGCCGAAAGGCCTCCGCATCCCAAGCCCCAAAGAAGGAGCCCCGATTTCGGCAGGAAGGAAGACTCCGAGCGAGTTGCTCTGAAAATGCACAATCCAGAAAAAGCAACGACTGTGAAGGGGAAGTAAAGTTGTCGTTCAAAGGCACCGTGTAAACACAGACACACACACACACACACACACACACGCAACATCCAGATCGGATCTCTCCTATTCCATGCCTGGCAATCTGGATGTTTGTGACATAAGGGTCTTGTATTGGTTTGAACTGGGGGGGGGGGGGGGCGAATTCTGTCAAATGACTGAAATAAAAAGGTTTCGAAAGATGCTGGATGTAACCTTCGTTTCTGGAACCATTGCTCTTCTTTGTTCTATATCGATCGAGAAATAAGAGTCTGCAAATTTCTATAGGTACAAATACACCCGTGTATATGTATATATTCACAGAGGGAGGGAGGAAACCATTTCTCTCGTTGCAAATAATAAAGAGTTTACCTACTCGGTAAACTCTTTATTATTTGCAACGAGAGAAATGGTTTCCTATCTCCTCTGTGAATGGAAGTAAAGCAGGGTAGGTAAACTCTTTATTATGATATAATTCCCCATTCATTGGATATAATTTTCCTTCATTAAATCTAGAGAAAATATGTATAGTTCCGTTCTTGTCCATATATAGTGATTTTATATATAAGTCCATATATATTATATAATATACACACACGCTAGTGTTTATCCTTTGAAGCATAATTATTATATTACTACTAATATAATACATGCTCAAAGGAATAAACACTAGTGTGTGTTGGATGATATATTATATAATGAATAGATCTGTGATATAAACGTTACACTGCGTTATCATCAAAAAACTGAGATGTAACCACACACACCCACACACACACACCATGATGTACAACACTCACACCTGTTGGGATACATATGTGTACAAGTATCTTTATGGTGCGTGTGTATGGTGAGAAAAACGCTTCCGTCTGTGTGTGCGCCTGCTGTGTGGGTGTGGTATCGAGGGTGTTCAATTATATGCCGAATATATGTGTGCTCAATAAGTCTATGGTTTCTATATAAACTCCAATAGAAGGGGATGATATTCCCTCTTCCTGGGGAGGCCCTTCTCCACCTATTGTTTTCAGGCACACAATTAAGAAGTTGCGGCATGGGAGAGGAACGTCGGTTGGGTGCCGGTCCCCCATTTCCAATTATAGATGGTTCATACAGACGGAGAAGTCCTGAGAATCCAGACATCTGCTCTTCACATGAATGCACAACCTCCTAGAGAGCATCCGCCACAGGCTCTGGAAACTGGTTGAAAATGTAAAGTACGAAGATATCTACGAGGTAAGGATTAGAAAGAAAGGAGCTTGTTTCAGGAGGAAGGAAGGAAGGCTTTCTCGATTTAGGGAAAAGGAGGCAAAGACGCGCGGTGCGGGTGGCTTCTTTCCCAGGGCTTTTTTCTGCCACATCACACCCCCAACTCGGGGAGCTCCCCGAAATGCCTCCATCGCCGGAAAGAGGCCGGAAAGGAACTTTGAGGTCGGAACTTGACAAGGGGGGGGAAGAGGCAGATTTCCATGCTGAATCCCTACTATCCAGGGCTTGCAGGAGAGAACCAAGCGCTCCCTCGTTTAGGCAATGCAGGGCAGCTCAATGCCGATGCGGGCGGGGGTCTGAAGTCTAGCTTCCCCCTCTACCTCCCTCCGGAGAAAAAAAAGCATAAAAGCCGCAACGATTGGGGCACTCGTAAATCCTCCCGCGGAACACCGAAGGGGCGCCTCGCCC
>NC_056522.1:174565902-174566176 GCF_019175285.1 Sceloporus undulatus | reverse complement strand
GTGTGTGTGATATATATTATATAATGAAATAGATCTGTGTATATAAATACGTTACACTGCGTGTTATCATCAAAAAACTGAAGATGTAACCACACACACACACACACACACACACAGATGATGTACAACACTCACACACTGTTGGGATACATAATGTGTACAAGTATTCTTTATGGTGCGTGTGTATGTGAGAGAAACGCTATCCGTCTGTGTGTGCGCCTGCGTGTGTGTGTGTGTGTGTATCGAGGGTGTATAATTATATGCCTAATATATG
>NC_056522.1:174559924-174565877 GCF_019175285.1 Sceloporus undulatus | reverse complement strand
GATTTGTGCTTGTGCCTCTGGATGTTGGTATTTACTCTCGCCAAACCACAGCTGCCCTGAATATTTTTTCCTGGATTCCAACATACCAATTTCACCACACACCGTGGAATCCTAACAGAGGAACTAAAGACTAGGACTTAACTCTTGAAGGTTTTTCTACCTTCATAAAGGTTAAACTTTTTCAATTAGATTTCAAAATGAAACTTAGCACTGTGGGTCCTTTTCACTTGTAGTAAGAAAGAAGGCAGGGATGTTGGACTTCCCTTTGCTTCAATTTCCAGTGCATAGCTTTCACGGTGGCTGTCTGTGGTAACCATATTTTTTTGTCCTTTTTTTCAACGCTGCTGAAGCGCCGACAGTTTTCCAAATGGATGCCCTGTTATTGTACTTTAATCACTCACAAAGCTATGGCCATGCCATTATTGACAGCATAGTCCCCCTAACCCCCCATATACTGTTTGCTCCTGAACTTAGGCCTAGCATCCTATGCTTTTATGGACTTTCCCCTAACACTATTGTTGACAATAAAAGTCTTAGAGAATACCGTTAGACTATTGTTATTTAGAAAAAAACCAGTTTGGCCTGAGATCTTGCTTTTGAGATAAAGCAAAACGAACAGCATTATAAGTGAGGGACAGATAAAGGCTGCAGTTCTGGCACATTTACTAGGACTCCATGCCATTGACTACCGTGACCCTAATTCTCAAGTGCTTGTTTAATTTTGGACTGAACAGGAATCAGATATTCAAAATACGTTACAATTGGTTATTGTATAGTTGTTTCCAGACATGCTTTATCAAGCAAAAGCCTTGGAATTTTTCGGTCATCCAGACTTCATTGTCCTCTACATCCACCCCTTCTGTATTTTCCTACCACTTCTTCATATTTTTTTTGACTGTGCAATTCTTTTTACTTGGTAGCACTCAGAGCCATCTGTCTAGATGCTCCACAGTAAGCCTGCTGGGTTATTTCTCTTTCTGCCTAGAAGCCTAGCTGGGTATCTCTTCAGCACAGACCTTGGAGGTGAAGCATGTGCTCTCCTCTCAGGGCACTTCCGTAAGAGAGCTCCCAAAATTCTAATTTCTAATTAAAAAAAGTATTACTATATGCTATTTACTGCATCTAGTACTTCATATCATCTATTATGTGAATATTGTTTTCCTATACATTCGCAGCTTCCAGCACATTACACAGTGAGACTACAAAAAAAAAACCTGGATTTTTGGTTTTAAACAGTTTTTTGCATTATGTGTAGGACTGCACCACTACAGGACTAAATCAGAAATGATGGCCCGTACATACCGCCAATAAGCAGTGTACAGGGCCGATATAGGGTTAGGGACCACGTGGCCAACTGCAGGTCCCTAACCTAGTACGTACTAGCACTATTACAATGGCGGCATCCCCATTACATGGGCGCCGCCTGTGAGTAATACACGACGACATCCGCACAGTGCTTATGTCACAGTGTGCCAATGCTGAACCCGCTGCCCCTTTCAGCACCAGTTGGGGCTGTGGTAAACTACAGCACAGATCCTTTCGTGCATGGAAAGGGTGCCATAGTAGGTGTAGGGCTGCAGCTTTTCTGCAGTCCTTTGGAGGCAGTGCCAGGAGAACGTCATGCCCACCTTGGTGGAGCAACCGGCATCATGCCAGCATAGGTGGAGTCAGGACATGCATCGTGCAGACCACCGTGCCCCCACTCTGCCCCAATGCCAGCCTTTCTGGCCGGTCTGTCGAGCCCTTAGTCACAAAACTGACACTTATTAATTATCGCAGTTGAATGTCTGCTTCTTAGTTCAAGCAATGCAGCGTTGTAGCGGTTACTTCTTTTTCGTCTTTCTCACTATTTTTTGTGATTTTTTTCTGTCTTTCTTCTCCTTCTTTCCTTTCTACCTTACCAGCAAGATCCTGCATTAGCTTGATATATTCCAGTTGCTCCAATGGAACAATGCTTGCATATGAGGCTGACATGCAAACCCAGGAAAGGGGAGAAAATTCCTATCCAGCCCCAGGCAAGACTTATACTGTCATAGGTGGGAGGGGGTCATGAATCAAAAGAGGCCTTGGGAGGGGCAAGATGGCTTAATATAGCCTTGAGCTACCCCTCTCATAGCCTAAGCCCAGCCACTTAGGCCAGGCCATGTTTACGACTCTTGCTCAATTCATGGGCAGCATCAAAGGCCACACCCCCATTAAAGTGGCATAGCTGCTTTTGGGGTGTGAAAACACAGGGTAGTAAAGTGTATTCCCTCACCTCTACTGAGAAAAGCTCCATCTGATGGGACCTTGAACACTATTTGCTAGATCATCTCTGTTGTGGGCCAGCATCATTGTCAACTCACAATGACAGTTCTTGAAATATTTTTGGCTTCTGAGTTCTGATTTCACTAGCCCACAATTGTGGCACAATTGCACGGAGGTCACTCCTTTGCTGATAACCCATCTCTCCCTGTAATTAGCTTTTGTTCTCTCTCCCCGCCCCATATGTTTCTGCCACTGTCTCATAATCAGGAGGAAAACTCTGCCTTAGTTCATGGTGCCTTGATGAGAGCCTCTCTCTCTGACTTAGCCAAGAGGCAAGGAATGGCACCCATTCCCAGGTAACCACCATATTCCACATTGAAAACAGCATCTCAGTCTTTACTTCAATAACAGATTTCAACCTCAGCAGGAGCACTTGCCCTAAGCTGTGTTTTGAGTAATTGACATTAGTTGCCCAAGTAGGAAAACAAATTCAAGAACTATTCTCATTAGACATCCCCCGGTTAGCTATTCTGTTATTGTAACAACCCAATGCAAGATCCTAACCAGCATGGTTCTGTTTTTAATTAGTTCTGATGGCATTGGGCTTGTGCCAAAAAGAAGGAAAATCAACTTCCTGCATGGGAGCTTATGTTGCTCCTCTCTACTGAGATTATTTTGCAACATTTTTGAAAGGGGGCTACTGATAGAAATCATACGTTTTACTGCTTTTGATTCTTTGCTCCCTGCCTCGGGCTCCAAAAAGCAGCTCCAAGTGAAGAAATCCTACAAGTTACAGACAGAAGATTTGTGAGACCTGCTCACTGTTCCATGATTAAAGAACATCCTAGCATATTATTTTTTTAATGGAGTAAGCCCAGGATCCTGTTAAAATTTTAAGACCAATTACTTTTTAGTGTTTTAAGTAAATTAATTTAGACATTTTTATAGTGCCCTGCAGGGAGGTTGTGAAAATATTGCAAGGAGCACATAAATGGATTCCAGCCATGTAGCAAAAGGATGGCAGCTACAATGTATTTCTGGATTTAGAGTGTTTGTTTGGTTATCTTCTAAACACCACTGGCATTAACCACAGATGTCTTCACTAGAAAAACTATGGGAGAATGAGCTCAAGTTGTAGGTATGTCTTGTCAAAAGGGAGGAGTAGATGCCCATATTTTCACGGCTGTAGCAAACTGAGCAGAACGTTTTGTTTTGTGTTCAGATGGTCCCAGGTAGTACAGGCAAAAGCCCAGCAGGAGAAAGAAAGAAAGATGTCTGCCTGCGGCTCAAGCAGCTCAATAGACACTATTGAGCAAGATGAAGAAATAATCTGAGCAGTTGTTAAGCAGCTTCCTACAGAACTTCTTCTTTCTACAGGCAGCTTCTTACAAGATATGTGCACTGTTTTAAGATTCAGAGTCATATTTAGGTTTCTCTGGGGTGTTTATTTTAACAGGAAAGGCTAGAATCAACCTCAGCTGATCTTTAGTAATAATCTTTAGAGCAAGGCTTTATTAAAAGTTTAGTGTCTAACATGTATTTATACTAAGGAGATTATCGCATTGCTTTTAAATCACCTTATCCCCTACTAGATTTGCCATTTTTGAAAAGCTGCCAGATAAACATGGCTGGGATCTAGGCTGCATATGGGCTGCATTCTCCTGGTCACCAGCGAGTGCAATAACACCCAGTTTTTAAAATTAAATGTGCCTTTATACCATCAGGAATAAGGTGCTTCAAAAGCAATGCAATCATCTCCCAAGTCCTACCAGAAAGTTTCAATTGCTGCCTGACCAGATCTAGCTTGTATAGAAAGGGCTTGAGTCCCAGATAAGGGCCTGAGTCCTAAATTTTACAAGCTAGTAAAATATGAGTTAGACAATGCTGCTGTGAGGTGATTGTTTTTAACTGATTTGAATCAAGGCTAAAGAGAACTTCCCAACTATTCCACTTCTTCTTGGAGAGAAATAATTAGTGGGATGTCTTGTTCTTCAATATCTTTGTAAATGATAAAACAGACGGCAAACTTTGCTGATGATAGCCAAATTAGGAGTGTAGCTGATTTCCCCACAGGATGGAATAGGTATTAAAAATACTTTAACAGATTAGAGAGCTGCGCCCAAATTAAGAAAATGAATTTCAAGAGGAATAAGTGTAAGGTATTTACAGTTAGGCAGGAAAAATAGACAAATAAAAAATGGATGGCACATGACTTGACACCAGCACATGTTGAAAAGATCTTAGTAGACTGCAAGCTTGCCACAAGACTGGAGAAGGGCAAATTTTGTCCCCATCTTCCAAAAGGGGGAGGAGGAGGACCCAAATAATTACCACTCACTCAGTCTGATGACAGTACCAAGAAAGATTCTAAAGCAGATCATGAATCAGTCAGTCTATAAGCACTTAGAAAGGAATGCTATGATTGCTGAAATTCAGCATGTATTTCCAAAAAACAAGTCATGCCAGACTAATATTATCTCTTTTTTTGACAGAGCCACATACTTGGTATGTTACATGTTGGTAGATAAAGGGAATGTTGTGGATGTAGCATGTCTTGATTTCAGTTAGGCCTTTCTCAAGGTTTCCCCATAATATTCTCTTAAAAGCTAGTAAAATGTGGGCTGACAATGCAATTGTTAGAAGGATTTGGAATTCGTTGACCAGCCAAATCCAAAGTGTTCATAGAATCATAGAGTTGGAAGAGACTACAGGGCCCATCCCATCCAACCCCCTGCCATACAGGAACTCACAATCAAAGCATCCCCAACAGATGGGCATCCAGCCTCTGTTTAGAAGCCTCCAAAGAAGGATTAAGTTAGCAGTATTCAATAAGTATTATACACAATTCCATAGACCAGCATGATTTCCTGGAGGATATAGTTTTTCAGTCTGTTTATTCAGAGATCTGATGATTTTAAAACTGTGAACTGGAATGAAATTTCATTTGTTCCACATAGAAGGCAAGGATCCTATAGTTTAAATCATTTGCACGAAGGACCATTCTGATCAAAAAGGCACAGTGTATTTTTCAAGCCACTTCTCCCACTGTGCCTTGGCTCCAAGGACCAATTGAAGGCCCAATTCCCACCCGCTCATTTGCCGTGGATAGAACTGGGCAGATCCAGTTGCCCCATATTGAATCTGCTTGGAAAGAAATTCTTACTACCCTTTACCTCAATCATTGCAGTTTGTCCCTTTGAAGTTCACATTTGCAGTACTGCTTTAAAATGGACCCCCCTCTGTTGTCAATCAAATTCACTTCCGCTTTCATCAAAGGTGACATATCCTACAACCATTGGCTTTCCCCCCCCCCTCCTTTTTTTTAAAAACTGGCAGCAGGGTGCGCATATTCTGTCAACTTGTCAAATTTAAAAACCTCTAGGTGTGTGTGTGTTGTGTGTATTTGGGTCATTACAGATTATGGCAACCCTAAAACGACCCCATCCTGGGGTTTTCTTGCCAAGATTGGTTCCTAGGAGATTTGCCATTGCCTTTCTCCTGAGGCTGAGAGAGTGTGACTCCCCCAAAGTCATGGGTTTCCACAGCCTTCCCTCTGAATGCCAGCCTCTCGCTTCCCCTTCGCTTCCAGCCCAGCATTTCCTCCTCTTTGAACCCTCTTCCCTTCCCTTCCTTTCCCTTCAAACCCAATGCCATCTCCAAAGCTGTTGCCTCCCCCCTTCCAATAATAATAATAATAATAATAATA
>NC_056522.1:174550299-174559899 GCF_019175285.1 Sceloporus undulatus | reverse complement strand
CTAATATAATAATAATACCGTACTCAGAATGCCTCTTGAGCCTCTTGCTTTCCCTCCAAACTGCCATCCCAGAATGCTTCACATACCACATATACATATGTAAGCAAAAGCATTCACACATTGTATCAATTGCCAAATTTAAAAGGAAATGCATTCACATATTCTGTCCACACACAAAAAAACATAATGTTTTTTTAAAAAAAGCTTCTTTCAAAGTGAGTGCCATGCCCGCAGCAAGCAAAGAAAAGGGAAATTAGCACAAGCAGACACATTCTCACAATAGTATCAACCTGTAGAACAAGCATTGCATCAATCTGTCTTAATAATAATAATAATACCCTACCTCAGAATGCCATCTCTGCAATCCTCTTTCCTTGCTTTCCTTCGATTGCCCACCCAGAATGCCATTACAACACATATGTAGCAAAAAGCATTCACACATTGTAGCAATTTGCCAAATTGAAGGGGAAACATTTTAACATGACATTGTAGCATCCATATTACACACAAAAAAAATATTTTTTTAAAAAATGCCACTTGCAAAGTGAGTGTGTGCCAGCAGCAAGCAAAAACAAAAGGGAAATGTAGCACAGGCAGACACGGTTTCATCAATATAATCAACAGTAGAAAAAGCATTCGCATAATCTGTCACAAATAAAAATACAAAAAGAAGAGAGAGAGAGCAAGCTGCCTGGAGGAGGGAGGTAGTTCGTCTGCCCTTCCTCTGACCTAAATCCCTCCCTGAATTGACCGATCATCACCGGGCCCAAGTTCACATTTGCCGCACCCGGTTTTCTCAAAAGAAACAGGAAAATCTTGTTTTCAAAAAAACCTGCGCCAAGGGGTGATTTGGCCCCTGAATGGGTGTGCAAAAACTCAAATTCGAGGGTGAAAAAAACAGCACAGGTATGAACTTCTAGTAATAAACGGTTCTGAACCGGGGTAAAAGGTAGTCTGAATGGCTCTGAAGGCAAATAATTAAAAAAAAAACACAAGTTGGCCCTAAAGGTTTCGACTTCTGTCAGAGTGATGCTAGGCAACTGAAACATGTACTACTAGTGGAGTATGTTTGCTCACACTGAAAAGGACTTCACTAGATTGTGTAACAGAAGCTAGGAAATATTTTTACCTGACCTAGAAATTATCGTGGGGCACATGTGTGCATTGCAGCTGTTGGAATACGATTTCATCCAGGATATTCAGAGGTTTTTTTTCCAAATGACATGTCTTCTAATTTTGCCTAATATGTTAGAAATCTGAGACATTCTATGAGACCATACCCACAAACTAGAGAGAAAACCCTATTCCTGGGAAAGAAAAAAAGATAAGTAATTTAATCCAGATACTTATAATTGCATAATACCTTCGTGCCATGAACAACTTCTGAAAATGATGGATGTCCTCTACACTAGCCACATTGGTCGGCTGTGCAATATAAGTTCCCGGTCTTATTGCGCTTAGCTGTCAGTGGTGACATAAAATAGTTAGTGCAAAGGTTTGCTTAAACCAAAATATTTACAAATATTGAATATTGTTTCAAACCAGTGATATAATGCATGGTCAGCCCCACCCAGTCATCCGCATTGTTCCCATTGTTTGTTGTCTCTGCAGTTATATTTGGTTAAAATAAAACTTAATGAGGGTGGCACAGTAAAAACAATGCAAACAATTCACTTGTGTTCTATTCAAAATACTTTTCCTTTGTATCAGAACTCCATGTCAAACATAACTATTATGGGGTCAAGAGGCTTACATCACAGGCAGAAAAGCTCCATGTGGAATGATTGGCATCTCTCGTGTGCCCCAGGGAGCGCACCCACTTCCCCAGGGATGTTACCTTATATGCCATCATTCTCTATAAAAAAGGGGGATCATTTCCACTGTCAAACAGCCCTACTGTTAGGAAGTTCCTCAACAGTTATTACCTAGAAAGCCCTACATGGCTTGGGTAGCTTACCTGAGGGAACCCTCCTCATATCAATCCTTCCTGCACTCTCAGGTCCTCAGGGAAGAACCTATACAGTCACAGAGAACTAGACTAGAACTACTCCAGAGGACATTTGCTTCTGCCCTCCAAAATCGCTGGAAGATCTCCGGATGAGATCCGCAACTAAATCTTTTTGCAGGTTAAGAGGCAATAAAACAGATCTCTCCACAGGCCTTCCCAAATTGAGCCCCTAATTTCACTTCTCGCATGCCTAAATGATTTCTCTTTGACCATTTGAATACTTTTGTATTATTGTTTATCTGTTATTGTGTTTACACCTTGACTCCAACACAGGGAAAGGTGGGTTTAAAATATTATTAGTCATAATATATATTTTTTTGTTGTGTTGTTGTTGAGGTGGAATTCTTTTCCTGAGCTTGCATCCAGTTCCAGGTCTGGTTCTCTGGAGAGCAGAACAAACAAAGCTTGCTCCCTCCTCATATGACATCCCTTCAAATATTTAACACGGGAATCATATCACTCGGTAACATCCCAGCTCCCTAAGCGTTCTCAATGGACATTTTCCAGACCTTCAACATTTAGTCCCTCCTTTGACACGCTCTGTTTCTCACATACCTTTTTAAATTGTGGTGCCCAGAACTAGACACCAATTCCAGGGCGACTGACAAAGCAGAATAGAGTGGCACTATCACTTCCCTTTAAATATTCATTACATCCTAAATTCATGGCTTGTTAGCTGCCGCATCGCACTGGTATCTTCACTATGGTCTACTTGGACTCATAGATCGTTTCAACATAGTTTCATTCAGCAGGTTCCCATCCTTATCTGTGCATTTTCCAACCCTAAATCCATTCCATTAATTCTTCGGTATGAAATTTCATTTTTTTAGCTTTGGCCCAGTTTTAGTTATCAGGTCATTTGAATTTGATCCTGTTCTCTGCGTAGTGCTATTCTTCTATTGGTATCTGCAAATTTGTGTCTGCCCCAATTCTGTATCCAAGTCATTCGATAAAGATGTTGAATAGCACTGGCCCAGGAGAGCCCTGTGGGGACCCCACTGGTCACTTCTCTCCAGGTGAAAAGGAGCCATTGTTGAGCACCTTTGGGTTCAGACAGTCCCCTCTTCCTTTGTTGCAGGTGGGGGATGGTGGGGAAGTATACATAACCAAACCACTAAGTCTTGTTATGCCAGGAGAAAATGGGGAAGAGAGAGAGACTCTGGTCCGAAATAGTGCATACAGTGTTCAGAAATGTGAGAGACAAAATAGGAAATCGTGGATTGATCTCTTAGCTAGAAAACTTCTGAATGGCTTTGAGGAAGCATAGTCGTCAACCGACCAAGCCCTTCGTCCCCAATTAAAACTCACCGACCTTCTGAATGTTGGTAAGAGATGTATTGAGATAAACGAGTAAAAACATTGTGAAAGTACCAAGTCCCAGATAAAGATTAGAATACAACTGTATGTCATCATCATCAATCATCAGCATCACATCATATCACTCATCAACAATCATCATCATCTCATCAGCCCACATCATGACATGCTTTTTCAAAAACAAATTTCAAATCACAGGATTGAAAAGTTTAATTGAGTAAAGTGTCATTAATTTTGTGTAACTCCAGGGTCAGGAGTGTTCCAGCAGACGAAGAGGCACGAATCAAGAGAGACAAAGATAACTCTTTGCATACCCTCCCAGCCTGAAGCCAGCCCTTAGCAACCGAACAATACACATACAATCACTCCTGCCTTCCCAGGTCACACCCAACCCTTTCCAGCGAGCATTCTCTGAAATGCCAGCCACAGATGCTGGTAAAAACTCAGAATAACCTCTTCTAGAACATGGCCACATAGCCCAAAAAACCCACAAAAAACTAGGAATACTGGATGAAAGCCTTCGACTAAATCTGGTCATTAGTTCCAGAAGCTCCAATAATAGAATGGAGTGAATTTAAAATTGTGGCTATGTTTTGCTACTCATCGTATGAAATAAATATGAATCAGTGTATGTTTTACCACAGAAAATTTAGTGCATATTACTAGACACTACACCACACGCACAGAGATAAAGCGGTCCACAGATAAGGTTTCATTTTCAGAGAGGTCTGTCCAATGCTCAAATCCGTGTGAGGACCTAAAGTCTATGAGAGCACTGAAGGGGGATGAATAAAGCAAATAATGGCGCTCCCTGGAGTGTGTGAAAAAATCACGCCTCAGGGGAAGAAAGAGTCTTATTTTTATTGACACCAGTTGCTCAGTCCAAATGCCAGGCAATACACGATACAAAAAAAGATCTTGGAAGTGGGTCCCGCTGGGCAAACATTAATTGTGACCTGAGTTGGTGAATGGAATGAGAACAAAAATCTAGATCTGTCTACATATTATATTATTATCAAAGGAAAGGCTTTTAGGGAAGGGAAATGAGAGGACACCAATAGAAAGAAAAGATCCTGTGTTTGGCATCTTTATACAATCAGCGCCTCTACCAAGGAGAGCTCATTGACGCGAGTCGAACATGGGGAAAGACTCGCTGCCCGTCCGTTTCTCCTTCTTTGTTTTTCGGGACCCCTTAGGGACCTTCTTGCGTCCTCTCGCGTTTGCCCCTTCCTTGTTCCTGCCTCTCATTCCTTTCTTGGGCGGCCAAGGCCGTCTTCTTTGATTTTGCGCAACTGCCGTTCTGTTACTTCTCTTTTCTCCTACATCTCACACATCATCCTTTTCGGCCAGTTGCTTCTCTTATACGTGTCCCGCGCCCCTTTCTGTGTCCCTGTCCTCTTTCTTGCCCCTAAGGAATAGGTCCTGGGGAGATGTTTCAGGAGTTAAATGGCTTTGTCAGGAGTTAAATTACTGTGATGACCCTGTCTCCAGTACAGACCGGCACTTTGTGCTGGCCTGTGGGCAGAGCCACAGCACAGTGCCCACATGTTGAATGCTGTGCCTCCACCCCCATCGCACCATGATGCCGCACACCCTTCTAGATGGCACGTGGCATCATGGTGTGACTCCCAAACGGCAGAGTGCCCAAACAGCGGTGTGCAGAAGGAGCATCATCATGTTGCCCCATCATGGCTATGATGCCCCTTCCAGGGAGCTAAAAAGAAACCCTTTTTCATGGCTTCTTAAGGGGCAGCATCCTGCCTCCTGTCTCTACAGTCCCTAACTCAATAACCAGGCTCCATGGATGAATAAAAAAGGATTTACAGTGGTGCCTCGGGTTACGAATTTAATTCGTTCCGCGGCCGCTTTCGTAACCCGAAAAGCCTTCGTAAGCCGAAATGCCATAGGCGCTAATGGGGAAAAGCCGCGGTTCCCTTTAAAATAGCGCCGAAGTTTTTTCGTAACCCGAAAAAACTTTCGTAACCCGGAACAATAATTCCCTATGGGATTTTTTCGTATCCCGAAAATTTCGTAACCTGGGTAATTCGTATCCCGAGGTACCACTGTATTGAGAAGCTCAGCATGTTAGACAAGTATTTGCTAGAACTGGCTGCAAAGACCTCAGCACAAACATATAACCTTAGCCCCCCTTTCCTGCCCATTCCCCCTCCTCACTCCTTTCCCAGGAGAGTGACCTTGAGGCTCTGATAACATTACCACGTGTCAGAATCAGGAAATTCAGAATTTCTGTGCAATCAAAGAGCCATGTACGTTGAAGCACAACAAAACTTTATTGAAAGTCACTAAGTGAAAGGCCTGCCTGGGGGCAGAGTCCAGGCATCACCTCCTGATGATGCACGCTCAACTCCACCCCCTACCCCCAGGGTGCCCTGATGCCGCATGCTGCTCCAGATGGCGCACAATATCATGGTGCGCCTCTGCTGCTGCATCCAAATGACACAGCGCCCAAGGAGTGCCATCTAGCCATGCTACTACAGCTATGGTGTCCTTTTGAGGACACAAAAAGGAGCCACTTTTTGGGGCTCCTTTTTGAACCCTCAAAAGGCTGTATCAGAGCTGCGGTGTGAGGTTGCCATGGCCTTGATCCGGTGCGAAAAGGGGCAGCTGCAGACCACCGCTTAGGATTGGTCTGTAGAGCTCTAAAGTCAGCAATTCACCAATTCAGAGTTTAAGCTGAAACTGGCTACCTATCAATACAACCGATATATTAAAACCCCATCATCCCCAGCTCTACCCACTAACAAAAGAACTATATCCCTCGCCTACTATTCCCATTACCTAATTCCCCTTCAGTTCCTCCTTGCCATCTTCCCAATACCAGCCTATGCTAACCTCCTTGCACATTCCAAAGCTCTGAGCTAAAGCCGAAGATTGAGATAACAGCCCATCTGCTCTTTCCCAGGCCCCACCAGCCAAACCTTAGTTCTCATTAACCCATAGCTTTATCTACCCACAATACATGAATATTACAATTCCCATAATCCCCAAAACATCTGGTAGAACTATCAAGTTGTAACACCCAGTTCTAACATCAGTATTCAATACATTCTATAACTCAGACTATTATAACCAATAAGCAACCAACAGAAGAACTTAAGGGGACCCTGACAATTACTTGCCCAGGAAAAAAGAATGGAACAAGACATGTGAGAATGATTGAACAATTGACATGAATGAACAGGGGGCATACTTATTAAATTTGCAGATGACACCAAATTAGGAGGAATAGCTAATATCCCAGAGGGCAGGATGAAAATACAAATTGACCTTAATAGATGAGAAAGCTGGGCCAGAGCTAACAAAATGAATTTCAACATGAAGAAATGTATGGTACTGCACTTAGGGCAAAAAATAAAATAAAAATAAAATAAATAAAGTGAAATGCATAGATATAGGATGAAGTCATTGATGAAGATGTTGAATAAAGATGTTGTCCTAAGAACAGAGTCCTGTTCTGATCCTGGCCTAATGAGACTATGTGTGAAAGGGATTGAGGAATCCTAGTAAACAACAAATTAAACATGAGTTAACAGTGTGATGCAGCACCTAAAAAAGTCCAATATGATCCTAGGCTGCATCAACAGAAGTATAGTGTCTAAATCAAGGAAAGTAATAATGCCACTCTATTCTCCTTTGGTCAGGCCTCGCCTGGAATACTGTGTCCAGTTCTGGACACCACAGTTCAAAAATGATGTTGACAAATTGGAGTGTGTCCAAAGGAGGGCAATCAGAATGGTGAAAGGTCTAGAAACTATGACCTATGAGAAAAGACTTAGGGAGCTGGGTAGGTTTAATCTCAAGAAGAAACAGTTAAGAGGTGATATGATAGCCCTGTTCAGGTGTTTGAAGTGGTGTCATACTGAGGATGGAGCAACCTTGTTTTCTGCTGCTTCAAATAATAGAATGTGGAGCAATGGATGCAAACTGCAGGAAAAGAACTTAGGAAGAAATTCCTAACAGTAAGAGCAGTTCAGCAGTGGAACACACTCCCTCGGGTTGCTACACAACCCCAGAATAATGAGACCAGACACTGAAATGGGATAAAACAGGGCCATTTATTGACCTATTTATTAAATTCTTAACAGAACTGCAACTAATTTCTAACAACAACCAAGTGTGGGAGAAGTTGCACCTCGCATTTTTCACCAGATCACCTCTGCAGCTTATCTGGACAATAACATCTAAGCCCTCAACAACCAGCCAAAAACTGGATTATTCGTTGGCCAGCTCACATCAGGAAGTCTAATTAGAAAGCCTTTATTCCAATCCTCAATGATGGGGTTTATCTTTCAAGCCAGACCTAAGGGAAATTTCTTTCTCCCACCTCCCAGGTAGCAAGGCCTAAGAGGTGGTTCCATAAACATCCCTTCCACCCAAACGGTGACCAAGGTGCTTGCTGAAATAGATCTTTATCAGCTTTTAAAGAATTTTAAAGTGAGTTGTATTAATCTGAAACAGAAGACTAATGTTGAGGCATTAGTACATGTACATGAATACATGTGAAAGGGATCTAGGAGCCCAAGTTGAACATGAATCAATAGTGTAATACAGAAGCTTAAAAAAAGCCAATGTGATTAGTCTAAGAAAGCTCATGTTGCCAACGTCTTTCTTTCAGTTAGTTTCAAAGGTGCTACAAGATCTCTCTGCATTCTGGTTCTAAGAGTTTAGTATGATCCTAATGTATTCCACCATGCAAAGGGAGACAAAAAAATCTGGTTTATATAGCATAATGGAAGGAATAACAAGCAACATTTGATCTTTAGGGTTAACTTCTTAAATTTGATTGTTAATCAATTCTGTCATTTAATTAAGCAACTGTTGTAAAATGTACATCTGTGAGACAATATTTGAATAAGGACTCTAATAATTGTTTATATAATTTGATTCTGAAACAGGAATCTAGATAGATAGATAAAGTGCTGATAAACTGGAAGTGAGATAGATGAATTGTATAACTGTATAACAATGTAATTGTGTACCTATCCAATAAGAACAGGAAAGAAGAAATCTTATTCTGCTTAAAGTCAGAAAGAAACAATCTTGAAACAAGAGTGGCCAAAGCAAAGTACATTTCGCAGAGACTTATAAGCTGCTAGTGGACAGTCACATCGAAAATTGCTTTTTGGTGAAAGTGAAGATGCCAGTCACAGATGCTGGTGATGTGTCAGGAAGTAACTCTTCTAAAACATGGCCACATAGCCCGAAAAACCCAGAAAAACTGCTATAATTGATTTGTAGTGAGGAGAACCTTGTAATTATTCCCTCTAAAAAACAAAATCGTGATTGAAGAATAATGACCTCTTACACAAAACAACTGACAAAAGCAAAAACAGGCACTACAAGCAGAAGCAGTTCAACAGACATGTCAGCAAAACAAACTGACCCACTCTGAACTCTTTTTGAAGAAATGCACAACTTTAAAACTGAAATTAGACAAGAATTTCAAGATAACCGTAAAGAAACAAATGGCAATCTCAATAAAGGACCTGAAAAGTTTGGGGGAAAATTAGACTCAATCACCAATGAAATCACAAACCTGAAAGTAGAAGTAGACAATCTGAAAACTAAAACCACACAACTGGACGAAAATACTAACATTATTTTAGACAAACAAAAAATGGAAAAGAACATGGCTTTAACCCAAGAACTAAGGTACCAGGGAAAGTGTCTTAAACTTAGAGAAATATCACAAGTTATGCAAGAAAATTTATATGAGAACATAATTCCACAACTTGAAAGAGTTATAGAGACACTAGAATGTGAGTCAAGCAGAGATGTGGATAAAATCTTTAGCATTAACTCGAAATTGCTAAAGATAGACAACTTCCATGGGACATAGTGATATGTCTAACAAGGACTAGAACAAGAGAAGAAATTCTTTTCAGAAGTACAGTTGGCCCTCGCCTTACACGGGGCATCCATTCCAGACCCTGCCATGTAAGGCAAATTCCGCCTATGTGGTGGCGCATGGGGCGCGGCAGTGCATGGGGTGCCATGGGCATGCACGCCCATTCATTTGAATGGTTCACGCCGCCCCGCCGCCCACGTGCACCCCATGGCTTGAGCGCCTATACTCAAGACCGTGTAAAGCACACTAGGGAGATTATCGCACTGGGTTCTGAGAACGTTCTGATCACGTGATGAGAACGGAACGCATTTGAGTATACCGCACGTATGTGTTCCAATCGGGTTCTCAGAACGCTTAAATGTGTTCCAAATGTGTTCCAGGAGGGAACGGATTTGAATGTGTTCTG
>NC_056522.1:174544499-174550199 GCF_019175285.1 Sceloporus undulatus | reverse complement strand
TCAGAACAGAACTCAGAGAAACAGAATGGTTCCCATGTGAAGTTGAAGGCCTTCAGGGCTGGCATCAATTGTTTTTTGTGAGTTTTGGGGCTATGTGGCCATGTCCTAGAAGAATTTATTCCTGATGTTTCACCTTCATCTGTGGCTGCATCTTCAGAGAATGGTGGCATGGAGATGTATGGGGTATATATGGTTCCCGTTTGGTACTGAAGAGTCCATGGAACACCACAAAGACAAAAAATTGGCTTCTAGAGCAGATCAAGCCAGAACTCTCCACAGAAGCCAAGATGACAAAACTGAGCCTGTCATACTTTGGCCATAACATGAGGAGGCACAACTCATTTGAAAAAACCCCTGAATAATGCTAGGAAAAGTGGAGGGAAGTAGAGAGGAAGGTGCATGCTAGATAGATGGACCCTATTAAGGAGGGCATGGGTATGGTTTTCCAGGTACTAAGTAGAATAGTGGAGGACAGAAAATCATGGAGATGTCTCATTCACAGGGTTGCCATGGGTCAAGATTAACTCAAGGGCAGTTAACAACTGCAACAACAAAACTCCAGAGGCACATGTGGATGTGTGTCTGCAAACATACACTCGCAGATGGAGAGCTTGTACAGTGCATCTCTATGATCTTGTGTGGAGACCACATAGTCCCCTGGGATCTTTGTCAGTGGAGGCTAGGTTAGCTAGGCTTAAATTCTATTGGTTAGTCCCAGATAGATGAGTACAATTCAGTTGCATAGTGAATCCCTATTTACACAAATCCAATTAGCTCAATGGGTCTATTCTAGATGAAAATATCAACAAGATACAGCCACCAGTATCAAGGGACGAAAAAGCATAACAGTGTGAAGCTGCAAAGGCATGAACCACTCTTCACAGAGGCACAATCAGCATATTGTATTTAACACAAATGTACTCCTAGTGAGAACTACCTCTGCTTCTCAAATGGCTGCAGGGAATCCTGGGCAATGCACCAAATGTATACCTACTTGGTAATAATAGCAATATTAGGTTCACTACACAGAATCATAGAGTTGGAGCAACCACAAGGGCCTCCTGGTCCAAACCCCTGTCATGCAGGAATAAAAGCACACTTGGCAGGTGGCCATCCAGACTCTATATAAAAACCTCCAAAGAAGGAGACTTCACCAAACTCTTCAGGGAGTAAGTTCTATTGCCACACACTTTTTACTCTCTTCCTAAAGTTGAGCTGGAATCTCTTCCTGTAGCTGGAATCAATTTCTCTAGGTCCTAGTGTATGGATCAGTGGAAAACAAGCTTGCTCCATTCTCAATATGACATCCCTTAAAATATTTAAAGATACATATCATGTCACCTCTTAACCTTCTCTTTTCTAGGCTAAATATATGCAGCTCCCTAACCCATTCATCACAGGACATGGTTTCCAAAGCTTTCACCATTTTGGTTGCCCTCTGCACACCCTAAAATTCCACCCAACAGTTGCATTGTCTAGCCCATGTTTTAATAGCTTGTTTGACAGAATGTCATGGGTGACCTTGTCAGAGGCCTTACTGAAATCAAGATATGCTACATCCATAGCATTCCCTTTATTTAGCTCTCTCTCAGAGAGAGAGAGACGGAGACAAAGACAGACCAGGTTAGTCTGGCATGACTTGTTTTTTAGAAACCTATGTTCATTTTTAGTGATCACAGGATTACTTTCTAAATATTTATAAGCTGTCTCATAGAATCATAGAGTTGGAAGAGACCACAAGGGCCATCCAGTCCAACCCGCCTGCCATGCAGGAAATCACGATCAAAGCATCCCCGACAGATGGCCATCCAGCCTCTGCTTAAAGACCTCCAAAGAAGGAGATTCCACCACAATCTGTGGGAGTGTGTTCCACTGTCAAGCAGCTCTTACTGTCAGGAAGTTCCTCCTAATGTTGAGGTGGAACCTCTTTTCCTGTAGCTTGCATCCATTGTTCCAGGTCTTAGTCTCTGAAGCAGCAGAAAACAAGCTTGCTCCCGCCTCAATATGACATCCCTTCAAATATTTAAACAAGGTTGTCATATCACCTCTTAACCTTTTCTTCTCCAGACTAAACATCCCCAGCTCCCTAAGTCGTTTTGCATAGGACATGGTTCGCAGACCCTTCACCATTTAGTCACCCTCTTTTGGACACGCTCCAGTTTCCTCAATGTCCTTTTTGAATTTTGGTGCCTAGAACTGGACACAGTATTCCAGGTGGGGCCTGACCAAAGGAGAATAGAGTGGCACTATTACTTCCCTTGATCTAGACACTATACTTTTACTGATGCAGCCTAAAATTGCATTGGCCTTTTTAGCTGTCACATCAGAGCTAAAGGATCTGCTCTAGATCTTTTCCTAGAATTGATGTCAGGCTGACTGAGTGGTGATTGTTTGGGTTCTTTTTCCCCCTATCTCAATACTGGGACAACATTTGCCCTCCTCCATTCTCCTGTGACTTTTCCTGTTCTTCAAGGATTCTCAAAGATTATTGCCAGTCATTCCAAGTTTACCTCTGACAGGTTTTTTAAAAAAATACCCTTGGATGAAATTCATTTGGCCCTGCACACTTGATACAATTTAGAGTATCCAGTTGTTCTTGTACAACCTCTTTATCTATTCTGTGATGCATTCCCCCTACTGTATGATATGCTCCATTTTCCCCAGTTTGGGAGAAGACAAAGGTAAATAAGGTGTTGTGTAGTTCTGCGTTTTCTCTGTTTCCTCCCACATTTCATCATCTTCTCCACACAGTGTCCCTACCATTTCCTTGTTCTTCCTCTTGCTACAGGCATAACCAGAAAAGCCCTTTTACAGTGGTACCCCGGGTTACGAAAATAATCCGTTCTGCGGCGCCGTTTGTAACCCGAAATCTTTCACAAGCCGAATAAGCCATAGGCGCTAGCGCTAAAAGCTGCGATTTCGTGCGAAAAAGCGCCGAAAAGCACAAAAATTTTTTTTCGTAACCCGAAAAAAAAAAACGTAACCCGGAACAGTTTTTTCCTATAGAATTTTTTCGTATCCCGGAAATTTCGTAACGCGGTGCTTTCGTATCCCAGGGTACCACTGTATTGTTTTTAACTTTACTAGCAAGCCTGAGCTTGTTTTGTGCTTTAGCTTTTTTGACTTGCTCCCTACACAACCTGGGTATTTGTCTTAATTCTTCTTCAATGATTACCCCCTTTTTCCATTTCTTCTACAGGTCCCTTTTGAATCCAAGCTCAGTTGAAAGTTCTTTAGACATCCATCCTGATTTCTTGACACACCTCCCATTTTTCCTCCTCATTGGAACTGCTTGAAAATGTGCTTTCAATATCTCCCTTTTAAGAAACTCCCATTTGTCGTGTATCTCTTTCTCTATTGGTAGTCCTGACCATAGGATCGATGGCAGTATTTCCCTACATTTACTGAAACAAGCCTTCTTAAAAGCTAGAATGCACATTTGACTAAGGAGCTTATCGCATGGACAACCCCCCCCCCCAATTGAACCCCAACGGGATGCAGCTGGGTTGCAGGAGGCAGGCAGAAATCACCACAGGTAATTCGCCACCGATTCTGCTGGATGAGTGCATCCTGAGTCCCAGGTGCACTTCAGAAGCTGCTTTTCCAAGTTGGAAAGCTCCTGACTTTGAAAAGTGGTCTCCAAAACGCACCTGGGACCCAGGGTTCAGCCAGACTGCACTTGCCCAGTGGAATCAGTGGTGAATTACATGCGGTAATTTCCACCTGTATCCCACAACCCAGCTGCATCCTGTTGGAGTGCAGTCGTGTTTTTTGTCCATGAGATAAGTTCCTTTGGTTAGCTTTCCCCTCCATAGGAAACTCCTGAATAATATAGTCACTCCCACCAAAGTAGTTTCCCACGCAGTATCAAAGACCTTCAGGCTCCTACCCTGTATCACATCTATGTTATGACTTATTGTATTATGAACAAGCTGATAAATTATGGTTTTGATAAGAAAATTTAAGGCAGCCACTCCATTTTATCCTTAGCATTTTGACTCTGCCGGGATAGCACTGGGTTTATTAATCTTTATTAATCTCTGTCAGTATTTCCATTCATCTGACCAGTATTACTACAGCATTTAATTTATTGAAGATTCCTTAACTGTGGCCTTTGTATGGAATGGAACTATAATTTTGGTCTTTGGTATGATTAAGCTCTTCTCTTCCCATATCGTAATTCTCAAACCTACACAGAAAAGTAATTGCTGGTTCAAACCTTAGGATATCTCTCTCTGCACTGTGAGGAACGAACACATGAAAACATGTAATGTTCGTAAAACATTTGAGGCTCTAAACTGTCTTTCATGTCTTCTTGGTGATCTTTTGCATTATTTTAGATTATCTGGAATATCTCTTTAAATGTCATCTCTCTCATTGTTATATTTCATAGAATCGTAGAATTATAGAGTTGGAAGAGACCATAAGGAGAGTACAGCCGAACCCCGTCATGCAGGGAGATACAATCAGAGCACTCTCCATAGATGGTCACTGCTTAAAAAAAGGAGACTCTACCACACTCCAAGGGAGCTTATTCCACTGTCAAACAGGTCTTACCATCAGGATGTTCTTCCTAATGTTTAGGTGAAATCTCTTTTTCTGTACTTTGAATCCACTGTTCCATGTCCTAGTTTCTGTAGCACCAGAAAATAAGCTTGTTCCTTCTTTCATATGATATGCTTGCAAATATTTAAACATGGCCATCATGTGACCTCTTAACCTTTTACTGAACATAATATTCACTATGAAGTTTGATCAAAACAGACTAAAGTGGAACTGTTACTGCTCTCAGTTTAGACACTACATTTCTATTGATACAGCCTAAGATCGCATTGGCTTTAGTTGCTTCATCACACTGCTGACTCAAATTCAACATGTAGTCAACTAAGACACCTAGATCTCTTTTGCGTGAACTGCTTTCAAGCCAGGTGTTACCCATTCTATATCTGTGCATTTCATGTTTTCTTCCTAAGTGTAGTACTCAAAGATCCTACTCATAGGTTGTTGAGTATATGTCCTGCCTATCCATCCAAACCTTCATTCATAATAAAGCCCTAAATGGCTTGGGCCCAGGGTACTTGGAGGACCACCTCTCCCCATACAGTCCGCCTCGCACTCTCAGATCAGGCGGAAAACATTTGTTAAGAGTTCCTAAAGCAAGATATACTCCATCTCGGAGGGCATTTTCCATCTCAGACCTACAGCTTTGGAACTCCTTGCCCGGTGAGCTCCGCGTTGTCACCTCCCTAGATGTATTTAAGAGGAACTTAAAAATGTGTCTTAATTGTTATCCTTTTCTCCCCCGACGACGATGTATACTGTTCAATCCAGCTATTTGTTATGGTTCTAATGTCTTTGTAAGAAACTGGTTTTAATGTATATTATTAATTGCTATGGGTGGATGGTTTGCACATTGTTGGGGGTATTTGTAGTTTATGATTGTTTTTTCTTATTGTATTTTTTGTTGGAAACCGCTATGATCTACACAGGAATAGTGGTATATAAATAAAATTTTATTATTATTATTTATTATAATAAATTATGTTTGTCCTCAGTGTGGGTACCATATAAAAAAAGACTAGAATTACAGGATGATTCTCCCTTAAAAAATAGAGAGTAAGATCATAAATCTGTCTACAACTCACCACAGAATAGTCTGCCTTCCATGTAATGTTATGAGTAGAATGGAGGAAGTGCTCA
>NC_056522.1:174542997-174544399 GCF_019175285.1 Sceloporus undulatus | reverse complement strand
TAACAGTTTTATAAACAATAAAAACATAGCATTTAAATTAATGTTGAGAATTAGTCTGTTGTATGAGTATACAGTACTTGTCTTTGTTGTTGTATCTTGCTATCTTAATCCTTCCACCATAATTTAGCTCATAATATCATCCTATTAAAAGTAGTTTTTACCAACCCAAATAATACAAGGTTGTTCTGCTTCTCCTTGCAAAAATTCTTCAACTCTTGGTTCTTCAACCATTGTCAATTAACCTAAGCACACTAACATCATTATCTTTCAAGTTATAGACTGGAAATGGTGAAGTGTTTATGAGTTTGCTATTTATGTAAGAAATTATTTCGTTCTGAGCCTAGAGTCTAATCTCTACTCTGTGGTTATCCATTTCATTGACAGGCATTATATGATTATATCTTTCCACATCTTCTTCCAATACTTAATAACAGGTAGCCAGTCTTCTTCCCCCCGGTCGAGAAAATGGTTGTTTAAACTATATGTAAGTTTGTCCAGTTCAAGCATGCCTATTAGTTTTACTGACAGTACTTCCTTGTTACAGAACATCTCCAACATATATATATGGTGTTTTGTTGCACTTCCAACATTTTGGATCTACTGTTTTTGTTTAATTTTACTGTAGTTAAGTGGTTTTTGGTAATTTTCCTTAAGGTCCTGTGAGCATGTAAAATTTTGTATCTTCTTCCATGAGTTTTCCCATTGATCCATTGTCAATATGTTTCCAATGTTGTTGTTTTTTTAATTATTTCTTACCAAAAAAGGCAAAAAACAATAACAAATACAAACAAAAACAAGCTAAAATACAAATCCTTAAACACTGACTTCAAAAATTCAAGGTCACATGGGATGTAAAAGGGCAACATTACATAAAACAGGGATGAATATGTTTCCAATGTTTTGAGCCCATTTTACCATTACATCAGTTACTGATTCTTTTTCTAATTGTAGTCTCAATGTTGTAATTTTTTATTTGTATTTTGTCCATGTTTTTAATAGAGATTTTTAATATTTTCCCACAAAAAATTATTTGAAGGGAAGTCATACTGAAGATGGAGTAAATTTGTTTTCTGCATTTCCAGAGAATAGAATCTGGACCAGTGGGTTCAAATTACAGGACAAGACATTCTACTTCAACATTAGGAAGATCTTTCTGACAGTAAGAGCTGTTTGACAGTGGACCACACTGCCTTAGAGTGGTGGAGTCTCCTTCCCTGTAGAAACAGAAGCTGGATGGCTATCTGTCAGGGATAATAATAATAATAATAATAATAATAATAATAATAGGATTTATTTATATGCCGCCCAATTACAATAGAGGGGATAATAGACAGTTCCCTGCCCTCAGGCCTACAATCTAAAAAGACACGACACAAAAGGAGAAGGGAATGGTGGGGGGGGG
>NC_056522.1:174522801-174542972 GCF_019175285.1 Sceloporus undulatus | reverse complement strand
TAGGGAGTTGACCAGAGCAGGCCCAGCTCCATCAGGGATAGACCTGGAAGAAGAGAACTCCTCCCTCCATAACTGTCATCTTTCGGCCTATCAGGGAGTTGACCAGGGCAGGTCCAGCTCCATCAGGGCTAGCCTGGAAGAAGAGACTCCTCCCTCCATAACTGTCATCTTTCGGCCTATCAGGGAGTTGACCAGGGAAGGCCCAGCTCCATCAGGGATAGCCGGAAGAAGAGACTCCTCCCTCCTAACTGTCATCTTCGGCCTATCAGGGAGTTGACCAGGCAGGCCCAGCTCCATCAGGGATAGCCTGGAAGAAGAGACTCCTCCCTCCATAACTGTCTCTCTTCGGCCTCTCAGGGAGTTGACCAGGCGAGGCCCGCTCCATCAGGGATAGCCTGCGAACTGTCATCTTTCAGCCTACAGGGAGTTGACCAGGCAGGCCCAGCTCCACCAGGGCTAGCTGAAGAAGAAGAGCCCTCCCTCCAGTCCATTGCCTTGGTCTAGGCCTCAGAGAGAGAGAAGATGCTGGACCTGATCTCTCCCCCCCCCCCCACCATTCCCTTCTCCTTTTGTGTCGTGTCTTTTTAGATTGTAGGCCTGAGGGCAGGTGAACTGTCTATTATCCCCTCTATTGTAATTGGGCGCGCATATAAAAATCCTATTATTATTATTATTATTATTATTATTATTATTATTATCCCTGACAGATCGCCACCAGCTTCTGTTTCTATACAGGGAAGGAGACTCCACCACCTCTAAGGCAGTGTGGTCCACTGTCCAAACAGCTCTTACTGTCAGAAAGATCTTCCTAATGTTGAAGTAGAATGTCTGTCCTGTTAATTTGAACCCACTGGTCCAGATTCTAGTCTCTGGAAAGCCGAAACAATTTACTCCATCTTCAGATGACTTCCCTTCCAAAATAATTTTTTGTGGGGAAATATTAAAAATCTCTATTAAAAACAGGACAAAATACAAATAAAAATACAATATTGAGACTACAATTAGAAAAAGAATCAGTAACTGATGTATTGTAAACTGGGCCTCAAAACATTGGAACATATTCATCCCTGTTTTATGTAAGTTGCCCTTTTACATCCCATGTGACCTTGAATTTTTGAAGTCAGTGTTTAGGATTTGTATTTTAGCTTGTTTTTGTTTGTATTTGTTATTGTTTTTGCCTTTTTTGGTAAGAACTAATTAAAAAAACAAACACAACATTGGAAACATATTGACATTGGATCAATGGGCAACTCATGGACAGAGATACAAATTTTACATGCTCACAGGACCTTAAGGAAAATTACCAAAAAACCACTTAACTACAGTAAAATAAACAAAACAGTAGTACTCCAAATGTGGAAGGTGCAACAAACACCATATATATATGTTGGAGATGTTCTGTAACAAGGAAGTACTGTCAGTAAAACTCACTAGGCAGCTTGAACTGGACAACTTACATATGTTTAAACAAAACCATTTTCTCGACGGGTGGGGAAGAAAGACTGGCTACCTGTTATTAAGTATTGGAAGAAGATGTGGAAAGATATAATCATATAATGCCTGTCAATGAATGGATAACCACAGAGTAGAGATTAGACTCTAGTCTCAGAACGAAATAATTTCTTACATAAATAGCAACTCATAAACCTTCACCATTCCCGTCTATAACTTGAAAGCTAATGATGTTAGTGTGCTTAGGTTAATTGGACATGGTTGAAGAACCAAGAGTTGAAGAATTTTTGCAAGGAGAAGCAGAACAACCTTTGTATTATTTGGTTGGTAAAACTACTTTTAATGAGGAGATGATTCTGGCCTGTTACAGACAGGCCAAAATAAAGCTGCTTCGGTCACTTTGGAGGTTGGTATTTCAATGTGCATGAGTCCCTAAGAGTCCAAAAGCCACACCAAAGCTGCACTCCATCCTTAGGACTGGAGCATGGCTTTGGTGCGGGTTTTGGACTCTTCGGACGTATGCATCATTGAAATACCATACCTCCAAAGTGACTCGAAGCAGCTTTATTTAGGCCTGTCTGTAACAGGCCATTATGAGTAAATTATGGTGGAGGAATTAAGATCGACAAGATACAACAACAAAGACAAGTACTGTATACATCATAACAGACTAATTCTCAACATTAATTAATGCTATGTTTTTATTGTTTATAAAACTGTTATAAATAAAATGTTAAAAAAAAAATAAAGAATCATGGGAAAGAAAAGGTCTTAAATTACAATCCCAGGACTCTATAAAATGGAGTCCTGCATTGCCCAGACTCCATGCTGAGAGGTTGTGGAAGGTGGTTTACTGGGCCCATGCAGACAGGTCATGGTTTCCTATCTTTGTCACACAGATATTAGGATGGGAGACACCTGACTGGAGTCAACATGGGATTCCTCAAAACAGTCATGCTAAAAATAATTTTCTTCTTCTTCTACACACAAAAAAAGATTCAACGTCAACATTAGAAAGAACCTCCTGACAGTAAGAATTGCTCAACAGTGGAACACACTTCCTCAGAGTGTGGTGAAGTTACCCTCTTTGGAGGTTTTTAAGAGCGCCTGATGGCCATCTGTTGGAGGTGCTTTGATTAATGGTGTTCCTTCATGCAGAAGGGGATAGACTGGATGGCTCCTTGGGGTCTCTTCCAATTTTATGATCTATGATTCCCATATTACTATGTTCTATACACCTTTCCTGCCTCCTCATACTCTTCTACTCTGCAGCTAGCTAACCCCCCACCTAGCCTTATTTCCAGGCTCCCTTTTCATTTTCTTGCAACAGGCAGCAGTAAACTACTTTACCTACCTGGAATCCTGTCCTCTGTATAAACCAGCATTAGCTGTTTTGTGTAGCTGCTGTTTCTTTAGAGTGTATTAGGATGCCAAACAAAGTGAAATAGCAAAAAAGGAAGGCCAAATTCACACATGTAAAATAACTTGTGCTACCTCACTCCAATCTGTGGAACACATGGTGTATCTCTGGATTGAAGTGAAAAGCACTGCTTTTTGATGCCTGGGGGCTTTAAAGTGCTTTAAAAAAACAACCTTTATACATGCAGTTTTCTTGGGAAACTTTTTTAGGTGTCGCCCCCCCCAATCCAGATCAGAGAGGTAGGGCAGGTTGGTGGGAGGGGACTTGGCATCCATGCTTGGCAGCAATTGTTGCTAAATTTTGCTGTTGATGTGCTGCTGGTGTTTATAGAGGGTCCCCCCACAAAGACTTAATGATAACAATAATACTAGTATTGACTGGTGACCAGCCAATGTCTGGCAAGGAGATCTAGACAGGTGAAGGGTAGAAATTTTTTTCTTCATTTACAAAAATGTCACAGCTTTTAAGAAAGAATCAAGGGCAGAGATATAGAAGCAGAGTGGAACCGAATAAAGAGCTAAAAAGAGTTCATTCTCAGTTGCCAGCTGCCATCTCCCTGAGCAAATCATAACAATCTGCTCCTCCAAAGCTCGCTGTCAGCTTTACAAAGGAGCACCTAGGGTTGGTGAGAAGCCTAGTTTGCCTTTGCATTCAAGCATTTCTCATGGGTTTAACTCCAACTTACTTTCAGTTTCCCTTGATGGACAGATAGCACAGGGGCACAAAGAGAAAAGGAGCTTTCAAGACAAAACAGGTATTGGGCAGTCCTTGTATACACACACAGTTGCTTCTCTATGAAGATGTGGAAGAGGGATTTAATTCTTCTGGTGAGGGAAATGGCGCGAGGGAGCCTTCAATGGGAATCTGGTGGTTGTACAAGAAAGATTATTGCTTCATTAAGGTTATGAGATACGTATATGTATATGCCAGCTGGGAAGAAGAAGAAAATTGGAGTCACTGCAGCCATGTGGCCCAAATAATCAGTTCCATTGAACACATGGACCAAGATGGTAGAAATGCTCATTTATATTTGTTTGACTTTGGGTGGGGGAATTGTGTGTGTCTTCAAGATAAATCTGAGAGATCAATTTTAAAGGTCTAGAACTGAATTATTTGCAGGCATGGATTCAGCCAAACCCAGTATTGGAGGTACAGCTTCAGTAGCAAAAAGGTACATGATAGGACTGAGGGGAAGGAGAGTAAAAAGTGCAGCAGTGAGTGCAACATGTGGGGAAAGAGGTAAAAGTGGGAAGGCAGAAGCAACATGTAATATTATAGAGTTGATAAGTCTTATATCACAACACACACCACACACACACCACACACACACAAGGATTTGAAACGACTCACCTAAAACAGGTAATTTGAAGACACTCATTTAAGGTGCCCCTACCAAAGCAGTTTGATCACTGATGGAAGCAATAGCAAGAAGCAATTACATTCTCTATACCACCTAAGTGTTTACAATGTGTAAGCTAATTGCCCCAACAAGTTGGTTACATCAGTTTAGCAACCTCAGAGGAGGCCAGACTGAGTCGAATCTGAAGCCTCTAGCTGGTATCGAACTCAACCCTTTTGACTGAGGAGTGACTGCAGTACCTCATTTAACCATTGCACCCCATCAGGGAAGATTGCAACTTTGGACATTTTATGATTTTGTACTAGAAATCCATGATCTTCAAAACAGAGCCTGGTAAAACAAACTAGTAAGGTGTAATAAGAATTCTAACGTCAGGATACAAATGAATACTCGAACTGAATGGAGTGACTGGCATTCCACACCAAACCCACTCTTAGTTACCTAAACTCACTCCCCTAATTTGGCATCACGCAAATTTGCTAAGCATGCCCGCTATTCCTTTATGCAAGACAGTAAGGATAAAGAGGTTGAAAAGAGCACTGGGGGCCTCAGGATAAACCCTGTGGCATCCCTCTGAGTCCAGTCTCTCTCCAGGAGGAAGGTGAGCACACTGTGGTTCAGTGGTCAACCAATTACTAAACACCTTAAAAGTGCATTTTTTTAGCCCAATGTTTGCAAGACATATTATGGGTGACTTGTCCAAAGGCCTTACTGCAAGCAAGATTAGTATACCTACAGCATTGCTCTTCATCTACCAAGATGGTAATT
The DNA here is from genome assembly GCF_019175285.1 of Sceloporus undulatus. NCBI lineage: Eukaryota > Metazoa > Chordata > Lepidosauria > Squamata > Phrynosomatidae > Sceloporus > Sceloporus undulatus. Next base: position 174,537,972 of record NC_056522.1, on the reverse strand, counting down.
ATTATATAAAAAGAGCAGATCAGATTAGTCTGACATAACTTGTTTGATATTCCCTTCTAAATGGCACAGACTCTCAGTTTATGATCTTCTCCAAATCTTTCCCGGTATGAGGTTTTCTCCCCTTTTTGAGATTGGGAACTGCATTTGCCCTCCTTCAGTCTGCTGCGACTTCTCCTGTTTTTCCAGGCGTTCTCACACATATTATTGCTAAGGCTCTGAGATTACTTCTGCCAATCTTTTAACACCCTGGATGTAGTCCATCTGGTCCTGGAACACTTGAATTTATTTAGATTAACCAGGTATTACTTTTTGTACTTATTCGTGCTGCATTTCCCTCTATTGTGTCATCTTCCCATTTTCCTCAGCTGCACACCCTTTCCTTTGTGAAAAGACTGAGGCAAAGAAGGGTGTTGTAGTAGTCCTGTTTTTTCTTGTCCCCTGTTTGATTTTGCCACAAACTGGGCAAGCTTCCCAAACTTCTGTACTTTATTTTGTGTAGAAGAAGAATTTCACGTAGACCTTTTGTCATACAACCAGGTAACAAACAACCCTGGACAACCCTATCTTTCTGTAGCACCGTAATATGTTGATGTAATGTTGTGGTGTGTGGAGGGGATTTCTGTGGACATTGTTTCTCATACAATGAGTAACAAGAAAGGCTGCTGAAATCTCCTCTTGTATAGGAATTATTAAACATATGGAGCCTCTCACAATTGTCACCCTGGTAACCCTAGCCTTCGTAGCACACCAAATATGTTGATTAACTGTGGTTGAGAGGCTGCACACCTAGTCCCCATTGGTAAACAAATAAGGATACTCTTGTTATTGTGGTACCTGTGGCACTAACCAGAGGGAAATGACACAGGATGGTGTGCCATGAGAAGCAGAAAAAAATATTAAGGAAACGGAGGCATGCAGTAAATAATCACGTCTAAAATAATATTTAGGAAAAGGCCTATTTCTTTGGAGAAAAACTAAGGATGCCTGGAGCATAAATTAAAAGATGTTGCTCTAATTTTTACTCTCTGTCAGCATTACTTAAGTGCTGAATTAAAATAGTAAAGGAATTCAGATATAGGGATTTTTCTATCATAGACTTCTTCTTTACTAGGTACACATTGCTCTCAATCTACAAATGAGAGAGAGGAGTCCTTGTCAAGTTAAGGCTTGTCCCAGTTTCACTAACTGTGCCTGCAAAGAGATTATGTAATTTGGATACAAATTACAGCAAAAATTCTTTCTAAACATTAGGAGAGTTCCTAACTAACAGTAAACCTATGAGCTGGAATATAGTGCCTTGGAAGTGTGTGGATTCTCCTTTGTGGGAGGTTTTTGTTGTTGTTAAAATGTAATTTTTTAACATGTCCAGAGGGTTCTCGTTACATAAATAATGAATATGTTCAGGGTATAACAAAAGGGGTGAATGGCGGTGGCACAGTCCTGGCATGGACTTTTTGCATCTTCTGTTTTGCCCCTTAGATCCCCCCTTATTTACAGTCGTTCTTCGTTCAATCTTCTTCTTCTTCTCCTCACTCTTCCTCCTCTTCCACACCTCTTCTTTTTCTTCTTCTCATCTGTTTTAACCCTGCCTTTTCTTGTTGTTTATCATCTGGCTCTTAGTTTTTTCTTCTTATAGAACTTGTTTCTTACTATTTTTTTTCCAAAGTCTTTTCTTTTTGACTGTTTCACTTAAAACAATTTTTTTTGAAAGTTCACAAATATTCGTCGTTTAACAATTTCCCTTCTAACTAAATAAATATATTTTTAATGTAATTGTGATGTTATGAAGGTGTAGTCTTCTCTTTTGGAGGTTTTGGAGTACAGAGAAGAATAAAATAAATAAATAAATAAAACTTTATTATATCCTGCTCTTCTGTTAACAAGACATCAAAGCGGCTCACAACATATTAAAAATCCACATTTACAAAATGATGTCCAAATTCCCCCCCTTAAAAAGGATTAAACATGTCAATTAAAATATTATAAAAACAACAATTAAAGGAAAGTAACCTAGAACAGTGTTGGAGGGCGTTTCCTTTATTTTTCACTTTTTTCTTTCCCTTTTTCCTTAAGGGGCTTGTGGGGACTTTTGCTCAGCAGGAAGGAGTCATAACTTGCCTCTGGAAGGAGTTGAGTAGCCAGTTTAACTATAGGCCCAGTGCTTGAGCTCCTAAGAGAGCTTGGGGACAAAGACCAAGTCAACAGGAATCTTTACACTGGTGTTTAGCAGGAAATGCCCAGTCTTGTTGTTCTCAGTGCCTCCTTAAGACTTCTCCTTTTGAACACGAAGTGACCTGCTGCAATCACCTGCAACCTTGTGGATGTTTGTCTTCTTGCCCACAGATGTGGGGAACTTCACCTGCACTACGTGCAGAGTTGGAACACTCTTAGAAAGATGGTACAGCAGCTGGAGACCCAGGTATCTACAACTTCAGCATCTTATTGAGCAAGAGGTTCTCCTGACTAGAAAGGACCAGGGGGGTCTTGGATAGGAGACCGCAGAAAAGTGTGCTGGGGAGGAGGAGTCCTTCATATACAATGGAGGTAGATGGTTAGAGGAATGCCACACACAGAAGCAGGGAAACCAGGGATAATCTGTGACCTTGCAGCTACAGAAATCTATTTGAATCTTCTGTAATATCAGGGATGATGAGAACATCAGCAGGGACAGGACTTCAGGGACAGAGCAGGGGACCTGAGAGTCCACTAGTTGATGCTAAGAACTCAGAGGGAAGTGTGTGAGGTGGTCCGTTGGTGTGAAACCGTGTGAGGGGGCAGAAGCAGTGGTTTGGTGCCTGACAAGATGTCTTGGGGGGGTGTGTTGTCTTCCTGGGGCAAGGATCCGTGATTGTGACAGAGAGGCTGACAAGACTTATCAAGTTTTCTGACTGTTGTCCCTTTCTTTGGTCCAGACCAGAAGCAGTGATACTGCAAGTCACACAGCCTTCAGAATATCGTAAAGGATTATGAAGTTTGGGGCAGGGAGTATTAAAAGAACTGACAATGTAATATCAAAGCCATTGGCAATCATCTTTGAGAAACTCCTGGAAAACAGAAGTCCCAGCGACGGAGGGAGGGCAAAACATCCCATCTTCAAAAAAAACGGGGGGGGGAAGAGGACTCCAACAATTATCGTCCAGTTAGTCTGACATCAATCAGGACATTCTGGAGCAGATCATTAAACAGAGGGCTGTGAACATCTAGAAGGCAATTCCATAATCACAAAAAGTCAACAGGGTTTTAGGAGAAACAAATCATGACAAACAACTGATCTCCTTTTTTGATAAATTATCCACTTTGCTGTTTAAATCCGCATGAGTCCTAAGGGCTGGAAGCATGCCAAAGCCATGCCTCCAGTCCCAAGGACTAGAGAGCAGCTTTGGTGCAGCTTCTGGCCTTTTAGATGTGTGTGTCATTTAAAACAGCATACCCTCCATATGACCTGAAGCAGCTTTATTTGGCCTGTCTGTTCAAGCCTAAGTTCCCCACAAAGTAAAATAAAATAAAATAATTGAACAAAACAGGCCCTGTATCTGCTAGGGTTTGGTTCCAGGATTCCCCATGGATACCAAAATCCATGAAGCCAAGCCCCATTACATACAATGCAAAATAAATGTGTGTCCCTGATCCAAACTGGAAAACATCAGGTTTTGCTTATTGGAATTTATATTTTTGGGGGAATATTTTCAGCTGCTTAATTATGGAAAAAGAATTTGTGGATATGGAGGCTGATTGTATTCAATTCTGGTGGCATCTCTATGGAGTTTTGATATTTAAAAAACTTTTGTTAGGTTTGTAAAGATCAGCTGTTGTACTCCCAACAAGACCGAGATTTTTAAAAACCAAAACCAAGCGAAAGCAGGTAGAGTCAAAGCAAAGCAGAATTTAGTTCAGATAGTACGTGAGATCATAAAATGGCATATGAGATAGAGGCGAATTGTAATGAATGATAATTATGAAGCTGATAGTTTTTTTAACAAGTTTGTTATTTAAAAATTACTCACCAATTCAGTCAGACTTCCATATCCCCAGATTTTATCCGTGGCTTAAGCATCCATGACATGAAAATCATTTGTTAAAAAATATAAATTCCAAAATGCAAAACCTGATTTTGCCATTTTATATAAGGGACACATTTTTTGATACCCATTGTATGATGAATTGAGTATCCATGGATTTTGATATCCATTGGGTGGGGGGAGAAGGAGCTGGAACAAATCCCATAGAGGATATCAAGGTCCTGTATGTCTGGAAGTTTATAAGCTCCCTTAGTACATTTCTTATAAGTCTGGTTCCAGCCCTTTAATCATCTACTTGCCTTACTCTGGACACATTCCAGCTTGTTGATATTCTTCTTGACTGTGGTACCCAGAAGTGTGACCAGGATTCCAGGTGAGGCCCCTGACCAAAACATAATGTAATGGTACTATTGCTTCTTTCAGTCTGTACACTATGCTGCTGTTGATGCAGCTAGAATCCATTAGCTTTGTTGGTTGCTGCATCACACTGTGACTCATGTTTGTTGTGGACGACTAAGAGCGTCTTCATTTATGAACAGCTTCAATCATCTAGTATTTTCTAATGTTATTAAACATATCATCGTCCAGGAAAGTACACTGTGTCCAACTTTTTGTAGCAGTCATACTCCATAAGATATTCGTAATTACATATTTTTTTGTTTTGGTCCTAATTGCTTTTGCATCTACTCTGTGGACACCAATAGGAAATCATATTACTTTTCAATTCATCATCATCACCATCTACTTAACATTTTTCAAGAATTGGAATATGGCGACATATAATCCTCACTCCTAGTCAGTCTCCCCCCAGACTAAAAATATCTTCAAACGTTCCTCATGCAACTTGTTGCTCTAAGGCCCCTCACCCATCGTCATTTCCCATTCACATGCCAGCAGATTTTCTAGCTTGTCCCAATGTCCTCTTAACCTGTGGACACCCGAGACACTGAAAACCAACCTCTGCATCAAACGCAGAAATAGAATTGGGAACCATCACACATCTCAGAAGTTTTGACCTGGTCGTGGTTTATTTAGTCAACGTCAGCAACTGCAGTCAGCCCCTTGTCAGAGCTAGTGCTTTCTAAGTTAGATTCAAAAATATTCCTGACAGGAACAAGGAAGAAGGGAAAGATGACTCTCCGTAGAGAAGAGTATTACTTTTGGACCAGGATGGTGGAATGTCATTGTTTGCTTCTCATAGAGTCTTTTATTGAAAAATAGAAGGGCAATTCTCGACGCGAACTAAAAAAGCAACCAACATTGGTTCCTCTCCCTTCCCCCACAACACAACATATGAGTATTCCCCTTCCATCTCTAAGAATACCAATCGGTAAACCCAATATTGACAGAGATTGCGGATTGGTGTCACTGCACAAACATCTGATGCTCCCAGATGCTGTCATGACCAGCCCACCTAACCGCATTTTGTCCTATTGAATCGAGGTGTGTACTATCTGGTGAAACTCATGGCAGAGTGGCTGAACCAAATAAAGGTCCAATCTCCAGTACAAGACTTTTTAATAAAAGTTCAGGCAATCTAAGTATTAAGAGATGAGAGCGAGCACTTTTAAAATTTGGTACTTCAAGATTTCAACGACAACACATTTTTTATAGATTCATCATACACTGAAGAATTAGGAAGGCGAACAAGGATGCACGGCGAGCTAGTGCAGTGAAATAGCATAGTGCAATGTGAAATAGAAAACCAAACGAGACGATTCTAAAGAGGATTGGTTTGAAATAGTAGCAAGATTCTTACATCATAATGTCACTATATTTTTATTACAACTGATTGGAAAACAAGCTCTTTTAACAACTAACCTGTGTATGTGTGGGGATGGTAAGTGATATTAGCCCAAAAACGATGTGCACTGAAAGATCTAGGTGGGGCGTTTAAAAAACAGTGCCACCACATGAAATGGGTGAAGGGTTAAAGAAGAATACTGGATTACATGACAAGATTGGGCGTAATCTCTGTTGATCTCGATAGCATTGGCAGTTGCTTGGCACTCCATCCAAATTGAGATACTGGCATATAATCCAAAGAAATGCAGAGCAGGAGTCCTGCTTGAAACATTGGGACTTTCCCCTCCTGCCTTTGCAATTGGCAGCCCCCCCTTGCCCAACCCTGCTCACAAAGTCCATTTCTGCAGTGCGAAGGGGCCTTTGCGATAATGGCACCAACATCGTTAAGGAGCTCCCTAGAGCAAGCCATTCATCCTTGACTCCACTTGTGCAGAGCTTGGTCAGGTGCAACATAAGTAGTGATGTCCAAATGGGATTGCAAAATCTTTCCCCTTCAAAAGCCGCATACTACCTCGAGGTCAATGTGAATTTTAGTACATTACTTTATCTTAAACAGTGAACTATCTCACTTAACCAGCCCCCCCATCTGGCTCGTGAAGGCAGCTTTAACAAAAATTACACACATGTTACAACATGCAATAGAATAAACAAAAAAAGTCTAAAAATCACACACAATTAAATCAAGCACACGCACAGTGCGGTAACATTTTTACTACAGGAACTGCCAGGGTCTTGCCCAGCAGTTTCGAATAAAACCCTGACCCAGAGCGCCATGTAGCATCTCGTTATAGAAGAAGGGAGTTACAAAGGCCGGTCAGCTGACTGGTAATCAAACTTTGCAACAACAACTAACATGAAGTGAGCAGCTGCTGGGGCGCAGGCCGTCTCTGGCCACCCCCTGTTAGTTGTTATTCTTTGCTAGAAGACAAGAAGAGGCGGATGCTTCCAGTATTGCGATGGCGCCGCTGTTTCCAGTGTGGTCACAGTATGTAATATGGGATCACTGGAAGTGTGTTCCTTTACACATCAGCGATCTGTAAGAAGCTGTCTCAATTTAAAATGTTTTGTTTGTCTGGCAGTGAACCAAAACAACGAAAACAGGCTCCCCCATACTGTTGGTTTTCCAGTGCTGAGTCCATCCATGTTTGGACCACTAAACCAAGAGTCATACCCCGCTTAACACCATATTTTAAAACTCCCTGTTTGCTTCAGAGCGTCCTGGAAGATCCAGAGTTCCTCAATTGTGGACCAACCCAGAGAGTGTGTGGCTGCATGGTGCCACAGCGCAGATTAAAGGTTTAGCCAAGTCCCCAAATAATCAGATTGCTTTTAACAACTCTACAGGGTGAAGTGGCTGAAAAATAAAAAAATAAAATAATCGCCCAAATGAATAAACAATCAAAGGCAGTTATGATGAAAATATAAGGAGTGAAAGAAGGAAGCATTTTTAATTATTGTTAAATCAAGCTACAGGCCTAAAACATGCTTGCCGAGAAATAGGTCCTACTGAACTCCAGGGGATTTAGTTTCTGAGGCAAAGTTTGTTTTAGGGAATCACACTGTTATCGGCCAGTCTACCTCCCTTCATTTTAATGGCGAAAGTTAAGGAGTGTGTCATCACTGAGCCTAGCTGGTTTCAGATAGTGAAAATTGACGCAAACATCTATTAGTGAATGGTCCCACCAATGCTAGGTACATTGAACATGGGGAGTAAGCCCAAACAGGAAAACATATGGGGAAATCTATCTCTAAGTAGGCAACAGTCATAGGTAATGCATAGGCATGTAGAACTTTGGCTGGACCGAACACATGCCCTCTTAGGATTCTCAGCAAAACCACATTGTTGTTGTTGTGTACCTTCAAGTCCATTCCAACGTATGGTGAACCTATCATAGAGGGTTTTTTTTTTGGGGGGGGGTTGTTGGAATAAACTTTTTCAGGAGAGGCGGTTGCCATTGTTTTCCTTGGAGGCCAAGGGAACAGAATGACTTGCCTGAGGTCACTCAATAGGTTTTCATTGGCTGAGTGGGGGATTCTGGTCTCCAGAAACTGTAGTTCCGAAACGGCAAACCACTATGCACACCAACTTTTAACCGAGAAGAGCTTGTATCTGAGTAAAGCAGCAATACTGCACCAGCATAGTTAATGAGAAAACAGGTTCCTGAGTTTGTTCCAATGTCACCCGAGTTATCAATTGCTCATTGATCAGGTTTACCAGTTTATTCAGATAATTAAAATTTATGGGTACATAGGCCGAAAGATGACAGTTATGGAGGGAGGAGTCTCTTCTTCCAGGCTAGCCCTGATGGACCTGGGCCTGCCTGGTCAACTCCCTCACAGGCCAGAAGATGACTGTTATGGAGGGATGGCTCTTCTTCCAGGCTATCCCTGGTGGAGCTGGGCCTGCCTGGTCAACTCCCTCATTGGCCAGAAGATGACAGTTATGGAGGGAGGAGTCTTTTTTCCAGGCTAGCCCTGGTGGAGCTGGGCCTGCCTGGTCAACTCTCTCATTGGCCGGAAAATGACAGTTATGGAGGGATGCTTTGCATCTGTGTTCCTTCATGGCAGGAGGTGGGACTGGGTTGCCCTTGGGGTCTCTTCCAACTCTATGATACTATACAGTTGGCCCTTGGAACTCCAGACCCCCTGCAAGTTCCAAAACCTGTGCATATTCAAGCCCCATAGGCTTGAATGGGGCATGTGTATGTGGGGGGCATGCCCCATCAATATTAATGGCAGTCACCTCTCAGCAGATTTTCAAGTCCCAAGTCTGCGGACTTCAAGGGTTAACTGTACTTCTAAGTCTGTTCTTCCTATAAGTGAGTCAGTCCTGGATTTTGGCACATAGTGAAGCAGTCATTTGAACTCACGCTGAACCATATTTATCATGGACTTTGATTTTCAGCATAAAAGTTGTATTATTTCAGAGGTGAGAAGTTTGTACATATACACACATGCCCACCCTATTTTGTGCTGCAAGAAAAGCACAGTGCAATCCATATTTGCCTCTTGCCAAATTGTTAGCTGTTCATCGGTTTAAACGCTGACTGGTAAATTACTGACTGTGTGTGTTTAATAAAGTTCTTTGTGGGTTCAAAATCCCAAACTATTGATGCACATTGTTTCTAAATTTACTCAAGTCTGTCAACACCTTTCTTTTAGATAAGCACTTGCCAGAAGGGAGGTATATCAGCATAGGAAATGACAGTTATTGCTTCAAAAGAAACAATTCCCTTCGAACCCAAAGACTGCCAGTTGAGGTGTTTGCCATTTAGCTCAAAAAGTACAATGTGTATTGACCAGCACACTGAATGCCTGGCAATGGTATGTGGCCACCTTGAATAGAGATTCATTCTAGCCATGTGATTTCTTGCCAAAGGGGTCAAGTGAATCAATTCTACATTAGCATGGTAGTAGAGTCTGATGCAGAAGAAAGGGCATACTTATCAACTGTCAGTAGGTTTAATGTGGTATGTGGAATTCTGCCAAAACACATTATGTGACAAGAAGCACATTTGCACTTGCAGTGGTACAGAAGGATTTGCCTCTACAAATATCAAGATTCTGTAAGTAGCACATTACCAAAATCTGACAAGTATATTGGTTTTGAAGGTGCTGAGTGTGCTGAGCCAATGTCCAGCATTAACCCAGGAAATTCAGTCTTTCTTCTAATTGTGGCTGAAACAGTTTAACTTTTGTGTCTGCAGAGCCTCAGTGACTGTTCTTATCACACTAATATCGGAATAATAGTTACAATATTTATATTACTTTGTTATTTGTTTCTTCAGAGTAATTCCTTAGTCTTTACTAAGCCTTTTAGTAGATTTTTTTTTTAAGTCTGACAAGTCAGCAATATTTTTTTCTAATTTCTTGGTGCCATTGTCAAGATTCTCCCACAGTAGATCTCAAATGGCATTCAGAAAACCTCATTCTGCATATGGAGGCTAATTAAGGGCAAGCAACCAACATACACAAAAATGTCTGATTATCAGAAACTCAGTGATTAGTGGATCTCATGGCACAATTTCTGCCTGTACCCAAAGTTTTTGCTTTAGGTCATATGAAATATGCTTCAGTTTGGTTAGTGATCAATGGCATTCCAGTGACATCTGATTCCCACCACAAACAATCTTTAATTCAGAACAATTGTATTACTAAAAAAGTGAGGGCTGCTCTCATGAGTGAGTACTGTATAAAAGGAGGAGGAGCCAGTAATACTGAGACAGTGTGTCAAGTAACCTGTGAAGGTTAACAGCTAAGAAAACTGTGTGTGTTATGCTTGTTAAGGCAGGAGATCTGATCTTGATGGATTTAAAGTAAAGAAGGCTAACTGTGAGGCAGCTGAGGTTTAGGTTCCCAGATAAGAAAGAATAAATTTTAAAAGGGCAAAAGAAGTCCAAGGAAATCAGTTTAAAGAGAAAATTTCCTTGACTGGTGGAGAGCTAGTGAAGTGTGACTGAAGTTATCGAAGGAACTAAAATAAAGTTATCTTGTAACCAATAAAGCAATCGCCAATTTGTAACTGCAAGCATTAAGAACCAGCTACTTAGCAAAGTAACATCGTACGTTCTGATTGTAAATAAATCTATTTTTCTTCTTGTGCACAAGTGAGTGTCACTGAATAAGTGGTTATTCAGTAACATCAATATAAACACGCTACCAAAAGTAATAAGGATAATTGTTAATAAAGGCAATTAAGGCGGGATACAAGCCGCCCAAAAAGGGTGGTCTGACGGCGCCTTCTTTTGCTGCGTGAGGGAGCTGCAGTGGACAAACCACGCGGCTCCCTCACACAGCAAAAAGAACCCGCAAAAAGTGGGTTCTCCTTGCGGTGCCATTGTGATGTCGCAGTGCGCCAATGGCACACTCGTGGTGTCACACTGATGCCAGGACGTGTGGATGCTAAGCATCCGTCACGTCAAAATGGCGACGCCCATGTGTACAGGGCACCGCAATTTTGACGCCCTTGTCACATGCTGGGGTGAGGCACATATGGGCGGTGTGCCCTCGGCCAACCCCTAGCACGTGACGAGGGCGCACTATAGGCCCATCTAAATCGGGCCTAAGTTAGTGGCAGTGGGTGGATAGCTTTTACATATAATTAGTGCCAAGCTAATTTTAAAAGATTCATTGTGCTGGCATCTGAGAGAGATCCAGTGGAGTGGAGTCTCCACATATACGTTGGCAGCAGCTGGTGAGATAGCTACCACAGGTGATATAAAATCTTTGCTATCTTTTTGCACCAAGGCAGTAGATTAATACCATCTGTGCTTATACATTAATGCAGAAGTACAAGTGTTACCCATGCTACTCTCTATAAATTTTGGTATAAATGATAGCCCATATGACCCTGAGATGAACTCTGGTTGCCTGTCTGCCATTAAGAGCCAAGCAAGAGGACATAGACACACCACACCTAAAGGCATAAACATTGTCATTCTAGATAGTCTAGGAAGTCGTAAACGGGATTATCATCTTGCCCATGAGGAACAATGTTTGCCTTCCCCGAGGCACTTACCCCCTCCCCGGGTCTGTTGGCCGAGCAGATTAAGACCACCAAAACAATCAGACTTAGCCATCCAGGTAAAAAGCAAGTAATTAAACACCTTTGCCAGAGATGGGCCTTTTGCCCCTATAAAAACCCCAGACTTTTGCAAATCTGTGTGCCATCTGAGAGGTTTCTGCACTTCACGTCAGTCAGACCTTTGACTTGGACACCAGCATTTCCGTTCAAACCCATGCTGCGGAACAGACTTGTCCCATTGCCACTCATCCTATTTGATTCCTGGAGGGAGTCTACATTCTGGTACGTATCACCCCAGTGATGCCTGAAATCTTATTCAGAGCTAACCTGGAAGAAGAGCCCTCCCTCCATAACTGTCATCTTCCGGCCTATGAGGGAGTTGACCAGGCAGGCCCAGCTCCATCAGGGCTAGCCTGGAAGAAGAGACTCCTCCCTCCATAACAGTCATCTTCCGGCCTGCAAGGGAGTAAGCCTGAGGACTGTTTTCCCCTATGTTGTAAGCCACCCGGATTCCTAGTGATTGGGCGGCATATAAATAAATCCTATTATTATTAACCTCTGATTTTCCTGAGCCTTGTGTGAGAGTGATTGGTGTTAGTGAAATGTGTGTGTTTTTCCCTGTATTAATAAATTGAACTTTACTTAGAAAAGTCTGCTTTTGCTCCATTTATTGGATTCCCAGGTCTTCTCCGTATACACAATGGGAGACAACCTCGCAGGGCTGTTGTAGCCAGCCCATCTCACGATATTGAACTAATAATAAATTCCTTTAATCAGACCCTTGGCTACACAAGAAGGACGGGATTGTATCTTAGTGGTAGTGTCTGTACAATGCACTAGTTCTTGTTGTGTCCCTTTGTTTCTGACTTACCATGGGGTTTTCTTGGCAGAATTTCTTCAGTAGAGGTTTGCCATTGCTTTCCCCTGAGGCTAAGCTCATGTGACTTGCCCAAGGTTACCCAGTAGGTTTCAATTCCAAGCAAGGAATCAAACCCTGGTCTCCAGAGTCATCATCCAACACATAAACCACTGCACCATGGTAGCTCTCATACTAGGCATGCTGGCAATAAGCTCAAGAAAATATTCCCTTTTCCAGAGTGTTAGCATTCTCACAATGCCAGACTGGCTTGGTTCAATGGAATCTGTGACTGCGGACCCAGTCTGCTGTGTCAGTGATTAGCAGTACGCTTGTCACAGTTCCTGCATCTTCCATGGAATATGTGTGCCAGACACTTGAAAAGTCCTCTGTCTGGAAGCACCCACAATTTACTCAGCAATACCAGCACTTAAAGTACATCTCTGTCTCTGCTAAGATGTATCTTGTTGCAGATCATAATGGTTTAGAATCAAATTGTAAGATTAGTAAGGTTGAGAAGTAAGAAAGTACCTGTCGCACTATCTGAGGCTCTTTGGATTATTATATGCAATTCCTCTATATAAATTCTATAGAGTGTGAAAAAAAATAGCACAGTGATTTCTACCTGAGGCAAATGAATAAAATCACAAGCAGAAGCAAGCCAGCTTTTTGTAGGAGACAGGATAAATGGGTTCACTAAAAACCAGATAAATAGTGGCCAACAATGCTTCTGGCACTGTTGCTACTTCTGGAGCACATGATAGGGAACACAGACCTTCAGACTTAAAACTCAAAAACCATGGATCAAATTTCATTCACCATCACACTGGAGTACATGTGCACATTCTTGGTACATATATAAAAAGCACACTACAACACTCTTTTAAAATAAAATCTCCAGTTATTTCCACTTACATTTTATTATTGTTATTATTTTAAGATTTTTTTATATAATCTCAGCTTTATCTTTGAATAAGTGTGATTATTCAGACCCAAACTAAACCATGTTTCTTGATCTATGGCCTGTTACAGACTGCCAAAATAAAGCTGCTTCGGGTCTCTTTGGAGGTATGCTATTTAAATGATGCATGGGTCCTAAGCGTCCGGAGGTCGTGCCAAAGCCACACTCCATTCCTAAGCACTGGAGGGCAGCTTTGGTGCAGCTTCCAGATTCTTAGGGTGCATGCATCATTTAAACAGCATACCTCCAAAGAGACTCGAAGCAGCTTTATTTTGGCAGTCTGTAACAGGCCTATATGACCATCATCAGTCTTGTCCCATGAGAAGAACTGTGTTTGGTATGGGATACACATAGGTCATTGCTCCTCCCACCCCTAAAAAAATAGTTCGACCAGTCCAGAGCTCTGGCACATCACTCCTCTCCTAGGAGCCATTCTGCTGGAAGTTTCAGAGGATGACTGGGGCCTCTCACTCTTTCTTCTTGCTCTTTGGGGGGGGGGGGGAGAGGGTTATATGGCTTGTGCATGAATGAAAAATGTTTTTTATTAAAAAAAAAGCCAGCAACATGATCAATAATTTATGCACATGGATAGTAATACAAAAAAAAAAGGAATAAAAGCTAAAATTCTAACCACGCCGACCTTCACAATCATAGACCAGCACAAGTAAAAAAGTACAATATAAAAGAAAGCAAGGAAAAACATTTAAAATCATCACTTCAGGTTTGTTGTTGTTAACTGGCCTCAAATCGATCTCGACTCGTGGCAACCCTATGGATCATACATCTCCAAGACCCTCTGTCCTCCACTGCTCTGCTTAATTCCTGCAACTCCATATCCACAACTTCATTAATAGTGGCCATCCATCTAGCATGTGGCCCTCCTTTCTTCTTACTTCCCGCCACCTTTCCCAACATTATTGACTTTTCGATGAGTTCTCATGATGTGTCCGAAGTACAAAAGCCCCAGTTTGGTCATCTTGGCTTCCAGGGAGGTTTCCAACTTGATCTGTTCTAGGACCTATTTGTTTGTCCTTTGGCTGTCCGTGGGATCCCCAGCACTCTTCTCCAGCACCACATCTCAAATGAATTGATTTTCTTCCTATCATCTTTCTTAATCGCCCAGTTATCACATCCATACTGGGTAACAGGAAATACAAAGGTTTGTATGATTCTAATTTTTGTGCTCAATTGTATATCTTTGCATATTAGAACCTTTTCCAGTTCTTTCATAGCCACCCTTCCCATTCTTAATCTTCTTCTGATTTCTTGACTGCAATCCCCATTTCTATCAATGTTTGATCCCAGGTATGGGAATTCTTTTAATATTTCTATTTCTTCATTGTCTAGGTTGAACTTGTGAAGATCCTCAGTGGTCATTATTTTTGTTTTCTTTATGTTCAACATTAAGGATGGTTTTGCACTTTCTTCTTTGATCTTCCTTAGTAGGTTTTCCAGGTCTGTGAGGTTTTTTGCTATTACTATGGTGTCATCTGCATGTCGTAGATTGTTGATATTTTTCCTTCTATTTTCACTCCTCCTTCTTCTGTGTTCAAGCCTGATTTTCTTATAATATGTTCTGCATTCAAATTGAACAGGTAGAGTGAAATGATACAGCCTTGTCTGACCTCTTTGCCAATTGGCAACCATTCTGTTTCTCCGTGTTCTGTCTGACAGTAGCCTCTTGTCCTGAGTACAGATTCCTCATCAGGACTATCAGATGTGATGGTACTCCCATGTCTTTAAGGACATTCCATAGCCTTTCATTCGCCCTGTTTAAATATTTGAAGGGATGTCATATTGAGGAGGGAGCAAGCTTGTTTTCTTCTGTTCCAGAGAACAGGACCTGGAACAATGGATGCAAGCTACAGGAAAAGAGATTCCACCTCAACATTAAGAGGAACTTCCTGACAGTGAGGGCTGTTTGACAATGGAACACTCTTCCTCGGAGAGTGGTGGAGTGTCAGAACTCCAAAGCCATTAACTAATCAATATTCCCATCCACTGT
>NC_056522.1:174452984-174522776 GCF_019175285.1 Sceloporus undulatus | reverse complement strand
GCAATGGTTAAATGAGGTACGGCAGTCACTCACAGTCAAAAGGGTTGAGTTCGATACCAGTAGAGGCTTCAGATTCGACCAGTCTGGCAGCCTCTGAGGTTGCTAAACTGAGTAACCAACTTGTTGGGGGCAATTAGCTTACACATTGTAAACCACTTAGGGATGGTATAGAAAGGTACTTGCTTTGCTATTGCTTCCATCAGGACAAACTGCTTGGTAGGGGCACTTAAATGAGTGTCTTCAAATTAAACCTGTTTAGGGTAGTCTTTCAAATCATGTGTGTGTGTGGGTGTTGTGTGTGTGTGTTGTGGGATATAGACTTATCAACCTATAATTTACATGTTGCTGCTGCCCTCCCACTTTTACCTCTTTCCCCACATGTTGCACTCACCAGGCTGCACTTTACTCTCCTTTCCCCTCAGCCTCATCATGTCCTTTCTTGCTACTGAAGCTGTACCTCCAATACTGGGTTTGGCTGAATCCATGCCTGCAAATAATTCAGTCTAGCCCTTTAAAAAATTGACTCAGATTTATCTTAGAGACACACAATTCCCCCACCCAAAGTCAAACAAATATAATGAGCATTTCTAATCATGGCCATGTGTTCAATGAACTAGATTATTTTGGGCCACATGGCTGCAGTGACTCCAATTTTTCTTCTTCTTCCCAGCTGGCATAACATATACGTATATCTCATACCTTAA
Organism: Sceloporus undulatus; assembly: GCF_019175285.1. Taxonomy (NCBI): domain Eukaryota; kingdom Metazoa; phylum Chordata; class Lepidosauria; order Squamata; family Phrynosomatidae; genus Sceloporus; species Sceloporus undulatus. The sequence goes on along the minus strand of NC_056522.1, from coordinate 174,522,072 downwards.
TGAAGCAATAATCTTTCTGTACAACCACCAGATTCCCATTGAATGGTCCCTCGCCCAGGTTCCCTCACCCGAAGAATTAAATCCCTCTTCAACATCTTCATAGAGAAGCACTGTGTGTGTATACAAGGACTGCCCATACCGGTTTGTCTTGAAGCTTCCTTTTCTCTTTGTGCCCCTGTGCTATCTGTCCATCAAGGGAAACTGAAAGTAAGATGGGGAGTTAAAACCCATGAGAAATGCTTGAATGCAAAGGCAAACTAGGCTCTCCCAACCCTAGGTGCTCCTTTGTAAAGCTGACAGCAGCTTTGGAGGGAGCAGATTGTATGATTTGCTGCAGGGAGATGGCAGCTGGAACTGAATGAACTCTTTTTAGCTCTTTCATTCACATGCTCTCCTATCTCTGCCCTTGATTCTTTCTTAAAAGCTGGACATTTTTGTAAATGAAAAGAAAAAATTTTCTACCTTCCATCTAGTCAGACTCCTTGCCAGACATGGCTGGTCACCAGTCAATACTAGTATTATTGTTACATAAGTCTTGGTGGGGGGACCCTCTATAACCCAGCAGCACATCAACAGCAAAATTTAGCAACAATAGGCTGCCAAGCATGGATGCCAAAGTCCCCTCCCACCAACCTGCCCTACCCTCTCTGATCTGGATTGGGGGGGAGACACACTTAAAAAGTTTTCCCAGAAACACTGCATGTATAAAGGTTGTTTTTTTAAAGCACTTTAAAGCCCCCAGGCATCAAAAAGCAGTGCTTTCACTTCAAATCCAGAGATACACCATGTGTTCCAACAGGATTGGGAGTGAGGTAAGCACAAGTATTTTACATGTGTGAATTGGCCTTCCTTTTTTGCTATTTCACTTTGTTTGGCATCCTATATCACTCAAAGAAACGCAGCTACACAAAACAGCTAATGCTGGTTTATACGAGGAACAGGACTCCAGGTAGGTAAAAGTAGTGTACTGCTGCTGTTGCAAGAAAATGAACCAAGGAGCCTGGGAAATAAAGCTAGGTGGGGGTTAGCTAAGCCAGAGTAGAAGAGTATGAGGAGGCAAGAAAGGTGTATAGAACATAGTAAAGATGGAATCATAGAATCATAAAATTGGAAGAGACCCCAAGAGCCATCCAGTCTATCCCCTTCTGCATGAAGGAACACATAATCAAAGCACCCTCCAACAGATGCCATCAGGCGCTCTTAAAAACCTCCAAAGAGGGTAACTTCACCACACTCTGAGGAAGTGTGTTCCACTGTTGAGCAATTCTTACTGTCAGGAGGTTCTTTCTAATGTTGACGTTGAATCTTTTTTGTGTGTAGAAGAAGAAGAAAAATTATTTTAGCAGACCTGTTTTGAGAATCCCATGTTGACTCCAGTCAGGTGTCCCATCCTTATACTGTGGACAAAGATAGGAAACCATGACCCTGCTGCATGGGCCCAGTAAACCAGCCTTCCACAACCTCTCAGCATGGAGTCTGGGCAATGCAGGACTCCATTTTATAGAGTCCTGGGATTGTTAATTTAAGACCTTTTCTTTCCCCTGATTGCTTTATTTTGTTTTTTAACATTTTATTTATAACAGTTTTATAAACAATAAAAACATAGCATTAATTAATGTTGAGAATTAGTCTGTTATATAAGTATACAGTACTTGTCTTTGTTGTTGTATCTTGCTATCTTAATCCTTCCACCATAATTTAGCTCAAATGGCCTGTTACAGACAGGCCTAAATAAAGCTGCTTCGAGTCACTTTGGAGGTATGGTATTTCAATGATGCATACGTCCAAGAGTCCAAAACCCGCACCAAAGCCATGCTCCAGTCCTAAGGACGGAGTGCAGCTTTGGTGTGGCTTTTGGACTCTGAGGACTCATGCACATTGAATACCAGCCTCCAAAGTGACTCGAAGCAGCTTTATTTTGGCCTGTCTGTAACAGGCCAGAATCATCCTATTAAAAGTAGTTTTACCAACCCAATAATACAAGGTTGTTCTGCTTCTCCTTGCAAAAATTCTTCAACTTGGTTCTTCAACCATGTCAATTAACCTAAGCACACAACATCATTAGCTTTCAAGTTATAGACGGAAATGGTGAAGGTTTATGAGTTTGCTATTTATGTAAGAAATTATTTCGTTCTGAGACAGAGTCTAATCTCTACTCTGTGGTTATCCATTTCATTGACAGGCATTATATGATTATATCTTCCACATCTTCTCCCAAACTTAATAACAGGTAGCCAGTCTTCTTCCCCCCGTGAGAAAATGGTTGTTTAAACTATATGTAAGTTTGCCAGTTCAAGCAGGCCTTTGAGTTTACTGACGTACTTCCTTGTTAAAGAACACTCCAACATATATATATGGTGTTTGTTGCACTTCCAAAATTTTGGATCTACTGTTTTTTTTATTTTACTGTAGTTAAGTGGTTTTTGGTAATTTCCCTTAAGGTCCTGTGAGCATGTAAAATTTGTATCTTCTCCATGAGTTTCCCATTGATCAATGTCAATATGTTTCCAATGTTGTTTTGTTTTTTTAATTATTCTCCAAAAAAGGCAAAAACAATAACAAATACAAACAAAAACAAGCTAAAATACAATCCTTAACACTGACCAAAAATTCAATCACATGGGATGTAAAAGGGCAACTTACATAAAACAGGGATGAATAGTTCCAATGTTTTGAGGCCCATTTTACAACATCAGTTACTGATCTTTTTCTAATTGTAGTCTCAATATTGTAATTTTTATTTGTATTTTGTCCATGTTTTAATAGAGATTTTTAATATTTCCCCACAAAAAATATTTTGAAGGGAAGTCATACTGAAGATGAGTAAATTTGTTTCTGCATTTCCAGAGAATAGAATCTGGACCAGTGGGTTCAAATTACAGGACAAGACATTCTACTTCAACATTAGGAAGATCTTTCTGACAGTAAGAGCTGTTGACAGTGGAACCACACTGCCTTAGAGGGGTGGAGTCTCCTTCCCTGTAGAAACAGAAGCTGGATGGCATCTGTCAGGGATAATAATAATAAAATATAATAATAATAATAATAATAGGATTTATTATATGCCGCCCAATTACAATAGAGGGGATAATAGACAGTTCCTGCCCTCAGGCCACAATCTAAAAAGACACACACAAAAGGAGAAGGGAATGGTGGGGGGGGGGGGAGAGATCAGGTCCAGCATCTCTCTCTCTCTGAGGCCTAGACCAAGGCAGATGGACTGGAGGAGGGCTCTTCTTCTTCAGCTAGCCCTGGTGGAGCTGGGCTGCCTGGTCAACTCCCTGATAGGCTGAAAGATGACAGTTCAGCGATCCCTGATGGAGCGGGCCCCTGGTCAACTCCCTGAAGGACCGAAAGATGACAGTTATGGAGGGAGGAGTCTCTTCTTCCAGCTATCCCTGATGGAGCTGGGCCTGCCTGGTCAACCCTGATAGGCCGAAGTGACAGTTAGGAGGGAGGAGTCTCTTCTTCCAGGCTATCCCTGATGGAGCTGGCCTGCCTGGTCAACTCCTGATAGGCCGAAAGATGACAGTTATGGAGGGAGGATCTCTCTTCCAGGCTAGCCCTGATGGAGCTGGACCTGCCTGGTCAACTCCCTGATAGGCCGAAAGATGACAGTTATGGAGGGAGGAGTCTCTTCTTCAAGGCTATCCCTGATGGAGCTGGGCCTGCCTGGTCAACTCCCTAATAGGCCGAAAGATGACAGTTATGGAGGAGGAGTCTCTTCTTCCAGCTAGCCTGATGGACTGGGCCTGCCGGTCAACTTCCCGCACAAGGCCAGAAGAACTGTTATGGAGGGAGGGCTTTCTTCCAGGCTATCCTGTGGGAGCTGGGCCTGCTTGGTCAACTCCCTCATGACCAGAAGATGACAGTTATGGAGGAGGAGTCTTTTTTCAGGCTAGCCCTGGTGGAGCTGGGCCTGCCTGGTCAACACTCTCATTGGCCGGAAGATGACATTATGGAGGGATGCTTTGCTCTGTGTTCCTTCATGGCAGGAGGGGGACTGGGTTGCCCTTGGGGTCTCTTCCAACTCTATGGTGTTTATCAGACGAAGCTCTTAAAGAGGTACTATTCCAGTGTGACCCTCTAGCTGACTCCTGTGCATGCTGGGATTGGCTTTTAAGGAGGGGTATTAGAATTCTCAGGCAGAGAAGTTCAGCTCCTTAAAAGCCAATCCCAGCATGCAACAGGAGGCTGCTAGAGGAGTCACACTGAAATAGTACCCTTAAGAGCATAGTGTGATAAAACAAGATACATACAGTTGGCCCTTGGAACTCCAGACCCCCTGCGAGTTCCAAAACCTGTGCATATTCAAGCCCCATAGGCTGAATGGGGCATGTGTATGTGGGGGGCATGCCCCATCAATATTAATGGCAGTCACCTCTCAGCAGATTTTCAAGTCCCAAGTCTGCGGACTTCAAGGGGTAACTGTAATCTAAGTCTGTTCTTCCATAAGTGAGTCAGTCCGGGTGTTGGCACAAGTGAAGCAGTCATTGAGCTCACGCTGAACCATATTTATCATGGACTTTGATTTTCAGCATAAAAGTTGTATATTCAGAGGTGAGAAGTTTGTACATATACACACATGCCCACCCTATTTTGTGCTGCAAGAAAAGCACAGTGCAATCCATATTTGCCTCTGCCAAATTGTTAGCTGTTCATCGGTTTAAAAACGCTGACTGGTAAATTACGGACTGTGGTGTGTTAATAAAGTTCTTTGTGGGTTCAAAATCCAAACATTGATGCACATGTTTCTAAAATTACCAAGTCTGTCAACACCTTTCTTTAGATAGCACTTGCCAGAAGGGAGGTATACAGCATAGAAATGACATTATGCTTCAAAAAGAAACAATTCCCTTCGAACCCAAAGACGGCCAGTTTAGGTGTTTGCCATTTAGCCAAAAAGTACAATGTGAGTGACCAGCACATGAATGCCTGGCAATGTATGTGGCCACCTGAATAGAGATTCTTCTAGCCAGTGATTTCTTGCCAAGGGGTCAGTGAATAAATTCACATAGCATGTAGTAGATCTGATGCAGAAGAAAGGCATACTTACAACTGTCAGAGTTTAATGTGGTATGTGAATTCTGCCAAAACACATATGTGACAAAAGCAACATTTGCAACTTGCAGTGGTACAGAAGGATTTGCCTCTACAAATATCAAGATCTGAAGTAGCACATACCAAAAATCTGACAAGTATATTGGTTTGGAAGATGCTGAGTGTGCTGAGCCAGTCCAGCATTAACCCAGGAAATTCAGTCTTCTTCTAATTGTGGCTGAAACAGTTTAACCTTTGTGCTGCAGAGCCGCATGACTGTTCTTATCACACTAATATCGGAATAATAGTTATAATTTATATTACTTTGTTATTTGTTTCTTCAGAGTAATTCCTTAGTCTTTACTAGCGCCTTTTAGTAGATTTTTTTTTAAGTCTGACAAGTCAGCAATATTTTTTTCTAATCTTGGTGCCATTGTCAAGATTCTCCCACAGTGAATCTCAAGGGCATTCAGAAACCTCATTCTGCAAATGAGGCTAATTAAGGGCAACAGCCAACATACACAAAAATGTCTATTACAGAACCAGTGATTAGTGGATCTCAGCACAATTTCTGCCTTACCCAAAGTTTTTGCTTTAGGTCATATGAAATATGCTTCAGTTTGTTAGTGATCAATGGCATTCCAGTGACACTGATTCCCCACAAAACAATCTTTAATTCAGAACAAAACTGAGGGCTGCTCTCATGAGTGAGTATTGTATAAAAGGAGGAGGCGCCAGTAATACTGAGACAGTGTGTCAAGTAACCTGTGAAGGTTAACAGCTAAGAAAACTGTGTGTGTTAATGCTTGTTAAGCAGGAGATCTGATCTTGATGGATTTAAAGTAAAGAAGGCTAACTGTGAGGCAGCTGAGGTTTAGGTTCCAGATAAGAAAGAATAAAATTTTAAAAGGGCAAAAGAAGTCCAAGGAAATCAGTTTTAAAGAGAAAATTTCCTTGAGTGGTGGAGAGCTAGTGAAGTGTGACTGAAGTTATCGAAGGAACTAAAAAAAGTATCTTGTAACCAATAAAGCAATCGCCAATTTGTAACGCAAGCATAAGAACCAGCTACTTAGCAAAGTAACATCGTACGTCCTGATGTAAATAAATCTATTTCTTCTTGTGCACAAGTGAGTGTCACTGAAAGTGGGTTATACAGTAACATCAATATAAACACGCTACCAAAAGTAATAAGGATAATTGTTAATAAAGGCAATTAAGCGGATACAGGCCGCCCAAAAAGGGTGGTCTGACGGCGCCTTCTTTGCTCTGGAGAGCTGCTGGAAAAACCACGGCGCTCCTCACACAGCAAAAAGAACCGCAAAAGTGGGTTCTTCTTGCGGTGCCATTGTGATGTCACATGCGCCAATGGCCACTCGTGGTGTCACACTGATGCCAGCACATGTGGATGCGAACATCCGTCACGTCAAAATGGTGGCGCCCAGTGTACAGGCACCGCAATTTTGACGCCCTTGTCACATGCAGGGGTGAGGCACGTATGGGCGGTGTGCCCTCGGCCAACCCCTAGCAGCAGTGACGAGGGTGCACTATAGGAGCCCATCTAAATTGGGCCTAGTTAGTGGCAGTGGGTTGGATAGCTTTTACATATAATTAGTGCCAAGCTAATTTAAAAAGTCATTGTGGGCATCTGAGAAGATCCAGTGGAGTGGAGTCTCCACATATACGTTGGCAGCAGCTGGTGAGATAGCTACCACAGGTGGTATAAAATCTTTGCTATCTTTTGCACCAAGGCATAGATTAATACCATCGTGCTTAAACATTAATGCAGAAGTACAAGTGTTACCCATGCTACTCTCTATAAATTGTGGTATAAATGATAGCCAATATGACCCTGAGATGAACTCTGGTTGCCTGTCTGCCTTAAGAGCCAGCAAGAGGACATAGAACACACCACACCTAAAGGCAATAACATTGTCATTCTAGATAGTCTAGGAAGTCATAACGGGATTATCACTTGCCCAGGAGGAACAATGTTTTGCCTTCCCGAGGCACTTACCCCCCCCCGGGTCTGTTGGCCGAGCAGATTAAACACCAAAACAATCAGACTTAGCCATCCAGGTAAAAGCAGTAATTAAACACCTTTGCCAGAGATGGGCCTTTGCCCATAAAAACCCCAGACTTTTGCAAATCTGTGTGCCATCTGAAAGGTTTCTGACTTCACGTCAGTCAGACCTTTGACTTGGACACCAGCATTTCCGTTCAAACCCATGCTGCGGAACAGACTTGTCCCATGCCACTCATCCTATTTGACCTGGAGGGAGTCTACTCTGGTACGTATACACCAGTGATGCCTGAAATCTTATTCAGAGCAACCTGGAAGAAGAGCCCTCCCTCCATAACGGTCATCTTTCCGGCCTATGAGGGGTTGACCAGGCAGGCCCAGCCCATCAGGGCTAGCCTGGAAGAAGAGACCCTCCCTCCATAACAGTCATCTTCCGGCCTGCAAGGAGTAACCTGAGGACTGTTCCCCTCTGTGTAAGCCACCCGGATTCCTAGTGATGGGCGGCATATAAAATAAATCCTATTATTATTAACCTCTGATTTTCCTGAGCCTTGTGTGAGAGTGATGGTGTTAGTGAAATGTGTGGTGTGTTTTCCCTGTATTAATAAATGAACTTTACTTAGAAAGTCTGCTTTTGCTCCATTTATTGGATCCAAGGTCTTCTCCGTATACACAATGGGAGACAACCTCGCAGGGCTGTTGTAGCCGGCCCATCTCACGATATGAACTAATAATAAATTCCCTTAATCAGACCCTTGGACAACAAGAAGGACGGGATTGTATCTTATGGTAGTGTCTGTACAATGAACTAGTTCTTGTTGTGTCCTTTGTTTCTGACTTACCATGGGGTTCTTTGGCAGAATTTCTAGTAGAGGGTTGCCATTGCTTGCCCCTGAGGCTAAGGTCATGTGACTGCCCAGGTTACCCAGTAGGTTCAATTCCAAGCAAGGAATCAAACCCTGGCTCTCAGAGTCATCATCCAACACATAAACCACTGCACCATGGGTAGCTCTCATACGACATGCGGGCAATAAGCTCAGAAAATATTCCCTTTTCCAGATGTTAGCATTCTCACAATGCCAGACTGGCTTGGTTCAATGGAATCTGTGAATGCGGACCCAGTCGCTGTGTCAGTGATTAGCAGTACGCTTGTCACAGTTCCCCTGATCTCCATGGAATATGTGTGCAAACACTGTGAAAAGCCTCTGCTGGAAGCACCCCACAATTTACTCTGCACCACCATCAGGGAAGATTTGCAACTTTGGACATTTTATTATTTTGTACTAGAAATCCATGATCTTCAAAACAGAGCCTGGTATATAAAACATATAATTTGTATTAAAGAATTCTAACGTCAGGATACTAAATGAATACTAGAACTGAATGGAGTTGACTGCCATTCCACACCAAAACCCACTCTTAGTTACCTAAACTCACTCCTCCTAATTTGGCATCATCTGCAAATTTGATAAGCATGCCCTCTATTCCTTTATGCAAGTAATTGATAAAGAGGTTGAATAGCACTGGGCCTAGGATATAACCCTGTGGCATCCCTCTAGTCAGTTCTCTCCAGGATGAAGGTGAGCACACTTTGGGTTCAGTTGGTCAACCAATTACTACACCTAAAAGTTGCATTTTTAGCCCATATGTTTGCAAGAATATTATGGGTGACTTTGTCAAAGGCCTTACTGAAGTCAAGATATAGTATACCTACAGCATTCTCTTCATCTACCAAGATGGTAATTATTATATAAAAAAGAGAGATCAGATTAGTCTGACATAACTTGTTTTTGATAATTCCCTTCTAAATGTTCACAGACTCTCAGTTTAATGATCTTCTCCAAAATCTTTCCCGGTATTGATGTTTTCTCCCCTTTTTGAAGATGGGGAACTGCATTTGCCCTCCTTCAGTCTGCTGGGACTTCTCCTGTTTTCCAGGCGTTCTCACATATTATTGCTAATGGCTCTGAGATTACTTCTGCCAATTCTTTTAATACCCTTGGATGTAGTCCATCTGGTCCTGGATACTTGAATTTATTTAGATTAACCAGGTATTACTTTTTGTACTTATTCTGTGCTGCATTTCCCCTATTGTGTCATCTTCTCCATTTTCCTCAGGTTGAACACCCTTTTCCTTTTGTGAAAAGACTGAGGCAAAGAAGGTGTTGAGTAGTCCTGTTTTTTTCTCTGTCCCCTGTTTGATTTTGCCACCAAACTGGGCAAGCTTCCCAAACTTCTGTACCTTTAATTTTTGTGAAGAAGAAGAATTTCAGTAGACTTTTGTCATACAACCAGGTAACAAGCAACCCTGACAACCCTATCTTTCTGTAGCACCGTAAATATGTTGATTAAAACAAAGGGTGGTGTGGAAGAGGGATTTCTGTGGACATTGTTTCTCATACAATGAAGTAACAAGCAAAGGCTGCTGAAATCTCCTCTTGTATAGAATTATTAAACATATAGGAGCCCTCTCCAATTGTCACCCTGGTAACCCTAGCCTTCTGTAGCACCATAAATATGTTGATTAACTGTGGTTGAGAGGCTGCACACCTAGTCCCCATTGGTAAACAAATAAGGATACTCTTGTATCTGTGGTACCTGTGGCACTAATCAGAGGGAAATGAGCACTGGATGTGTGTCATGAGAAGGAGAAAAAATATTGAAGGAAAGGAGGCACGCAGTAAATAATCACTGTCTAAATATATATGTTTAGTAAAAGGGCCTATTTTCTTTGGAGAAAAACTAAAGGATGCCTGGAGCATAAATTAAAAAGATGTTGCTCTAATTTTTACCCTCTGTCGGCATTAATTAAGTGCTGAATTAAAATAGTCAAGGAAATTCAGATATAGGGATTTTCTATCATATAGACTTCTTCTTTTCTTAGGTACACATTGCTCTCAAATCTACAAATGAGGAGAGAGGGAGTCTTGTCAAAGTTAAGGCTGTCCCAAGTTCTACTAACTGTGCTGCAAAGAGATTATGTAATTTGGATACAAATTACAGCAAAAAATATTTTTTCTAAACATTGGGAAGAAGTTTCTAACTAACAGTAAAACCTATGAGGCAATGGAATACTGTATAGTGCTTTGGAAGGTGGTGGATTCTCCTTTGTGGGAGGTTTTTTGTTGTTGTTACAAATGTAATTTTTATGTCCAGAAGGGTTCTCAGTTACATAAAATAATGTACAGTATGTTCAGGTATAACAAAAGGGGTGAATGGCGGTGGCACAGTCCTGGCATGGACTTTTTGCATCTTCTGTTTTGCCCCTTAGATCCCCCTTTATTTACAAGTCTTCTTCTTTCAATTCTTCTTCTTCTCCTCCTCACTCTTCCTCCTCTTCCACCACCTCTTCTTTTTCTTCTTCTTCATCTGTTTGAACCCCTGCCTTTTCTTGTTGTTTATCATCTGGCTCTTTAGTTTTTCTCTTCTTATAGAACTTGTATTTCTTTACTATTTTTTCCCCAAAAGTCTTTTCCTTTTTGAACTGTGTTCACTTTAAACAAGTTTTGTTTAAAGTTCACAAATATTCTTTTTAACATTTTCCTTCTAACTAAATAAATATATTTTAATGTAATTGTGATGTTATGAATTTGTAGTCTTCTCTTTTGGAGTTTTTGGAGTACAGAGAAGAATAAAATAAATAAATAAATAAAACTTTTATTTATATCCTGCTTTTCTGTTACAAGACAATCAAAGCGGCTCACAACATATTAAAATCCACATTTACAAAATGATGTCCCAAATTCCCCCCCTTAAAACAGGATTAAACATGTACAATTAAAATATCTATTAAAAACACAATTAAAAGGAAGGTAACCTAGGAACAGTGTTGGAGGGCGTTTCCTTTAATTTTTCACTTTTTCTTTTCCCTTTTTCCTTAAGGGGCTTGTGGGGACTTTTGCTCAGAGGAAGGAAGTCATAGACTTGCCTCTGGAAGGAGTTAGTAGCCAGTTAACTATAGGCCCAGTTGATTGAGCTCCCTAAGAGAGCTTGGGGACAAAGACCAAGTCAACAGGAATTCTTTACACTGGTGTTTAGCAGGAAATGCCCACAGTCTTGTTACAGTGCCTCCTTAAGACTTCTCTGTATGAACACTAAGGGACCTGCTGCAATCACCTGCAACTCTTGTGGGATGTTTGTCTTCTTGCCCACAGATGTGGGGAACTTCACCTGCACAAAGTGCAAGTTGGTAACACTCTTAGAAGAGATGGTACAGCAGCTGGAGACCCAGGTATCTACACTTCAGCATCTTATTGAGCAAGAGGTTCTCCTGACTAGAAAGGACCAGGGGGTCTTGGATGGGAGACACACAGAGAAAGTTGCTGGGGAGGAGGAGTCACTTCATATACAATGGAGGTAGATGGTTAAGGAATGCCACACACAGAAGCAGGGAAACCAGGGATAATTCTGTGACCTTGCAGCTACAGAATCTATTTGAATCTTTCTGTATTATCAGGGATGATGAGGAACAGCAGCAGGGACAGACTTCAGGGACAGAGCAGGGGACCCTGAGAGTTCCACTAGTTGATGCTAAGACTCAGAGGAAGTGTGTGGAGGTGGTGTTGGTGGTGAAACCGTGCTGAGGGGTGCAGAAGCAGTGGTTTGTGGGCCTGACAAGATGTCTTGGGAGGTGTGTTGTCTTCCTGGGGCAAGGATCCGTGATGTGACAGAGAGGCTGACAAGACTTATCAAGTTTTCTGACTGTTGTCCCTTTCTTTTGGTCCATGACAGAAGCAATGATACTGCAAGTCACAGCCTTCAGAATATCGTAAAGGATTATGAAGTTTGGGGCAGGGAGTATTAAAAGAACTGACAAATGTAATATCAAAGCCATTGGCAATCATCTTTGAGAACTCCTGGAAAACAGAAGTCCCAGCAGACTGGAGGAGGGCAAACATCCCCATCTTCAAAAAAAAAGGGGGGGGGGAAGAGGACTCCAACAATTATCGTCCAGTTAGTCTGACATCAATACCAGGAAATTCTGGAGCAGATCATTAAACAGAGAGGCTGTGAACATCTAGAAGGCAATTCCATAATCACAAAAAGTCAACAGGGTTTTAGAGAAACAAATCATGACAAACAAATCTGATCTCCTTTTTTGATAAAATTACCACTTTGCTGTTTAAATCCTGCATGAGTCCTAAGAGGCTGGAAGCCATGCCAAAGCCATGCTCCAGTCCTAAGGACTAGAGAGCAGCTTTGGTGCAGCTTCTGGCCTTTTAAGATGTGTGTGTCATTTAAACAGCATACCTCCAATGTGACCTGAAGCAGCTTTATTTTGGCCTGTCTGTTCAAGCCCTAAGTTCCCACACAAAGTAAAATAAAATAAAATAATTGAAACAGGCCCTTGGTATCTGCTAGGGTTTGGTTCCAGGATTCCCCATGGATACCAAAATCCATGAATGCTCAAGCCCCATTACATACAATGGCATAATAAATGGTGTCCCTGATCCAAAATGGAAACATCAAGGTTTGCTTATTGGAATTTATATTTTTGGGGAATATTTTCAGCTGCTTAATTAGTGGAAAAAGAATTCGTGGATATGGAGGGCTGATTGTATTCAATTCTGGTGGCATTCTCTATGGAGTTTTGATATTTAAAAACTTCTTTTGTTAGGTTTGTAAAGATCAGCTGTGTACTCCAACAAGACCGAGATTTTAAAACCAAAACCAAGCTGAAAGCAGGTAAGAGTCAAAGCAAAGCAGAATTTAGTTCAGATAGTACGTGAGATCATAAAATGGCATATGAGATATGAGGCGAATTGTAATGAATGATAATTAATGAAGATGATAGTTTTTTACAAGTTTGTTATTTAAAAATTACTCCAATTCCAGTCAGACTTCCATATCCCCAGATTTTTTATCCGTGGATTAAAGCATCCATGACATGAAAATATATTTGTTAAAAAATATAAATTCCAAAATGCAAAACCTGATTTTGCCATTTTATATAAGGGACACATTTTTGCTATCCCATTGTATGATGAATTGAGTATCCATGGATTTTGATATCCATTGGGGTGGGGGGAGGAAGGGAGCTGGAACCAAATCCCATAGGATATCAAGGTCCCCTGTATGTCTGAAGTTTATAAGCTCCCTTAGTCATTTCTTATAAGTCTTGGTTTCCAGCCCTTTAATCATCTTAATTGCCTTTCTCTGGACACATTCCAGCTTGTTGATATTCTTCTTGAACTGTGGTACCCAGAAGTGGACACAGGATTCCAGGTGAGGCCTGACCAAAACATAATGTAATGATACTATTGCTTCTTTCAGTCTGTACACTATGCTGCTGTTGATGCAGCCTAGAACTCCATTAGCTTTGTTGGTTGCTGCATCACACTGTTGACTCATGTTTAGTTTGTGGACGACTAAGATCGTCTTCATATTTTATGAACATGCTTTCAATCATCTAAGTAATTTCTAATGTTATTAAACAATATCAGCTCCAGGAAAGTACACTGTGTTCCACTTTTGTACAGTTCATACTCCTAAGATATTCTTATTAATATTTTTTGTTTTGGTTCATTGCTTTGCATCCTACTCTGTGGACCAATGGAATACATATTACTTTCACCATCTACTTAACAATTTTTCAAGAATTTGAATATGGAGACATATAATCCTCCTAGTAGTCTCCCCCCAGACTAAAAATATCTTCAACCGTTCCTCATGCAACTTGTTCCTAAGGCCCCTCACCATCTTCATTTCCATTCACTGAGCAGATTTCTACTTGTCAATGTCCTTCTTAACCTGTGGAACCCAGAACTGAAAAAACTCTGATCAAAGCAGAATAGAATTGGTACCATCACATCTCAGAATTTTGACCTGGTAGTTTTATTTATTCAACTTAGAACTGCATTAGCCCCTTTAGCTAGTGCTTTCTAAGTTAGATTCAAAATATTTCCTGAAGGAACAAGTGAAGAAGGGAAAGATGACTTCCTTAGAGAAGAGTATTACTTTTTGACATGATGGTTGGAATGTATTGTTTGCTTCTCATAGAGTTTTATTGAAAAATAGAAGTGCAATTCTACTCTAACTAAAAATACAACCAACATTGGTTTCTCTCCCTTCCCCCACAACACACATATGAGTATTCCCCTTCCATCTCCTAAAGATACCAATCTGTAACAATATTGACAGAGCTTCTCTGAATGAAGTGCTGATTGTTCACTGCACAAACATCTGATGCTCCCAGATGCTGTATGACAGCCCACTAACCGCATTTTTCCTATTGATCTATGTGTGTACTCTGGTGAACTCCATGCAGAGTGGCTGAACAATAAAGGTCAATCTAGTACAAGACTTTTTAAAAAGCATGCAATCTAGTATTTAATGAGAGGAGGACTTTTAAATTTGGTACTCAAGATTTCAAAGACAACACTTTTATATATTCATATAACTGAAGAATTAGGAAGCCGAAAGGAGCACTGGAGCATAGTGATGTGAAATAGATAGTGATGTGAAATAGAAAACCAACGAGAGATTCTAAAGAGGATTTGTTTGAAATGTAGATATTCTTACATATAATGTCAATTATATTTTTATTACAACTGATTTAAACAAGCTCTTTTTAAAAATAACCTGTTATGTGTGGGGATGGTAGTGATATAGCCCAAAAGATGGCACTGAAAGATCTAGTGGGGCGTTTAAAACAGTTCCACATGAAATGGGGAAGGGTTAAAGAAGAATACTGGATTACATGACAAGATTGGCTTAATCTCTGTTGATCTCGATAGTATGGCAGTTGCTTGGCACTCATCCAAATTGAGATACTGGCTTATATCCAAAGAAATGCAGAGCAGAGTCCTGCTTGAACATTGGGACTTTCCCTCCTGCCTTTGCATTGCAGCCCCCCTTGCACCTGCTCAAAAGTCATTCCTGAGTGCGAAGGGCCTTTGCGGAATGGCACACATCTTTAGGAGCTCCCTAGATGCAAGCCATTCATCCTTGACTCCACTTGTGCAGAGCTTGTCAGGTGCAACATAAGTAGTGATGTCAAATTGGATTGCAAATCTTCCCCTTCAAAAGCTGCATCTACCTAGGTCAATGTGAATTTAGTACATACTTATCTAAAAGTTAATATCTCACTTAACCAGCCCCATCTGGCTCTTGAAGCAGCTTACAAAAATTAACCAATGTTACAACATGCATAGAATAAAAAAAAAAAGTCTAAAATCACAAATTAAATCAAGCACACAGTGCTGTAACATTTTTACTAATGAACTGCAGGGTCTTGCAGCAGTTTTATAAAAACTGACCCAGAGCCATGTAGATCTCTTATAGAGGGAGTTACAAAGGCCGGTCAGCTTACTGGTAATCAAACTTTGCAACAAACATAACATGAAATGAGATGCTGTGGGGCACAGCCTTCTGGCCACCCCTGCAGTGTTATTCTTTGCTAGAAGAAAGAGGAGGAGGTGCTTCCAGTATTGCTATGGCGCCTCTTGTCAGTTGTGGTCCTTATGAATATGGGATCCTGGAATTGTGTCCTTTACATCAGTATCTGCCAGCCTGTATAAAGCTGTCTCAATTTACTGTTGTCTTGGCATGACCCAAATAAAACAGGCTCCCCCATACTGTTGGTTTCAGTCTGAGTCCATCCTGTTTGACACTAAACCAAGAGTATACCCCTCTTAAACATATTTTTAAAACTCCCTGTTTGCTTCAGATCTTCCTGGAAGATCCAGAGTTCTCAATTGTGACACCAGATAGTTGTGCTGCATGGTGCCAATGGCAGTTAAGGTTTTAGCCAAGTCCAAATAATCAGTTCTTTTCAAACTTCTACAGGGTGAAGTGTCTGAAAAATAAAAATAAAACATCTCCCAAATGAATAAAAATAAAGGCAGTTTATGAGAAATATAAAGAGTGAAAGAAGGAGCATTTTTAATTATTGTTAAATCAAGCTACTGGCCTAAACATGCTTGCCTGAGAATAGGTCCTACTGAACTCAGTGGGATTTAGTTCTGAGCAAATTTGTTTAGGATCACACTGTTATCACCAGTCTACCTCCCTTCATTTAATGGTCAAAGTTAAGTAGTGGTCATCACTGAACCTAGCTGGTTTCAGTATGAATTGTAAGCATCTATTAGTGAATGTTCCCACCATTTTAGGCTGCAGTGCTATGTACATTGAACTGGGGAGTAAGCCCAACAGGAAACTATGGGAAATCTTCTAAGTAGGCAAAAGTATAGGAATGCATAGCATGTATAACTTTGGCTGGACCACACATGCCTCTTAGGATTCTCAAAACCACCTTGTTGTTGTTGTGTACCTTCAAGTCATTTCCAACGTATGGTGAACCTATCATAGGGTTTTTTTTTGGGGGGGGGGGGGTTGGAATAAATTTTTCAGAGAGGGTTTGCCATTGTTTTCCTTGGAGGCCAAGACAGAATGACTTGCCTGAGGTCACTCAATAGGTTTTCATGGCTGAGTGGGGATTCTGGTCTCCAGAACTGTAGTCCGAAATTCAAACCACTTACATCACAATGGCTTTTAACCTAGAAGAGCTTGTATCTGAGTAAAGCAGAATACTGCCCAGCATAGTAACGAGAAAAAGGTTCCTGAGTTTGTTCCTAATGTCACCTAGTTTATCAATTTCTCATTGTCATGTTACTCAGTTTATTCAGATAATTAATTTTATGGGTACTGTATTCAGCATAATTGCATCTAATAAGTGAATGAAATTTTAGTGTCAAATCAAAATATGAACTAAATCTGGTACTTGTTTAATTTTCCCATTGATATCAAAATAATATAAAAAGTCATGATCCACTCTTAATGACTTTTATATTCAAGAAGCCAGAATAAAGAACTATAATAAACCAACAGATTGTTGTTTCTCTCTTACCTCAAATTTTTCCCCATTATATCTCTGTTGAACCATTTTAATTTCATATCTTTTAATCTTTTCTTTATTTTTCATTGTTGCATTGGAACTCATATTGTCAATCTGGATTGGGATTATTTTTAAATGCTTTTGTGAAGAATAGTGAGTGGGGGAGTTAATTTGCTCTTTATCAAAGCACATCTCTTTTCATTAACAAGTTCAACAAGAATGTTAACTTTAAATAGATGAACTGAAATAGGTGGCTTCCTGGGCACACTGTACTGAGGATGGTGAATGTGTTAATATATGTTGTTCACAAATGTATTTTATAAATTGTAAATTTAATAAATTTATTCACATTTATGAACATGATTTATGAATGCGGCACATCTTTTTAAAAATCTCCCCTCCCCCCCAAACACACATGCTAAAAAGCGACCCTTTGTTTTAAATTCTCCTGTTGAATTACTTTTGAGTCTAAGTTACATGGGACACATTATAGGCTGCTGTCTCTAGCAGGACATGGTATAATTCAACATGACACATGGCAAATAGAGATGTGTTGAAATTTCTGAGACTATTAGTTCCAGGCAGACTACTGTTAAAAGTTTTTACTGCCACATAAATATACTTCTAGCTGACCAAAGTCTTAGAGGAATAAATACTCCATTAGAGGGAATACAACAGCACAGGTAGAAAAGTGGGGTTGTATGCAGACTACTGAGTAATGACCATCCTCTTAGAGATGCCTCCTTCCCTCCTTAATGCCCCTCAAGCTAAATGGAGAGAATTGCTTTTACATGACTAATGCCCTTGGAAATAATAGAAATAACCCATATCAATTACATACAGTCAGATGAAGGTGTTCTAAGGCATTTAGAGTAAATCGTGTGGTTTGCTTTCCCTTTGCATGATTATTCTCCTGGTCCTACTGTTAGTTGGGCCATATTCAGTATGATTTTTTTGGGTGTGTGGATTGTCAAGATTCTCAAGTCATTATATGGGTTATTCAGAATGGTTTGCATCACTTATGATACAAATGATATGTTTGTGTGAGTAGGGGATGATCTTTTCAATGATATTTGAAATGATACTTGGAAATAAGTTTTAAAATAACTTTCAGTTAGTGTGTTCAGAAACAAAAAGCTATCCTGGAAACCACGATATTCTATACATCAGTTCTTTCAAAGAACAGGTGTTTGCATGTGTGTGTATGTGTGGGGAGGGGTCTTCAACAGTACTCAGCGACACCTCAAATGTTGGAGAAAGTACTTTGCGAGTGGTTTAGGTAAACCTCTGAACTGGCAAGAACCAATATATACCACTACTAACTGGGATGACTCCAGGTTTTTGGTAAATTATTTACAGTATTTCGAAGATATGCAGAGTGCCAACACACACACACACACACACACACCATATACAGAGCTAAGCAAAATGGAAAAGTGAAGGATAGTGGAATTTTAGGGGCCGTAATGAGGCTATATTTACTTGTCCGAAGAGAAAAATGTGGATGGCTGGAGTGACTCAGATGGGGGTCTGAGGGCAGACAGACCATACACAGAATGTGGTTGTGCATTCGGGCTGGCTGTGTACACAGCAGCTAAGTTTTGAGGGCATATTTATACTTTAAAAGTAGACCAAGGCAATGGGCTACCAAGCCAGATGACAAAGGCTGAATGGCTTGTTACAGACTGGTTGGGCTGAGATCACAACAGGGGATAGGCAGAGAGGCTGGCTTACTGCTTTAGGTGTGAAATGCTCCTTTGTCTCAGATTTCTTTTTTAATATTTTTATTATTTAAAAACATGATCATCAACATATTATTTGACAATCATCATCTAAGTAGCTAATATTCTATATATGCAGTTCATTCCTATTTTACTATTTCATCCTTCATTGTTCACTCTTCATCAATATTTTTACACAGTATTTCCAGGCTTGACCTCCCATGCTAATAATAACTAGTGCTTCATCAAATGTCTCAAACTGTCATCTAGCTATACAGATATCATGAACAAATCCCATTTTATGTCATCAGATTAATGCTGCAAAGCTAAAATCAAAACAAAAAAAAATCTGTATTTCAATTATTAATTAATTAATTCATAAACCCCCAGATTGCTACCATACCCAATGTTTACTTATATATTCCATAACCTGTTCCCAATTTTGTACAAATTTCCCTAGTTTTTCATATTTCATAAGGCATGTCATTTTATGTAGTTCTGCCATTTCTATTAATTTAATCAATCAATCCTGGCATTGAACTTACTTTCCATTTTTGGGCAAACAGAATTCTGGCTCCTGCAATAATATAGTATAATATTCAAACTTTTGGTTTATCCAGTCCCTCATCAATCATGCTTAATAAGTATATTTCTGATTTCATCTGGAATTTTAGATTTAAAATTTCTTTAATTACTTAGTGTATGGAGATCTAATTGTTTTGCTTTTATACATATCCAGAATTGATGAAATAAAGTTCCTCTTTCCCTCCTACATTTCCAACATTTATCATCTAGCTGTTTTTGGGGGGTAAGATACCATCTGTAGTGCATCTTGTATATACTTTCTCTTATATTTTGAGCTAATGAAAATTTTATTATCCCCCCCCCCCCAAAAAAAAAACACATTTCCCCATTTACTTATTTCAATGTTATGGCCAATATTATGCACCTAATTCTTAAATTCATCTTTATTTTAGATAATACTTTTTGATTCTCCTTAACTAATATTTTTTTCTAACACTGTCATCTTCTCCTCAGTACCATAATCCTTAATCTCTATCTTCATTTCCCCCCTTAATTTGCCTATTAAGTAGCCAATGGCAAAAATTCTCCTTTCTTTTAATTCTTCTTGTGATTATACCTTATATTACATTTCTTTTGCACCTCTGCTACCTCTGATCAAAAGGTTTGTCAGATTTAAACAAAAATGCACACCACACACGACAATTCCACTTCCAAATTACCTGGCTCTATGGAAAAAGCAAAACAATTGTAAATTCAGAAGGCTTGGACCTTTGTGGTAGCCTGAACTGCTACTTAACAATATGACTTCCCCCTTTTGTTTCCTATTACATATTGCCATTATGAATGTACCATTAAGGTCTTCTATGTTAACTCATCTAGTCATTAACAAATGGACATGGCTCTTGCAAACAGGTGTCTACAAGAGCATTAGGTCATATTAATACAGTCGGCCCTCTGTGTCCATGGATTCTGTATCCACAGATTCAACCATCCATGCCTTGAAAATTAAACAAAGCACACCAAATAACAAACCTTTATTTTCCATTTGTTGTTGTTGTTGTTGTTGTTGTTGTTGTTGTGTGCCTTCAAGTCTTTTCTGACTTCTGGTGACCCTAAGGTGGACCTATAATGGGCATTTTCTTGGCTAGTTTCTTCAGAGGGGGCTTGCCATTACCCTCTTCTGAAGCTGACAGAGTGTAACTTGAATTTTATATAAGGAACACTATTTTGTCTAAGGGACAGCATTTAACTATGCAATTGTATGTAGCAGGATGAGCATCCATTGACTTTTCTATTCACTGGGGGTCCTGGAATGAACCCGCAATAGATAAGGGCCAATTGTAATTGTTACTGTATTTACACCACTAAGGACTATCTAGATGGAATTAGACATCTGAAAGTTTCTCCTTGGGGAATGAAGGCAGTGTCATTGAAAACAAGCATGGTGGAGGAAAGCTGATATGGAATACTTTTCCAGTGTTCTATGAGCATCCTATTTTTGAATTCAGTAGAACACAGAGTTGTGTTGTTCAGCATCAACATATACCACACGAACTCCTGTCTACTTTGTGTTGCCTCGGTTGACAAAGATATGGTTGTTTTGCATAAAACTGTTTTGGAGTCAGAAAATCTGGCCAAAGCAAATAACACTAAACAAACACTAAAAAAAATGCATCTATGCACTTTGTACAATTTGTATTGTAATCCAAAATATTTTCAAGGTGCCATCTATATGCTACTACAAGCAGTTTACTCTGCCAGCTGAAGGAAGTCACAGTGCCTTGTCCTGCAATCCCATATTTTCAATAGCAAAGCCATCACAGCTAAAACAAAAAAGATTTCAACGTCAGTTTTTAAATTGGAAAAATGATGGGCCTTTTAAAATCCTGATTTTAACATATCTATTAAACTAAAAAAGTAACACTATTGGTAACAACGCATGGTGCTTTTCATTCTGCTTTTCTGTGTCCCAGAAAGAGAAAGATAGTATGTCTGTGTGTGTGTGTGTGTGTGTGTGTGTGTGTAGCATTCCTAAAACAAGAAGTCTTCTCTTTTGGAAATTAAACAGTGGCAGGTGTTTGCTTAAAAACAAGCATGTTAACATGGTCTCTGTTGCTGAACAGACCATTGTCGACCACTTTATTTCCCTATGCATCTTTATAAATATCATTCAAATGAGCAGAAAGTTGCTTTTTAGGATTTCAAGATATCTATGAAAATCATGTGAATCCTGCACGTTTCTTTCTTATAGGCTCATCCACATGAGCCAAAACACCTCAAACATGGGATGTCAACCTTTGCTGTGACTCCCATGCTATTTCATGAGTAGAGCTAGAACTTGAAAATTGAAACAAAAAAAACAAATAAACACAAACAACAGTTGGGTTTAGGTCTGTAGCTTTGGGTCCAAAATATTTACAAAAGGAGTTAGAATTAGAACTGGTATTAACCAGGTCTTCTTGTAGCTGAGTTAGCACCTTGTAAATCTAGGACACATCAATACATTTCAATATTTAGTTCAATATCTCGCTTTCTTACATATTGTTAGGAACAATCACTATAGAGCAAATCTGATTTTTTTAAATTGATAGTTCCATGTCACATTATTTCTAATAATTTTTAGACATATTTAGTCATGCTGTAATGTCATCACTGTGTATTTTCACACTTCTATTTCACATCATTGACTACTGAACAGGAGGCAGTATTAATATGATAAGCCATATGGGGAGGTGGCCCAAGTACTATGGGGAGGAAGGGAAAACTCACTATGGGTGTGTGGGGAATGACAGTTCAAAGAATAACACATAATTTCATCCTTATACACAACTATCATCACTAAAATCATTTTTGAACTCTTGCATTCTAATGGAAAAACAACTTCTTTTTAAAGAAAAAAAAGACAAGGCTCAAATGCCTCACCTTCCAGGCCATATGAGAGTAGTCCATTGCCCCTAAACCCACATGGTTTTTTAGGCTAGTGTCAGGAATGAAACAATAGGTCAGACTGAAATGCATTATCATACAGATCTACAATATTAATTCCGAGAATTGAAAGATCAGATGGGTGGGAGTGAATCCTCTTTACCTTCATGATTGTTTTTCCTACTCATTTTATTATATAAATGGTAATTACAAAAAACTTTGGCTGATTTTCATTCACTGAGACATACATTTTTGAAAATTGATGCTTTCCAAAGGTGGTGAGGAAAATATCCTCTACACCTTATTAAGCTACTGCCAAAATGCCAACCTTGCACCTTGGATTTTTTTAATGTATGCAGCAGGACTACAAGCATTCCTTGTTGGAAACAAAGCCTGACCAGCAAAATCCATTTTCCCTGATATAAACATGTACATCCTATTATAAACCTACAGAGAATAAATGGCATCTGTCTAACTTGGCTTTCTTACCCCCCCCCCTTTTTGTTTTCAAAGATCTACTCATCTCACGATCTCTGTTGCATTCATTCAGTCATTTCAATATCGTGGGCAGTAAAGAGAATAGAATCAGGAATCAGGATTGCACTGTTAGATTGATAAAACAGATGCTAAGCTGATGTGACACAGCTGCTATTGCTGAGCCAGGAAAAGCAGGTCAAGGTTATTAGGAGTGTGCAGAACTGACTCATAGCTGTAAGCTAAAAGTCTCCACGTGGTTTATCATCTCTCCCCGCCGCCTCATATTTCTGATGGCAAAGAATAGCATTGACTACGGTATCTTGGGGACTTTTTAAAGTAATCACTAGTAAGGAGGAAATAGTATTCTTATTCATTTCAAATACGATATATGATCCCCCCCCACTCACAGTGAATCTATGATTTTTAACAGTTTATGTGAAGGATTTTAATGATGAGTTTAAATCACTGCAAACTATCACATAGGCTCCAATTTTCTCCTTGCAACAAGGAAAATATCCAGGCCAAAAAGAAAATCATTGGACTAAAATTAATGCAATGCAAGGAAGTATTAAAGCGTGTCCTTTAATCCTATCAAACCTGTGCAAATTTTTGCAGAAACTCTACAGCCTGTGTTATGCGGGAGTTGAGATTAGATTATTCTAATGGTTCCTTCTGACCTTAAATTGTGTGAAATTTGCAATATGATCAACCAGTGGGAGCGTTTTTTGTGAAGGCGTTTTCCTATAAAAAGAATAAGGCAATATTTAACTAGTGATATAAAAAGTTCTCTATATATTCAGTGCTATCTATCTTCTGCACATCCGTTTGCGGTATGCATAAGCATAGAATCAACTACACAGGGCAGAATTAACATTCAAAGCACCTTAGCTTTTTCTATTTCTTATTCAAGTTTCTTGGCTGTAGTGAAAATATGGAAATATGCCTAACATTCTGGATTCTGACCTCCAACAATATTTTCAAGCTGTAATTCAGGCCTGATGAAACAGAACTGCATCTGTAAAAAGGTAATCAAATTCCAGACTAGGCATGACAGAATAATAGAGATGGACTAGACTGCAAGGGCTGTCTAGACCAACCCCCTGCCATGCAAGTATGCATAACTACAGTATAACACTTCTGAAAGGTGCCCTCTCAACCTGTCTTTAAAGATATCCAAAGAAGGGTAGTTCATGATCCTCCAAGGCCTGTCAAATAGGTCTTACATTAAAGATGTTTTTTCCCTGATGGTTAGATGTAATCTCTCTGCAATTATTTTGTCTTCTCTTCCCCAAGCAAACCAACCCACTTCCCTAGATCATTTCTCATAAGGATGAATGTACAAATCTTTGACCATCTTGGTTGCTCTTCCCTAGACATATTTCAGCATCTTAATATCCTTCTTGACTTGTGGTACCCAAACTGGACACAGTATTTCAGGTGAGCTGTGACCAAAGCAGAATAGAGTGGGGTTATTAGTACTCTCTGATTGAATATTGCACTTCTGATGATGCAGCCCAGAATTGCATGGGTTTGGGTTGTTTGAGGGTTTTTTTGGGGTGGGGAGGGGATGGGGTTTGGCTGCTGCATCACACTGTTGACTCATGTTTAGCTTGAGGTCTATTGACTGTGAGATCCCCCAGAGGGGGAACACATTACATGACCAAGTAGAAATAAAAATAATGATGGCAACAACACAGACAAGCAATATATAAAAGAAATGAAAGAGTGACAGAGACATTTGAGAAAGAACCATATGACGACAAACTACCAATTTTTGAAAGTGAAGTGGAAGCTCCAATCAGGGCACTTGGGAGAAATATGAGCTTAATCACCAGGAATTGATGGCATATTAAGAGAGCTGCTTCAGTCTACAGAAGGAGAATCTCCACTAGTTCTAAATAAAATCTGTCAACAAATATGGAAAACAAAAGAATGGCCCACAGATTTGAAATGAATCTTGGGCCTGATACAGACAGGCCAAAATAAAGCTGCTTCGAGTCACATTGGAGGTATGGTGTTTCAATGATACATGCGTCCTAAGAGTCCAGAAGCCGCAACCAAGCCATGCTCCAGTCCTAAGGCCTGGAGTGCAGCTTTGGTGCAGCTTCCAGACTCTTAGGACACGTGCATCATTAAAACACCATCCCTCCAAAGTGACCCGAAGCAGCTTTATTTTGGCCTGTCTGTATAGGGCCATAGAATCATAGAGTTGGAAGAGAACAACAATGGCCATCCAATCCAACCCCCTACCATGCAGGAACTCTCAATCAAAGCATCCCCGACAGATGGCCATCCAGCCTCTGCTTAAAGACCTCCAAGGAAGGAGACTCCACCACTGTCTGAGGGAGTGTGTTCTACTGTCGAACAGCCTTTATTGTCAGAACGTTCCTCCTAATGTTGAGGTGGAATTTCTGTTCCTGTAGCTTGCATCCATTGTTCTGGGCCCTATTCTCTGCAGCAGCCGAAAACAAGCTTGCTCCATCCTCAATATGACACACTGTCAGAAGAGGGACTCTGTCTCCAGTCACTCAATTAGCCAGTCTTGTGTTGAATAAGCAGAGCTTTATTGAAGGACCCAGGGTGAGCAATCCACTCTATTCAGCGTTTAAGATGAGACTGCCCAACCCATCTATAAGCAATTGTAAAGCTCATCCCACCCCCTCAGCCAAAGCCTGTAAACCTCCCATAGTTCAATCTCCCTTAACCCCTAACACTCCAAGTTGGCAAACTAAACTCTCAAGGACTCAACTGATAACAGCCACCTGGATATACTTAGCTCCTACATGCTCGGTCAGCCAAACAGTTATAGTTATAGTTAAGCAACCACCCCCAGCTATGTATATGAGCATCCAAGTGTATAGCTTGCGCATATATATATATATATAGAATCCATGGACCCAATTTATAACATACATGGAACCTAACAGTCTGCCCACTCCCTCCCCCCAAAACCCCAATTTAAATCTAAATGAAAACTTTAACCTAAGAAACCACTAAAGCAGGCTTGTATGGATATTTGTGATGAAATCAAGCCACTAAATTAGGTGCTTTTATATGACGATGGCCCACCCACTCATCATGATCCACTGAAAAATGTTTCCAGCGAATCAGGCATTACAGTTTGCCCCTATGGATGCTATTCCCCTTCAATCATCAAAGGAGGTGGGGAGTTATCAGTTATCTTCCATGGTTCAGTGCTCAGGTCCAGTTTCAGTAAACTAAAGTGAAAAACAGGATGTAAATGTCTATATGACTTTGGCAAGTTAAGCTCAGCAGGAACAGCATTTATCAACCATTTGACCATAAAGGGTCCAATATATTTGGCTCCCAGTTTTTTGGAAGGGTGTCTGGTCTTCAAGTGTCTTGTGGACAAATATACCTTATTTGGTATTAATATCCCACCCAGAGTTTCTTTTTTGATCTGCAATTTTTTTGGAAACCTTTTTCGCCCCTTCCAAAGCCGTTATAATTTTTGGCCAAGCCCCTTTGACCTTAGCAATCCACTGAGACACAGAGACTTGAAGGTTCTGATGGTAAGGATGGCAGTGTTTTAGGTTCATAGCGGTAGATAATTTCAAAAGGAGAATGCCCAGTGCTTTGGTGGAAGGCTATTTCAGCATGGGGTAGTAAGTCAAACCAATAATCTTGTATAGCACCTAAGGTATCTTTCCAGACTGCCATTCGTTTTTTCACATTCTCTATCACTCTGTGGATGATGGGATGTGCTGAGAGCTATTTCCACTCCCAATTTCTTTTGAAGAACCCTCCAGAACTGAGATGTGAAAGTACTGCTCCTGTCGCTCACAATCTTGTCAGGAAGGCCATGGCGCTTGTAAATATGCATGATAAACAGGTCAGCAAGTTTAGGAGCATTGGGAAGACCTTTACAAGCTATAAAATATGCTTGTTTCGAAAATAAATCTACCACCATCCAGAAAGTGTTTTGCCCCTTGCTTTCAGGCAATTCAGTGATAAAGTCCATTGCTATATTTTTCCAAGGGCTGCTAGGGGTGGGTAGTGGTTGCAGTAGTCGTTGGGGTTTCCCAACCAAGGGCTTTGCTCGTACACAGGTGGGGCAACTTTTTACATATGACTCTACCTCACTCTGAATTCCTTCCCACCAGTATAACTGACGGATTTTGTGCCAGGTCTTTACATAACCCCAGTGTCCTGCTGCTCTAGAGTCATGGTACGTTTTAAAGACTTCAAATATTTAAACAGTGTTATCATATCACCTCTTAACCGTCTCTTCTGCAGGCTAAACATACCCAGCTCCCCAAGGCATTCCTCATAGGGCATGGTTTCCAGACCTTTCACCTTTTTTGTCAACCTCCTTTGAACACACTCCAGCTTCTCAACATTCTTTTTGAATTGTGATGTCCAGAACTGGACACAGTATTTGAGGTGTGGCCTGACCAAAGCAGAATAGAGTGGCACTATTACTTCCCTTGATCTAGACACTATACTTTTATTGATGCAACCTAAAATTGCATTGGCCTTTTTAGCTGCCGCATTGCACTGTTGACTCATGTTCAACTTGTAGTGTACTTGGACTCCTAGATCCCTTTCACACATAGTTTCATTCAGCCAGGTGTCCCCCATCCTATATCTGTGCATTTTATTTTTCCACCCTAAGTGTAGTACCTTACATTTCTCCATGTTGAATTTCCTTTTGTTAGCTTTGGCCCAGCTTTCTAGTCTATTCAGGTCATCTTGAATTTTGATGCTGTCCTCTGGGGTATTAGCTACTCCTCCTAGTTTGGTGTCATCTGCAAATTTTATAAGCGTGCCCCCAATTCTGCCATCCAAGTTACTGATAAAGATGTTGAATAGCACTGGGCCCAAGGCAGAACCCTGTGGGACCCCACTGGTCACTTCTCTCCAGAATGAAGAGGAGCTATTGCTGAGCACCCTTTGGGTTCCATCGGTCAACTAATTACTAATCCACCTAACAGTTGTATTGTCTAGCCCACATTTCACTATCTGGTTTGCAAGAATATCATGAGGGACTTTGTAACAAGCCTTACTGAAATCAATATATACTATGCCTACCACATTCCCTTCATCTACCAAGTTGGTAATTTTATGGGAAAGAGAGAGAGAGAGAGAGAGAGAGAGAGAGAGAGAGAGATCAAATTAGTCTGACATAACTTGTTTTTGAGAAACCTATGTTGACTTTTAGTGATTATGGCATTCCCTTTTAAATGTTCACAGACTCTCTGTTTAATGAGCTGTTCTAGAATCTTTCCTGGTATTAATATCAGATTAACTAGATAATAGTTGTTGGTATCCTCCTTTTTATCATTTTTGAAGATGGGGACAATGTTTACCCTCCTCCAGTTTGCTGGGACTTCTTCTATTCTCCAGGGGCTCTCAAAGATATTGCTTGATATATTTTCCAGTCCCCAAGAGAGGGGACACACGAAATTGCAGTAACCACAGGACCATTGCATTGACCAGGTGGCCCTAGTGATCTCTTCCAACTCTGTGATTCTATGATTCTATTCTATGATGTTCAAAATTTTAAAACAAAGACTTAATCATTTATGGAAGAAGTAATGCTAGATGTCCAAGCTGGACTCAGGAGAGGAGGAGGCACTAGATTTCATATTGCAAACATACATTAGATATGCTTTGGAAGGAACACCAATAATTTCAGATATGACACCACAGCAGAAAATAGCAAAGACTTGGAATGATTACTGAAGAAAGTTAAAGAAGAAAGTACAAAGGCAGGTTTACAGCTGAATATTAAGAAAACAAAAATAATGACTGTACATATTTACATATGTAGATGATGAAGACATCTTCTTCACTGTGATTGCCAACAATAGAGTGCTTTACCCTGGTTGCTGCCCCTTGTTCTCAGCAAGCCCAACCATGACAGCTAACCCATCATTGTTGCTTCATTTCAGAGTAACTTCTCTGGTTCTGCTGGGGAGGGGATGTCAGCAACTGGGTAAAATGCACCGTTACAGGTAGTAACAGCAAAGGAGATGGGCAGCGTTTGCCCTTTGTGTGACCATGTATATGTGTGCTTCAGGAGACATTTAAAATACATTTTTAAAAATAGCTCAACTGATAGTTGGGGAAGGAAAAGAGACATTAGGGTCCAAAACACATGGGCCAAATAAGATGGCTTCTGGCTGCTTGGGGGCATGACATTTAGATGATGCATATCCCCGAAGTGGCCAGAAGCTGTGTTAAGGCTACACCTGGGAAAAGCCAGACTAAAAAGGAGTTGATTTAGATTGACTCCTGGCCAGCACTGCTCGGGATTGCACAGTGGTCCACTTCAGCAGCAAGCCATGCAGTCGCTATGGTCCTGACCGAATCCATCCCAGTACATCTGTTCCAGGCCTTAAACTTGCCACCCCTACTCATTATCACTCACTGGGATACCAATGGTGGGGGGAGATGACTGAATGAAGAAAGCACCCAAATAGCATGGAAACTGGCAAGACTGACAGTCAAACAGTAAGGCTTTTGCTTGATAGGTTTTGACATGCTGGGAAGAAAAAAAAGTGCATCTCTTTTGTACATATTTGAATTTGGGCATGGGAAATGTGTGGCAGTCATTACAATTTGAGTCTGGTTTATTTTGAGAAGGTGTGTTACTAGTGAAGACCAGTGGGCCTTGAGAATGAGAGATGACGCTGGGATTTTTTATAATTTTTTTTTACCATTGACCATAGACAACCCCTGAAACTGTCATACTTTGGCCATATTATGAGAAGACAAGACTCACTAGAAAAGTCAGTAATGCTTGGTAAGATAGAAGGCAATAGGAAAAGAGGAAAACCACATTACACATGGATATACTCTATTAAGGAAGCCACATTCCTGAGCAGGGGTGTTGATGACAGAGTGACCTGGATTCAACCAGAAAGAGTTTATTTTAAAAGATCAGCATAGTAGCACATGTGCCAGATCTGAATTAACAAGCTAAGTTTCACTTTTAAACCCCCTCCAGATTCACTCCCCCCTTCCTCCTTCACATTCCATTCCCATGAAAAGCCAGACACTGTATGACCATGGTTCACCATGACTATTCCCTGTAGCTGCTCCCCCCCCCTTACCCAGGCTCCCTTACCCAGGCTCCCAAGATGGCTACAGCATAGCTAAGCAGGTCTAACTTTATCATGACAGAGGGAGCCCTGAGGGGCGACTCTGACAGTTACTTCTTTGTTGCTAATGGAGTTTAAATTTTATTGCCTGGATTTTATTATTCTTTGTCTTCTGGAGCCAACATGGCCTCTGCCTATAGGGATATCCCTCCAGATCATCTTAACTGACAACAAAAACAACCCCTGGAGAAAATGTAGGCCTGTAACTTTAACATTGTCATTTTTTCCTTCTCCTAATACTGATGAAGAAGAAAACAGTGGAGCTTTGAAAACTTGTATGATGTATTTTGTGCATTTTTGTTTGGTCCAATAAAAGTATCATTGTTTTGTGGATTTGGGGTGTTATTTCTTTTGCTGTATGGACAACAAGTTTACCCTTAGACATGTACTCTTTATGTGTTATTTATGTCTATGGTAACAGATTTTTTGTTAAAGAAATAATGCCCAGAAACACATCTGCATCCTTAACTGAGGTATACTTGTATAGATGTGATCCAAGAGTATACAAGAAGTTTTTGGGTGGCTGCCAGGAATTACAGGATTTATTTGCTAGATCTGACAAATGGCCAACTTGTAGTCATGGCTTTAACATCCTCATTTTGAGAGACAGGATAAAAGGCAAAGTTTTAATCAGCTTTACACTGTTCAGGATGAATGACCCAGGAAAGAGCATCAATATTTGAGCTAATTAAGGCCTATCTCAAAGCCTTCCAACTATGTGTGACTTGTTGTGTGCCTTCAAGTCATTTCTGACTTATGGTGACCCTAAGGTCATAAATCACAGAGTTTTCTTGGCACAGTTTGTTCAAAGGGGGTTTGCTCTTGCCTTCCTCTGTGGATGAGAAAGTGCAACTTACTCAAGGTCATCCATGGCTCAGCAGGGATTTAACCCTGGTCTCCCAGTGTCCTAGTCCAACACTCAAACCACTGCACCATTCTAGCAATCATGTGTGACTTACAGATAAAACTTACCTAAGCTTGAAATCCATAGGATTTGCATGTGATGCATCTATCTGCAGAGCAGCAAGGGGATCTATATTTTTGGCATTACAACAGGGTTCTCTTTCATAGAATCATAGAATCATAGAGTTGGAAGAGACCACTAGGGCCATCCAGTCCAACCCCCTGCCATGCAGGAAATCCAAATCAAAGCATCCCTGACAGATGGCCATCCAGCCTCTGTTTAAAGACCTCCAAGGAAGGTCACTGTTGGAGGTCACTGTTCTTTCTTGTTTGTGTCACAGTTCAGGACAGTTCAGGGATTTGAATATAGCTTCCTAAGACTCTGGTCACTGTGTATTTATGTGCTGTATAGGAAAAGGGCTATCTTTTTCTTTTCCCACCAGCATACCCCTTCTTTTTAAGAGCTCAGGCATGTTAGAAAGTCAAAGTGATTTTTTTCTGAAAATATATATATGTGGCATGCAATTTTCCAAACTGCTATTTTCAGGGGGCAGTTCAATTATATCACTGCTGCTCTAATGTGATAGTTCAGCCATTTCAAGTTAATTGTTAAGCGAGCCCAGAAATAATCTCTCTCACAGTGAGCTGTGAAATGAGGTTGGTATCAAAAAAAGGGAGAAAAAATAGCAACTCTTTTATTACTTTTGTCATCCAAACAATCTGAAAAAAGGCCTTGATAATAACAATGGGTACAACATTAAAGTTGTTATAAGAATGAAACAATCTCAGCAGCTTGCCTCAGTTTCATTTATATATCATTCACCTATTAGAAAAGATTGGTGGGGGAAGGCACCTCTTGGCTCCACAACAGAAACCTCTCTCAATTTGCAGCCCAGCACTACGGTTAACTCTTGCAGCAGCAAGCATTTGATGGTTTTCAGTAGGTCACTAGAGCAAGCTACTTAATGGACAAATTATTGGTCAGGTGAGATGAAATCACAATAGTAATTAATCAGGATCTATTAGCTCACAGATCCCAGTCAAATTTGTGAAAACAAGACCAACACAGCACCTTCATTAGTGCCTTTTCATTTGTTTTTACAAATTTCTCCAGTTCTAAGGAGTTTCCCTTTGGTATTTATACAAGATACAGTTCAGTTAATAAATGTTCTGCATTTCTGTTGTTTTCTACAAGCCTTCCCTCCAGGGCCAATTAACACCAGTTTTACGGAAAACAGAGTAAATAGTCATATCCACCATGTGTGAGGACTCTCTAAAATGCTTTTAATAGATTGAATTTCAGGAAATAATAAAGTCATTACCAGAACTGTTGTTGTTTTAAAACCCATACACAGCTTGGCAAACCCACAAAGAGATTCATCTCATTAACCGTGGTCTGTGAAAAAAAAAAAGGGAAAGTGTATCTCAGAATTTGCAAAACAAAAGCAATCGCCACATTGTTTGGTTAAACAAATAAACAAAACAATGATTCCAAATACAGTACTTGGATGACATTGATCTGTCTCATATTATCAACAGTGCCACAGTCAAAGGAATTGCTATTATACGTGATGGAAAAGGTGCTCATACATTACACTACATGTGTTTAGACTGTCTGTACATCTGTAGCAATCTTCATAGAGATTCCACCTCAACATTAGGAGTAGGGTTGCCATAATTGTCCACCAAAACCTGGGACAAAATGTAGGACAAAATCTAGACCAAACTGTAGGATAACTGCAGGACAAAACTCAGCCCAAAATGTAGGACATTTAAGGCCCTCGATTTTTCTTAAATGTCCTACATTTTGGGCTGAGTTTTGTCCTGCAATTGTTTTGTCCTACAGTTTGGTCTAGATTTTGTCCTACATTTTGTCCCGGGTTTTAGTGGACAATTATGGCAACCCTAATTAGGAGGAACTTCCTGACAGTAAGGGCTGTTTGACAGTGGAACAAACTTACTTGGAGTGTAGTGAAATCTCTTTCCTTAGAGGTCTTCAAACAGAGGCTGGATGGCCATCTGTCAAAGGGGATGCTTTGACTGAGAGTTCCTGCATGGCAGAGGTTGGACTGGATGGCCCTTGCGGTCTCTTCCAACAAGAAGAAGTGCCATTTTGGGGCTTCTTTTTTGCGGCACTGAGGAGCCTCATGGTTTGGCTGCTGGGGCTCCTCGCTGCCGCAAATGATGGCACCGGCAGACTGCCCGTTTTGGGCGGTCTGTAACGCGCCCGAGTTTATTTATTTATTTTAAATCAGATCTCAGTATTTTGAACCTGAATAGAGGATTTCAGATCCACCCCAGTAATTAAAACTGAATAAGCACATATATAAGATAAATATTGTTAAGGCTTCTCTGAGCCAGGACAGAATGATTCCAATCAGAACTTAGCTCCAAGACCTTGATATAAGAAAGTGGCTAGAAGGCATCTCTGCATTATTCCTCTTGATTCTGTGCCAAGCATATGCCAGACAGACAAATGGACTTGGCCTGTAGTTTTTACCACTTTTCTCTGAAAGGTACTTTAGTACCTTTCTCCACCCGAATACCTTTGGCACCACAGCATCCTCTTAACCATCAATCATCTTATTTTGATTTACAGAAAACCATTCATGTGCAGTGTCATCACCTGACTTAGTGACACCTGGTGTGTGTGTGGGGGGGGGGGGGGGCTTCGGGGGGGGGACTTCCAGTGTGTGTGTGTGAATTGCTTGTGCAAGGCCTCGTGCCAGCCCGGACAGGGCAAACAAGGCCTCATGGTGGTCCGGACAGGGGGTGCAAGGCCTCACGGTAGCCCAGATGGGACACCCAAGGCCCCACGGGGATGGGAGACCAACTAAGTGTCTCCCCCCTTCTGGGGTGTCACCCGGTTCGGTCACCACTTCTCACACCCCCAGTGAGGCTACTGTTCACGTGAAAGTCATCTGAGACAGTTGAAAGAAGAGTCATTGCTGTCCTTTATGCAAGAAGAAAAACAGTAGATGCTTCTCTTATGTTTGCTTTAGCAGGATGGCAGAGCATCCTTCTTTCAAGTTAGCTGTGCAGTACATTCTGGTAAAATGGTTCATCTCTCATTTTGGCTGTATCCACACTGCAGAAATAATCCAGTTTGACACCACTTTAACTGCCATGGCTCAATGCCATGGAATTCTGGGAATTGTAGTTTGTTGTGACATCAGAGCTCTCTGACAGAGAAGGCTAAATGCCTCACAAAACTACAATTCCCAGAATTCCATAACAATGACACATGGCATTTAAAGTGGTATCAAATTGGATTATTTCTGATTATGCAACCTTTGTTTCTGAAATCCTGAACATTCCTAGACTGATTATATATTGATAATATATTATATATTGACTATATATTGTACAGCTTCTCTCTCCAATCCTCCATGCATTTATGAAGCACAGCGTGGAGATAAATTGTGTGTTTTATTGCTGGTATTTATGTTTATGGTAAATAGATTATTAAGAACTGCTTTACTTTCTCCTTCTTTCTTATAATTGTTAATTGTGTGAGGGCTACTGTTTATGCAAAATTGTGGGCACTCTTGGAATTTATGTAAATCGAAGACCAAATATCTCTGGCCACACACCAAAGGAATTATGAGACTTTTTATTTATTTTTTTAATAAAGATTTTATTATTTGAGTGAAATACAGTCAAAAACAAGCAAGTTACAAATAAAATATAACATACATACATACACAATTACTTAACTACTTTACTTCTAAAACTTTCATCTTTCTCATTAAACTCTCCTCTCTTCTCCTTTCCCCCTCTTTCTTCCTCTTCTTTCTCTCTTCCCATTCCTCCTTCCTTTTCTTCCTTTATCCCTTCTCTCTCCCTCTTTTTCTACATCATCCTTTCAAATTCCTTGTAATATTTACCATCTCACCTCCACTTCTTACCTCTTCTTCTCATCTTTCCAACCTACTCTTACACTCAACCGCCTACTCTTCCATTCAACTTTGCCTCATTCAAATTCCCTCTCACTTCATATTACATACATTTTCTTACAAAAATATACTAAAATATACATAAGCAAATACACAACTTTCATCTTGACTTCCTCACTTTCAATTTGTTTTATTATTATACTAATCTGTGTCCTCCTGATAAATTTCTATACAACCTCTTTGCTACTACACTTCAATCCTATAAATTCTTTTATTAAAGAAAAAAGGGAAAAAATTCTATATTCTCTTGAATCCATTTATATGTTCCTTTCTAACCTATATTTCTTACTATAACCTTAAACTTCCTTTCTGTTTCTCTTCCCATCTTTTCTACAATAATGTTAGATAATCTAATTAATTTTCTGATCTGATCTATTCTATTCAATCAGATTTATAGTTGCTAGTTCTCCCCATTGTTTTTTTAGAAATCCAATTACCAATGACCAATCTTTAAAGGTTTTTCAGTGTGTTATCTTTTAATAAGTTGAGTTATTTTGTCCACTTCCATAGTATCATATAACTTTCATATCCACTCTTCTTTTGTATGTGCTATTTTCTTTTTCCAGTTTTGAGCAAAGATAATTCTAGGTATAGTAATCAAGTCAAATAAAAAATTTCCATTTTTTTTTCTATTTCCTCATCCATTATTCCTAATAAATAAATTTCAGGTTTCATTTCCAATTTTTGTTAGAATTTCCAATTTCCAATTCCATTAATTTTTTTATTGATCATTTCCCAATATTTTAGGGCGGACTTCCACTTCCACTAACAGTGGTAAAAGGTTCCAGATGTTTCATTTACATTTCCAACAATGGTTTTATTATTTTTATATATCCTAGCTATCTTATCTGAGGGCATGTACCATCTACAGTACATTTAGTACCAGTTTTCTTTTAGTCTCTGTGATACCATATATTTCAGCCCCTTATTCTACATCCTTTCCCATTTGTATAGGATGTCCGATATAGATAGCCCATTTTACCATTACATCCTTCACCACTTCCTGTTCCATTTGAAATTCCAATATTTTTTTAAATATATCCTCCCTATCATTTTTAATTTTTCCCATACAAGATTTTTTCTAATTCTGTTTGGTTTTCAGCTATTCCCTGATTTTTAATATTTATTTTTGCCTTCTCATAAATCTGTCTATATTGAAATCACCCAAGATTAAATCCTTTGCTCTCTAAAATTTCCTGTTTCACTATTTTAATCTCCCTTTCTTGTTTTTCTATTAGGTCTTTATATGTAGACCATTTATCCATTTCTTTTCTATAGAAGGCTTCCTGGGGTGACAACCACAAAGGAATTTTATTCACTATCCTATTCTTATGATTTTTTTTAGATTTTTAAAAGAGGTTTTTTTTTTGCTACACAGTGACTATTAAAAGCCTGATTTGTTTTTTCTTTATTATAAATAAGGTAAGCATGTAAACCAAATTTTATCCCTTCTCCCTCTAATTCTAAAAGTCTTTTATCTTCTAATTCCATCCATTCTTTAGTCCAACTGAAACAACATGATTCAAAATATAATCCATGTCCACCGGGCTGCAGTGCCTTGTGACGTGCATTTGCTGGCTTCTTGAAAAGAGGCCAATAAATGGATGATTGGACCTGCTGGAGGGGGCATGAGACCTGGCACCCTTGCTTTCCTCTATTGTCCTCCTCCTCTTCTGTCCCGGAGGAGGAAGAGAAAGGCAAAAAGACGATGATTTTGCAAATGGCCCAAGACACACCGGCCAAAAGCTGGTGCCAAAACTAGGGTTCTAGAACGCACGGCAACCGCACGCTCTGGAACCCTAGTCCGTATGGGCAGAGGCATCATGGTGGTGTCCTGTCCATATGGGCGTCGCCATGGTGACAATGATGCTGCGCAGCGTCTGCACATTGCTGTGCGTTGCATACATCACAAGTGCAATGTGGCCAAAGTATCAGTTTTGTCATCTTGGCTTCCCTAGAAGAGTTCAGATTTGATCTGTTCTATGACTCATTTATTTGTCATTTTGGCTATCTAGAGTATCCTCATCACCCTTCTCTAGCACCAAAAGAACTGATTTTCCTCTTATCTGATTTCTTCACTATTCAGTTCTCACATCCATACATTGTCATGTGGAATACAATGGCTCGAACAATTCTAACTTCAGTGCTCAGTTGTATATTTTACAATTTAGGATCTTCATGGCTACCCTTCCCATTAATTATGTTCCTCCAAAAACAGTATGCATCCAGTTAAGTTAAAAGCAAAATGTGAAATCATTTCCCTTCCCATAGCAAGTCAACATGGCACATAATTCTTAATATGTTACTTCTAAGTTTTGTTTTTCAGCTATTATTGACTTGCACCTCTTGGGGTCAGTGGGGAAAGACTCCAGACTTAGACATAACAAAGCCAGAATTAAAGTAAACCAGGAGCCATAAACCAATTTGAAATTATGGCATGAAAATTAGGTTATAGTAAAAACCAAATTATTTATTGCCTGATGAAAGTTCAGTCATTGAAGCAAATCACAATTCGATTAAACAACTCCTATTCTGTATTATGTGAAAACTAGAAATATTCACATATGGTCTGAAACACAGTGTGTGGTTAGTAATGTTCCTCTTATCTAGATGATACTTACGATCATCCAGAATTTCCCAAGATATTGGATGTTTTAATTACATTTTCTAATATATTTGGGAAATCAGAAAGTAAGTGTTTGTGTGTATACACATGTGTATTTCTTCACATGAATTTTTCAAAGAAACCAGCATTTTCAAATCCCTCCTCCCCCATCTTTTCCTCTCTACTTTACTTAAAGAAGAGCAATAATGTTTCCTCACCCTTTGGCACCCAATACGCAAACTTGGTCAGACCATGAATGTAAATTAGCTGTGATTCTGGTTTCTCTGTAATCTCAGCTGCAGCACTGAGGTCTGTTTGATGTTCTGTTGAGTGGTGGTATGGAAGGAACATTATTTCCTGCTAACTGTAAGAGCTTATTAAATCCTTGATTTGAAATCTTGCTGTCAAAGGGAACGCAGCTGATGCTTTAAAAGGGCTGCATTGTCAATTCTTGCTGAGCCTTAAAACTGGCACAAAATATAAAGTCAAGGGATGTTAAATGAACAGACAGTCTTGAGGTTTCTACTGTAAACCTCCAGGAAATAATTATTTGGGTTTGCAATGTTAAAAAAGGTGACTTCCGGCCAAAGAAACATGAGGGCCTTTGTTTTAAGAGGAATTGGGAATCATACAAAACCAAGGTAAAATAAAATGGTTTGATAATTTTTATTTTTTTAAAAAGCAAGATATAATGGGGGGAGGGGGATGAGAAAATACTTTAAAGAATGGGTGTCCTGTGGCAATTTGGGTGAAATTACAAAATATCAATTTGTGACAATAAGATACAGATTAAATTTCTGTGATGGGAAATACAAAATAGTTGTACTAGGAATCACAGTACTAGATGGTAGCAGAGAGACATAAACAGATCAGAGCCAAGTTCTGTTGGTGTGAGACTATCAGACTCTGCATGTACAGTCACACTACACTGTCAAATAACTGTGATAGTGGAATCCTGGGGTTGGCTGTTTAGAGAGACATTTAGAATTCTCAGCCAGAGGGTTGTTGTATATGAGGCATCTCAAAGAAACTGTGTCAACCACTGCTCTGTTTAGGTATTGTAAATTCAGGCCTGTGACCTCCTTAATTGAATATTTGCATCTGGCATGTGGTCTTCCTCTCTTTCTGCTGCCTCCACCTTTCCCTAGCATTATTGTCTTTTTTAGTGAGCCATGCCTTCTCATGATGACGCCAAAGTACAACAGCTTCAATTTGATCATCTTGCCTTCCATGGAATTTTGAGCCTTGGGAGATTATCGCATTGTATTTAAAATGACTTACTGGGAAGCTCCCATTTTTGAAAACTGCTGGATAACCACAGCTATGATCTGAGCTGCATATGGGTTGCACTATCCCTGCCATGGCTGCATGCAATAACATCCGGTTTTAAAATTAAATGTGACGGTATCACATCGAGGATAAGTCGCTTTAAAACTCCCTGATTTGCTCTAGGACCCATTTGTTGTTGTTGTTGTTTCTTTTTGGCAGTCCACGGTACCCACGGTTCTCCAGCACAATGTCTCAAATGAGTTGATCTTCTTTCTGTCTGCTTTCTTCACTGTCCTGCTCTCATATCCATGGGGAATGTAATGGCTTGGACAATCCTGACTTTAGTGCTCTGTTGTATATCTTTACACTTTAGGATCTTGTCTAGTTCTTTCTTTACATTTTCTTTTTACCTTTTACTGTACATCTTTTTCTTTAGCTTCTTTAAGAGCCACTATGATGTAGTTGTTTGAGCATTGGACTAGGTCTCTGGGGACCAGGGTTCAAATCCCGACTCAGCCATGGAAACTCACTGGGTTGTATTGGGTAAGTCCCATTCTCTCTGCCTCAGAGGATGGCAATGGCAAACCCCCTTTGAAGAAACTTGCCAAGAAAACCCCATGATAGGTTTGTCTTAGGTTTGCCATAGGTTGGAAACTACTTGAATTTCAGAGGTACAGAACAACAACAACTAGTTTTTTTCATAGCTGCCCTTCCCATTCTTAGTTGTCTTCTTATTTCTTGACTGCAATCTTTGTTCTTATGTTTGAACTAATGTACAGGAACTCTTTAATTATTTCAATTTCCACATTATCTAGGTTGAACTTATATATATCCTCCATAGTCATTATTTTTGTTTTCTTTATGTTTAGCAGTAAGTCTGCCTTTGCACTTTCTTCTTTGACCTTCCTTAGTAATTGTTCCAAGTTTGTGATGTTTTCTGCAAGTAGTATGGTGTCATCTGAATATCTTAGATTGTTTATGTTCATTCCTCCTATCTCCAGTTCTTCTGAGACTAACCATGCTCTTCATTTGACATGTTCTGCATAAAGATTGAGCAGATAGTGACCCCTTTTCTAACTGGGAAACATTCTGTTTACCTATACTCTATTTAAAAGTAGCCTCTTGTCCTAAGTACATACTTCTCGACAGGTCTGTCAAATGTAGTGTCACTCCCATGTCTTTAAGAGCATTCCGTAGGTTTTTGTGATCTGTGCCGTCAAAGGCTTTGTTAAATTCTATAAGGCACATGCTGATCATCTTCTGGAATTCCTTGGTGCACTCCATTATACATTGTATTTTTGCAATGTAATCTCTAGTGCCTCTTCTTTTTCTGAACACTGCTTGCATTGCTGGAATTTCTCTCTCCATATATGATTGGAGTCTATACTGCAGAATTTTGAGCATAATTTGCTTGCATGGAATATTAGTGCTATAGTCCTATAGTTGCTGCAGTCTTTTCTATCTCCTTTTTTTTGGGATTGGGATGTATGTTGATTGCTTCCAGTTTGTGGGCCACTTTTCTGTTATCCATATTTGCTGGCATATTTTAGTCATCACTAGAGTTGATTCTGTCTGTGTGGGTTGGAGCAATTCAACTGGAATATCATCTCTTCCTGGTGATTTATTCTTCCCAATATCTCTTTTTGCTACTTTTACTTTGGTCTCTTGGATTTGGGTTCATTTTTGTATGTTCTTCATTCCATGTGTCGTACATTATTTCTTCTCTTTTACAGTGGACCCTTGTTATATGCTGGGGTTTGGTTCCAAGGTCTGTTCTATAGTCATTGCCTGGTCTTGCTTTGGCTGCAAGAATCGAGCTTCTCCCTCTTTTGTTTCCAATTATGCAGTCTATCTGGTTTTTGTATTGGCCATCTGGTGATGTCGTGGTTGGATGAAGAAGGTATTTGCAATGAATAGTTTGTTGGCCTCCCAATATTTTATTACTCATTCTCCTGCTTCATTTCTTGTGCCAGGCCTCATTAAACTACAAAACCCCAGAACTCCACAGGAGGCAGACATAGCAGTTAAAGCGGAATAATAGT
Source organism: Sceloporus undulatus (assembly GCF_019175285.1). Lineage (NCBI taxonomy): Eukaryota > Metazoa > Chordata > Lepidosauria > Squamata > Phrynosomatidae > Sceloporus > Sceloporus undulatus. Next base: position 174,481,627 of record NC_056522.1, on the reverse strand, counting down.
GCTTTAACAGTGTAGTGTGATATTATCTGAATCTGAGTCTTCTGATTCTAAAAAGCTTACACCAACAGAAAAAAAAACCCTACAAGCAATCTTACAATGTCTTAAATTGATAACTATGATATGGACATGACTAATGTAAATGCGCATTTTACAGAGTTAGCCTGAGCAATTTCTAAAGTTTGTGCCATATACCCATATGCTAGAAAGGTGAAGAAATGGTTATATTTAAAACGTCTGAAAACAACAACTTTAAACTAGTGATAAAAAGTTGCCTTGATATGATTTTGAAGACAGGATAAGGGAAAAGATTGGGCAGAGAAACAGTACCTTTAACCCACTGACCAGAGTTTAGTTCAATGGAATTGCTACCTAACATACTCAAATCCAGCTGTCTCTTTGGGAAGAAGAGGGGAATGGTAAATTGCTTAGTGATTACAATAAGACAGTAGCATTAACACATTTGGCAAAAGTTCTGAAAGATATCATGTGACAGTTCCTTCAGGCTATGAGGAATTTCTCTCAGAATCATCAATGGATAACATGTAGGCAGCTAGAAACAGACATATCATTCTCTGTCTTTCATGATGACAAATTCATGCAACTAATGTCTCAGCTATCATATATAAAATGTATGTGTAATCTCATTTTTCTTGCATTGCTGGCATGTAAACGCATGGGTAGTCAACATTCCTTAAAACTCATCGGTTTCTGAAAATTATTATCTCCACACAGAAACAGATGATAAAGTGGAATCAGGTAACAGACTTCTGGAAACCAATGAAATGTTCTTGTGTCAGTCAGGAGAGGTGGCATTTTGGAAGTAGCCATCAAGGGAAGTAGGCTGACAAAAAATGGCAGATTTCTGGCATGGCTTAGAATTATAATTCAAATTTTAACAAATATTCAAAAATATATACTTCCAGTTTGTTGAACAAAAGGGGGATATTTTTCAAACTTAAAAAGCCAACTTGTTTTTTTTTTAAAGTATCACCTAAATGAAATACTGCATCGTGAATATGATTATTATTTTTTTGCTGTTAATTCTAAATTAGTTGTGCTTCATTTATATAAGATCATCAGAGAGTAATTACTTGTTTGAGTAATTCTGGAACTATCCCACTATGGTAAATCTTAGTTAATATTGTGAATCATTTTCCATCCTTCTTTCCTTACTTCTCTGTCTTCTCTATCTATCTACCCACCTACCTGTTGTTGGTGGTAACCTCCCTCACATCAGTTTTGACCCATGGCGACCCTGCAGATGAGACATCTCCAAGACCCCCTGTCCTCCACTGCGCTGCCCGTATCTATATACCTACAATTTATGAAAGCTAACAACATATTAAAACAACAATTCTATAAACTAAATCACATTTTAAAATCCAGTTAAAATTCCATATGCTTGCAAAGTCCATCAATTGAAAATTAGTTAGTTTAATCTAGCCTTGTATTACTTCGGGAAAATGACTCTGATTCCAATGCATTTTTAGAGGAGGGTCCTCTAACTTGATGTCCTCTTGGTTTTGATTTGCACGTCCCATCAATCCCAGCTAATTTAGTTAATGGTAAGGGATCATGGGAGTTGAAGACCAAATCATTTATAGAAAGAACTTATCTGTTTTAATTGTTTCAAAATTCAACATGTGGGTCATGTTCCAGCTTGTTTGAAGGAAGTGGTTGTTAGAACACTCCTGAAAAAACCTTCCTTTGACCCCTGGCTATGAAAAATTATAGGCTTGTATCCCACCAACCATTAAAGAACATGCTGATTTTCTTTTTGAATTTCTTGGTGCACTCCATTAACTCTTGTATGTTTGCAATGTGGTCCCTAATGCCTCTTCTTTTCCTGAACCCCACTTGCACCTCTGGGATTTCTCTCTCCATGTACGGTTGGAGTCTATGTTGCAGAATTTTGAGCTTAAGTTTGCTTGCATGGGAGATTAGCATCATGGTCCTGTAGCTGCTGCAGACTTTTTTGAATGAGGATGCATACTGATCATTTCCAATCTGTAGTGCTACAAACATCTTAAAGAAATAGAAAGTCTTCTGGTATGTTCCACAAATAAATGTGAAAGCCCATACATTGATTTCCACATGCAAAGAAACATATTGCAGAATATCAATGACCCCTATGTGCCTGCTTGTCTTTTGAAACAATCCTCCCCTCATTCAGTGAGTAATCATGTGAATAAAGCAAACCTATGTATGGTCTAAAACACACTGCAAAAATAATCCAGTTTGAGGTCACATTAACTGCACTGGTCCAGTGCTAGAGAATTCTTGGAAATGTAGGTTATTGTGGCACAAGAGCTTTCAGACAGAGAAGGCTAAATGTTTCAAAACTAGTTTCCAGAATTCCCTAGTACTGAGTTAAAGCGGTCTCAAACTGGATGATTTCTGCACTGTGTTTTGGACCTAAGATAAACATTTTTTAAAAAATAGATAAAGCCAATTCTCTGTGGGTTAACAGTTTAGGGCAGAGATATTTGTGATTTTGTAGCACATCACACAATCCTATGCATGTTCACTCAGAAATAAGTTCTGTTGGGTTGGATGTAAAATTAGGTATATTTTGAACAGACTCACTTAAATCAACGGGTCTGTTCTAAATATGATTATATCTGGTTTTAACCCATTGAGTTCAGGAGGCTTACTTGCACATCAATACCACGAATGATTCTAGAGCAGATCATTACACAAAGAGTCAGTGTATATTTAGAAGGAAATGCCATAATCACAAAAAGTCAACATGGGTTTCTGAGAAACAAGTGACATCAGACTAATTTGATCTCTCTATATATCTATATCTATATCTATATCTATACCTATATCTATAGATATACAGCATTCCCTTCATCTATCAAGCTGGTAATTTCATATCTATATCTATATAGATATGAAATTACCAGCTTGATAGATGAAGGGAATGCTGTAGACATATCATATCTTGATTTCAGTAAGGTCTTTGACAAAGTACCCCATGACATTCTTGCAAAGAAGCTAGCAAAATGTGGGTTAGACAATGCAACTGTTAAATGGATTAGTAATTGCTTGACTGGCCGAACCCAAAGGGTGCTTAGCAGTGGGTTCTGCCCTGGGCCTAGTGCTTTTCAACATCTTTATCAATGACTTGGATAAAAGAATAGAGGGCATGCTTCTCAAATTTGCAGATGACATCCAGTTGGGAGGAGTAGCTAATACACTAGAGGACAGGATCAAAATTCAAAATGACCTTAATGGATTGGAAAGCTGGGCCAAAGCTAACAAAAAGGAATTTCAATATGGAGAAGTGTAAGGTACTGCACTTAGGGCAAAAATGATAAATAAATATAGGATGGGGGTTTAGATCAAGGGAAGCAATAGTGCCACTCTATTCTGTCTTGGTCAGGCCCCACCTGGAATTCAAGCTCAACATTAGGAGGAACTTCCTGACAGTAATGGCTGATCAACAGCAGAACACACTTCCTTGGAGAATGCAGTGGAGTCACCTTCTTTGGAGGTCTTTAAACAGAGGCCATCTGTAGGGGCTGCTTTGATTGTGAATTCCTGTATGGGAGGAGGTTAGACTGGATGGCCCTTATGGTCTCTTTCACCTCAATGATTCTATGATTTTATGATTCTATACGCAGAAGACCAAAGTTATTATGGGGTTGGCTATTACAACACATTCATTCTACCATCTGTTTGTGAAAATGTTTCAGATGTTTTATTTTCTATTAAAACATCAGTATTAAAGTTCTATTTTCCATGGAAACTCCAAGTTTTTTAATGCACTTCAGACAGTTTGCTACTAATGAAACTCTTCTAGTTTCCCTTTTCTAAAAGTATGTTTTGGAGAGGAAAAATATTTATCAGAAATAACTCAACCTCTTCTTCGTAGGGCTTTTATAGCCCCACGATTCCAGACAATGAAAACCAACTACATTGAAGGGAAATATAAAAAGATTCCCAAGGAGCAGTGTACTTGCATTTGTGGAAGTGGGGATACTGAAGACATCATACACAATATGCTACATTGTAAGATATATACAACCCCAAGAGATAAGTTTCTGAAGAGAAGTTTAAAACTTGTAGCTAACCAAAACGACTTGGAGAAAATCACTTACTTGTTAGCTAATACAACTAAGTCTGTAATGTTCAACACTGCTAGATTTGCTGTGAAAGCAGCTAAACTTAGATTAGACTTTGAGGATAAAGGCCTGCATGGGAATCTGCAGTAAACACATTATATTAATTTGAATAGAGTATGGAAAATTGTGATGTTTTTGTATGGAATATTTTTGTATTTTTAGTGTAAACATATTGCTCTATATGTTATAGAGCTAAGTGACTGTGGAAGTTTTAAAGGATTTTAATTACTTTTGTAATTTGATGGCTATAACCTGTATTTGGTTGTCATAAATAAACTGTTGTTACTAATGTTGATGAAAGTACTTTATGAGAGAATATATTATCAGTGTTATATTATACATCAATATTCAAGCCTGCAGTCAAGTGGCAGTTTGCATCAAGGGCCCCAAATACTTTACCTAGAGAGCTACCCATCTAATACATGTAGATTTAAATATATAATACAGTGTCTATACAACAAGAGTATTCTAGCATTTTAAACACGAATAATAACACATTTATTACTGCATAATCTTTCATGAAATAAGAAGCATTTTGTGCCAGCTGTTTGAGAAAATGTTTTGGGTGTTTTATTTTCTATTAAAACATCCAATAGTGTGATTCAGATTCTAAAATGATTCTAAAATCAGGGGGTTGGACTGGATGGCCCTTGTGGTCTCTTCCAACTTTATGATTCTATAATTATAAATGCTCTTGCTGCATAGCAAGGTATTGTTAGACTCTTTGGAGTTTATCACACGCGAGGGTTCCCGTCATGCTCCTGTTGCCCAAACGTCACCAATCTGCAACAGGAGCCTCCTGGCGGGATCGCGCCTGGCGCTATTAAAGGGGTACGCTTTCATTTTCGTCATGGAAGCATTCTCATAATTGTTAGGAAAAGGGCACTTTTTAAATAACGATTTGATCCATTATTTAAAAAGGGCCCTTTTTTCTAACAATTACACTGATGCTTCCATGATGAAAACGGAAGTGTAGCACCATAAGCGATCCCACCAGGAGGCTCCCGTCACAGTTTGGTGACGTTTGGGCGACAGGAGCATGACAGGAGTCCTCGCATGTGATAAACTCCTTTAAGAGACAGACATAATTTTAAAGGCAATTACCCAAATGTCTCCTAATGTCAACATAAATTTCAGCATTAAACATTATGCTTGTGTTTCACTGAGCACTTACTGAAATATTATTCTCAGTATAGTGGGTTTGTTAAATGAGAGGCTGAAAGTAGGATGTGTGCTAGTTTTACATCCTTGCACTTTAGGGTGTTCAGCGGAAGGACACAAACAGCAAAACAATAGAACAGCCTGAATAGTGGTGGCTGCTCTTATACATCAGCTACACTGTTTTCCAGCTACACTGTTACCTGTCCATGGAATACTTAGAAAGAGAATGAAAAGAATGAAAAATCTCACCAAACATCAAGGCAGCTTTCAGTGTGTGTGTGTGTGTGCCACTTTATTTCATGTGTACAATGTAGGAAATTCACGGATTTCCAGTCCATTAAAACACATTTCAGAGCTGTGTTATTTGAAGTTACTTTACTTCAGAAACAGCTCTTTTCAATTAACTCTGAAACCTCTTTCAACAGCCTTTCATAAATAGGCCAACATCAATGGCAGGCTCTGAGTCAGTGTGTATCTCTAATGGAAATGCACAATGGGCTGCACTCCATGCCTGCAGGGGGAACATCTTCCATTTCAGACAGAGTCAATGAGAAGTTTTGCCAGCTATTCTGGGTCTCTCACTTTTTTCCTTCTTCTTCCTCTCTCTCTCTCTCTCTCACACACACACACACATACACACACACACACACACAGAGAGAGAGAGAGGTTTAGCTCATAACTGATCAATGGCTGTGATTTTAATTATATTGAACAGTCTGTAATGATTTTTCACCCATTGAACCTGGGTGTGCTTTTTAGTTAGCATGGGCAAACATAGAAAGAAAGGAAAAGAAAATCATTTTAAGCCCACTCTGTGGAATAGTTGGGAGTTTCATTTTTGACATCCAATATAAGAGGGTAAAGGAAATAGTCATACTTCCTAGCACCTCCCAGGAGGCCTATCCTATTTCAGGAGATTTGTGAGAAACAATTGCGGGGTGGGGAGACAAATAAAACCTGGAGTGGGGTGAACTTGTGAAATAGCAGAAACCATCTTCTGGCATAGGAAGCAACTGTAAAGCATGTGGTTAATTACTGCCGTGCAGAGCAGAGTTTTAGATGACCCATGATCATTGCCTTTATAAAAAGCACTGGTTTATTAATCTTAAAGCAACTATGTCAGTCAATAAAAAGATATAAAGAGTTTCACTTGCATATCTATTTTCTTCTCCATCTATTAACTGCCCTCACCTCCTTGAGGGTGACAGGCCACAGGCACAATTTTGTATCTTAACCAAGGTTATCATTTGGACATGTGGGTTTACATTTTTGTTTCATCCAAAAAAGACTACCCTTTCCATTAAGACAGGTGAGGCACTTACCTGAAGTGGTAGATGAAAGAGGGGGGCAGGGGAGAAATGGAAGCCCTTGGCCATTCTTCCAGAGTTCTCCACACTTTCATCTAGTTTTGAGGAGAGAGTTGTATGTTTAATACAGCCAGCCATGCCCTTGATAAAAGTATTTTGCCACCTTTAGGTGTAGTGGAGCCTACTCTTGCATCACAGAGATCGTGGGAATGAATCTGGATTACACATCAAAATTGACAAGAAGACAGTCAGGAATCACTTAAGTAACCTAAATGAATTGAAATTCAAACATGAGCTGCAATCCAGAGTGGTGCCCTGCAGCCACTCACAAACCATAAGTGGCTCAGGGTTGACTCAGGCTTGCATCCTTCCGAGATTGCTAAAATGAGTACCCAGCTTGCTGGGGCCAATTATTTTACACATTGTAAACCTCTTAGAGAGTGCTTAAGTGCACTGATAAGTGATATAGAAATGTACTTGAGATTGCTATTGCTATTGCATCCCAGAGTATGGGAGGAATATGCTGTGTACACTCTGAACCACCTGCCACCATTTCTGCAAAATCTTGGAGAACTGGTGAGGTATCAGAAGACTGGAGAAGGGCAAACGTTGTCCCTCTTTTCACTCATACACACAAGAAAGAGAGATTGAAGATCCAGAGAACTGTAGACCAATCAACTGATCCCATTATCTGATCCCAACCTGATCCAGGAAAAATAAAGGAGCCTGTTTGCAAGTATCTTAATGAGGAACAAATCCTGCCAAACTAATGTCTTTTTTTCATTACTATTTTAGTTCAATATTTTAGTAGATTTTGGGAATGCTGTAGTTTCCATTTATCTGGATATTAGCAAAGTATTTGATGACGTTCCCCATGATATTTTGATTTGCAAACTGATTAAATGTGCAATAGATAGGAACACTGTCAGATGGATCAATAATGGTTAGGAAAATCATAGTCAAAGAGTCATCATCAATGTTAAGAATTCAAAGTGGAGGGAGGACTTGAATGAAGTGTAACAGGGTTCTGTCTTGGGGCCATTACTCTTAAGAATTGTTATTAGTGGCTAGATGATGGGGTAGAGGGAATCCTTATTAATTTTGCAGATGATGCAAAGCTGGAAGGAGTAATTAATACATTGGAACACTGGAACAAAATTCAAAAGGACCTTTATCAGGTAGAAAATTGCATGGAAACTATTAGAATGAAATTCAACAGAACAAATACAAAATTCTTTATTTAGGCCAGGGGTAGGCAACCTGCGGCCCACGGGCCGGATGCGGCCCGGTGAGGCCTTGGGACCGGCCCCAGCCTGGTCCTGCCGCCAATTGCCACCGGGGCCTTTGGCGTCTCACGTGAGGGGCATGGTGGGGCAATTGTCTATAGAAGCCTCAGAAACATGCATTTATCTTAACATTTTTTAAAAAATCAGCAAATTTTTTCGCGTGTCCTCCATTTTTTATTTAAAAAAGTGCCCTCCATTTTGAAAATTTTGTCCTACATTTGTCCCGGTTTATTTATTTATTTATTTATTTTTTAAAAAAATATTTATTTATTTATTTTTGGGCTTCGGCCCCCCAGTTGTCTGAGGGACAGCAACCTGGCCCCCGGCTCAAAAGGGTTGCCTACCCCTGATTTAGGCAATAAAATCCAATGCACATTGATAGGATGGAGGATACTTGGCTTAGAAGCATTACATGTGGAAAGGATCTTTGAATTATTGTTGATCATAAGTTGAACATGACCTAGCAGTGTGATGTTGCAGCAAAGGCAAATGATATTCTATCCTGCATTAATAGAACCATACTTTTCAAGATAAGGAAAAAAGTATCCCGACACTATTACACACTAGTCAGTCCTCATCTAGAGTACTGCATTCAGTTATGAGCACCTTATTTTAGAAAGAACGGCCCAGGACAGATGGGCCAAAAGTGGCGTGCCACCACTGATACTAGAGTTCAGGAGTGTGACCTTCCATCCACATGGGGGACGCCATCTTGACGTAAGCGATATGCGATGTCGCTGCATGTCACTTACATCATGAGTGCACCAATGGTGCACTCATGACATGTGTGAGCCATCCTAAAAAGAACCCAGTTTTTCTAGGTTCATTTTGGGGCAAAGGGACGCTGGGCAATTTGGCTGCTGTGGCATCCCTTTGCAGGCAAACAGGCCGCCTTCAGCCCACCTGTTTGGGGCAGTTTGTACCGGGCCAACGTAGACAAATTGGGAGTGTCAGCATGGTGTAATGGTTTGAGCATTGGACTATAACACTGGAGACAAGGTCATGGGCACCCACTGAGTGACTTGGGGTGAGTCACACATTTTCAGCCCCAGAAAAAACCACGATAGATTTGCTTAAGGGTTGCTGTAGTCAGAAACAGACAGTGGGTTCAGAGAAGGGTAAATGATAAAGAGGGATGGAGAACAAAACATACAGTGGAAAGTTGAGGAAGTTGGGCATGCTCAGCCTGTTGAAGACCGAGGGGTGACATTATGGCACTCTTTAAATATCTCAAGCACTGTCACAGAGAGGGGGTGGAGTTTTCTTCACATCTGTCCCAGAGTGTATGACCAGCTCTAACATTTTTAAGTTACAAGAGGGTAGATGTCAACTGAACATTAGAAGGAACCTCTTGATAGTAAAAGTGATCTAACAATGGAATCAATTACCTTGAAAAGTGGAGGTCACTTTCTATGGGCATCTTTTAGAAGACGCTAGTCAGCTACCTGCTAGAGATTCTCTAGCTGAATTTCCTTCTTTGACTAGGGGCCTGAAGTTGGTGGACTATGGGGCCCTTTCCAACTCGATGATTTATGTTGCTGAAGTAAAAGACAAGAAAACATATTCAGCCAGACCTATCAGCTAATATTTTTATATTGGCAATAATTTGCTAGATGGTGTAAACAAGAGAAGAAAACAAACTGGCCTCTATCCAGCACAAATATAGTTGTTACTGTTGTTTTTATCATGTGGCAACCCTAACATCATTTTCTTGGTTAGATTTGTTCAGAGAAATTTTGCCTTTGCCTTCCCCTAAAGCTGAGAGTGTGTGAGTTGCCCAACATCATCCTGTGGTTTTCCATGGTTGAGTGGAAATTTGAATCTCTAGATTCCTTGCATAGAAATTCTAAAAAACTTCATAGCTCATCAATTTCCCCTCCAAATACAACAAGAATCACTAGAGGCATAATTTGACTTCAAGTTAAGTTTGCAGCAACATCTTCCATCACTGTTTGTTTTGCAGGACATCCAAATGTGCTAAGAATAAACAGAAAGATTCTAGGACAGGAATTGCTATTGATTATAAAAATATCCCAAGGGAGTGCCATTGTGAATCAACACTGTGAGCATATACATTGGCTTTATGTTCATGAGAGTTAATTGCGTACAACATGAGATAAAACTCCATCCAAAAATATAGAAGATAAACATCTGTTTCTAAAGTATTACAGAGGTTTCCTGTCTTTGGTATTAAGTTTCATTTTAACAGACCAATTCAAGAAATACTGCTGCCAAAGAAAACTGACCAAGGATGATATGAACCTCCTAAGGATTTACAGAAAATAGCTTCAAATTGGCCAAACAGAGGAATTAAGTTAATGTTCATTGTGATATGTCAGTTACATTAATTTTTTGGAAAATATTTTAATGGACCCTGTTCAGCAGAACTTTATTTTTTTAAAAAAAATAATGCATTTCAAGTAATAAATGTAATAAATACATGTAATAAGTAATAAACACTCCCTTTAATGTTATCCTGAAAGAAACATTACTCACATTTTACACATTGAAGGAATGCCTCTTCAAAAATAATACCTGATAAAATGTGGATATATCATCTAAGAAGAAAGGTGTTCTATTGTTTGTTTGCTTGTTTGCTTGTTTTAGGAATACTGTTTTGAAAAGAAAAAAAGCCAACTGAAGATTTTTTAGAAGACTGGAAATAGTTTATGCACTTTTTGAGCAATAAGCACAGCGTAATCGATTTGTAATGCTAGAGTAATACATTTATTTCTAATTATAGTTTCAATTGTGGGAGTTAAAGCCCTGTTATTTTTTTTATGTGTTTTTATATGTATTTTTTATTCTTCCTCTCTCTGTTTTTTAAATTTATCTTTTTTCTTTTTGAATGTATTCTTTAAATGCATATTATCTTGGTTTGATTGAAAATTAGATTGCCAGTGTTAAATGAATAAACCCCAATATATATTAAATGAAATTATATATATAATGTACAAATGAAATAACCGAGTAACACTGAATCATGTTGGAAATGCTCTCAAGGGTCATTCAGGCCAACCCCATTCTGCCACACAGGAATCAATGCATCCACCACAGATGGCCATCCAGCCTCTGTTTAAAAACCTCCAAAGAAGGAGATCTCCAAAGGGGTTTGTTTCACTGTTGAACAGCTATTACTGTCAGGAAGTTCTTCCTAATGTTGAGGTGGAATCTCTTTTTCTGTAGCTTGCATCGATTGTTCCAGCTCCTAGTCTCTGGACTCGCTCCAGTTTGTCAACACCCTTTTTGAGTTGTGGTGCCCAGAACTGGACACAGTATTCTAGGTGAGACCTGACCAAGGCAGAATAGGCTGGCACTATTACTTCCCTTGATCTAGACTAGTGATTCCCAAACTAGAGAGAATACTCTACTAGGCATTTGTAGCTCCTCCAGTGCAGCTCTATGGTCAGTGTCTGTTGGATGTTGACCATAGAGTTGCACTGGAGGACCTAGAGATTCCTAGAGAGCTGTCCTCTCAGGTAAAAACATGGTGTTTTTGTTATTTGCGTTTCTGCCCCTAACCCTAGTGAATATGGAGGGACAAGTGTAATATGAAAATGATAATAAAAACAGCCAGCTAATGATGATGGAAAATCATTGAGGTGAAACACATGGTCAAAGGAAAGCAGCTTCCAGCCACTTTGGAGGAGTGGCATTTAGAATTCCAAAGCAGCTGGAAGCTGTGCCGAAACAGCACTCAGGTCCTTAGAAGCAGAACAAAATGGAACTGGGATAATCCAGCCCCTGGTGGCACAGATCAGTCTCAGTCCATAGAGTCTGTTTCTCCCTCTGCAGCTTCGTGAGCCTGCTCTGGGACTGCTGTGCAACGTTTAGTTAAAGTTGACCATAGAGTTGCACTGGAAGACCTAGATATTCCTAGATATTAATAAAATCCTTGAATAATCAAATCTGCAAATATCAAAGCTGCAAATATGGAACTTTGAAAACACTGTGAAGTCGAAGGCTTTCATGGCCAACATCCATAGTTTTTTGTGGGTTTTTCGGGCTATGTGGCCATGTTCTAGAAGAGTTTCTTCTTGATGTTTCGCCAGCATCTGTGGCTGGCATCTTCAGAGAATGCTTGCCTGGAAAGGAGTTGGGTATGTGTATACTGTGTGGACCTGGGAAGGCAGGAATGATTTGCGTGTGTGCTGTTCCATTGCTAATGGCAGGCCACAGGGTGGGAGGGTATGCAAAAGAGGATTAGTGTCTGCTTGATTAGTGTTCATTGTCTGATGGGAAATTACTGAGTTTCAGGGTAGCCTCAGTGTTCTTGATGGTCTCTGACTAATCGGATATGCAGCCAAACATCTAAACTCCACTGTAAACTCAGTCACCAACCTGCTCCCCTGCTGCAGCTGTTGGATAGAATCATAGAATCATAGAAACATAGAGTTGGAAGAGACATCAAAAGCCATCCAGTCCAACCCCCCTGCCATGCAGGAAACACAATCAAAGCATCCCCGATAGATGGCCACCTGGCCTCTGTTTAAAAACCTCCAAATAAGGAGACTCCACCACACTTCAAGGCAGCGTATTCCACTGTTGAATAGATTCAAACTACCATCATCTGAATCTGTCAAATAGATCCAAACTACAAACTAGATTGAAATGTCCTCACAGTAAGAACTGTTTGACAGTGGAAAATGCTGCCTTGGAGAGTGGTGGACTCTCCTTCTTTGGAAGTTTTCTTTGGATGGCCATCTGTCACAATCAAAGCACCACCTGACATATGGCCATCCAGCCTGTTTAAAAACCTACAAAGAAGAAGACTCCTCCACACTCCAAGGGAGTGGGTTCCACTGTCAAACAACTTTTATTATCAGGAGGTTCTTCCTAATGTTGAGATGGAATCTCTTTTTCTGTAGTTTGAATCCATTGCTCTGAGTCCTATTCTCTATCGCAGCAGAAAACAAGCTTGCACCATCCTCAACATGACATCCCTTCAAATATTTAAATAGGGCTATCATATTACCTCTTAATTTACTCTTCTCCAGGCTAAATACACCCAATGCCATTAGTATCCCCCTACAAGGTATGGTTCCAGATCCTTCACCATTTTGGTTGCCCTCTTCTGAACATGCTCTCTAAGGACAAACACCTCTGCTTTTGTTGTTGTTCCTTGTCATTACTGATAAGGGAGAGGGCTTTGAATTAAGTCAGTAGCTCCAAACTCACAGAATGATTCCTGGTCCTTTCAAGGGAGAGAGCTTCAAACTGATTCAGTAGCATCAAACTCAAGTAATGACCCCTTTGAAGAATGGTTGGAAACATCAGTTGGACAAAGAGCTGCAGCCAGATTGTTAATTGTGACTGGCTACAAGGAACACACAATTCCAGTGTTGCAACAGTTCCACTGGCTGCCTGCCTGTTTCTGGGAATAACTCAAAGTGCTAATTATGAAATATAAATGTTGTATAAGGCTTAGGTCATGGATATTTAACAAACTGTATCTCCTCTTACAAGCCTGCTCCCATAATCAGAAAAGGCTTTTCTTTCAGTCCCATCACCACCACAGTATGCATGGTGAGGGCAGAGGGAAGGGTCTTTTCAGAGCTTCTCCAAGGTTTTGCAACTCCATTTTTAGGGATACTAGAATGCCCCCTCCCTGCTGTCATTCCATCAGAAAATAAAGAGGCCAATAAAGAGGTGATAAACGGCAGCATTGGGGCGGAGTGGGGCCGTGGTGACCATACACCATGAGCCCTGACTCTACCCCATGCCAGCATGATGCCACGTGCCCAATTGTCAGAGTTCTGGTGCCCCAATCAGTGTGAATCAACTCTTAAACCTGAACTGATATTAGGCTTAAAACTAATGTAGTTTCCTCCAGTAGTCAATTTTTTTTCTGCTGTGGCTCTCTGATTCCATTCCACCCCACCTTCTTCCCTCTATTGACAGATGCACACATACATACATGCGTATGCATGCCCACATGCACACACATGGTTCAACTAATTCAAGGATCGTAGCATAATTCAGGCTTAAAAAAAAAACAATTTCCCTCCAGGTGTCCAACCATCTAAATCTTTATTCCAATATCCATCTCTATTTCTCTTTAAAAAAAAACAATGAATTGAAATAAGTCAAGTCACGACAAGAATTGGAAGAGAAATCCCAAATCTTAGAAGAAAAATCAGCATTAATAGTACAACAGCAGGAATCTCAATTGGATCTGAAAACTCTGGATGAATTAAAGCAAAGGGAAAACTTATTGAAGATAAGAGGATTAAAAGAAATGAAACATGAAAATCTTTATGAATATCTTGTGCCAGCATTAGCAGAATATATGGAAATTCCCTATCAAAACTTCATTAAAGAGGTAAATAAAACCTTCAGAATCAACTCTCAGATTGCAAAAGAGAAGAGCCTGCCTAGAGACGTTGTGATTTCTTTTGTGAGAAAAAAGATAAGGGACGAACTATTATTTTTAAGTTATGAAAGCCCTATGGTAATAGAAGACTTTGAGATAAAAAATTTCAAGGACATCCCTAAAAGAATACTCTAAAAAAGAGGGAACTATAAATTTATAACATCAAATCTTAATAAATATAAAATTCTCTACAAATGGGAAAAACTGGAAGGAATTTCAATGAAATGGAACCAGAAATGGTTCAGACTGAACATGGTACAAAAAGCCAAGGATTTGGGGCCAAAGCATGTTAAAAATATAGAGAATGGTGTTGGATAAGCTAGAACCAGAAAAGGAGATGGAGAATGGAAATAAAAAAGACCTTAGAAATTGAATCCTCAGAAGAATCACAGCTAAGTGAAACTGAGGGAAAAGGACAGGATGACATCTCTAATGGAGAAGAGGAAGCTAAAGAGGATGATCAAGATGATCCATTAGAAGAGGAAGAGCTATTCGACTCGGGGGAAAAAGGTAACTATGGCGTGTTACAGATCGCCCAAAACGGGCGGTCTCTCGCCGCTGCCGGTTGCTGCATCCAGGAACCAAAGGGTCCAAACCGCGCAGTTCCCGGGCACAGAAAGAAAGAAGTGCTGAAATGGCGCTTCTTTCTACGGCCGCGTACTCGCGGCGTCACTTCCACTGTGCGACGTCCGGACGCTACGCCCCTTCGGCGCACCTATAAAAACCTTAAAAGGGGGGAATAATATTAATAAGAAAGGAAAAAAGAACAGAAGGAAGACCAGTAAAGTTTAATAGAAAGTAAAACCCCTTTGAAGGTAAAATTTAGATATGGACATTCTATCTTGGAACATAAAGGGAGCAAATGCTCTGATAAAAAGAAAGAAGATCTTCCACTATTTAGGGAAACTCAAAAAAGATGTCATATGTTTACAGGAGACCCACAAAAGATATAAGATTATTAAAGAATAAAAAGCTAGGCAATGAATTTGTTTCATCTTCTACAAAAAAGAAAAAAGGGATAGTGATGTATGTAAAACAGGCATTTCCTGCTAAAGAAATCTTGAATGACAAAAATGGTCATTATATTGGGGTAAAAGTAATGATACAAGGCCAAAAATATTATTTGTAGGAATATATGGACCACAAGAGAAAAGAGAGAACTTTTTTCAATCAATACATAATTTGATGACTAATCTAGACTATACAGAAATAATAATAATGGGGGATTGGAATGCAGTAATTAACCCGAAACTGGTCAGATCTGATTGCAAAAGAAGAAAAAAGAATCAAGGGAAACTCCCCACATCCTTTTTTAAGTTAATGGAAAGCCAAAAATTAATAGCCATAAGAAGACACGTCTATGGCGAAGCAAAAAATTACACATTTTTTTCTAACAGTCATAAAACCTTCTCGGGATTTGATCTTTTTTTACTTACTAAAACATTGACTGTGCAAATTTTGAAGATGGACATTTTACCAAAACTTCTGTCAGACCATAATCCCATATCTTTGAAAGTTAAAAAACCCAAACCCACATTTCATTGGACTTTGAACGAAAAACATTTATAACTTCCTAAGAACGTAGAGAAAGCGAAGAGAGCTCTTAAGTGGTACTTTAGAGAAAATGTGGGAAAAGAAACAGATGACATTATAACTTGGGAAGCTTTGAAAGCGATGATGAGGTGTTTCTTTATAAAACAAAACGTGGAATACAAGAAAGGACGAGAGGAAAAGACATCGACAATAATGGAGGAGCTAAGAAAAAAGAAAGAGGAACTTCAAAATAACTCTTCAAATGTAAAGATAAACAATGAGATCAAATGTCTACAAAAGTAACTCTCAATTCTTCTAACTGAAGAGATGGAGAAAAAGCTGAAATATCTTAAATTAAATAATTTTCAATATTCCAATAAACCCGGGAAATGATTAGCTTATATGCTTAGGGAAAAAAAGGAAAAAAGACTATAATGAAAATTCAAGATGGTAAGCTTACTGTTACAGAACAAAACAAAATAAATAAAATCTTTCATAAATTTTATGAAAAATTATACAACCAGAAAAAAGAAGATATTTAAAAGGTAAATAGTTATGCAAAAAACACGGATCTTCCTAAAATAACCTCAGAACAAAAAGCTTTTCTGAATCAACCAATCTCTTCAACAGAAGTCTTGACTGTATCAAGAGTAAGTAATAAGTCTGGGAGTGCTCCTGGTCCAGACGGATTTCCATCATTATATTACAAGATATTTCAATTGGAACTAATTGGACCTTTAAAAGATATGATGAACAGCTTAAAAGAAGATAGCTTCTCTTAAACTTAGAAAGAAGAAGTAATCTCATTGATCCCCAAAGAAGAAAGAGATCCACCACAAGTCAAGAACTATAGGCCAATCTCTTTGTTAAACAATGACTACAAATTATTTGCAAGCATCATAGCTGAGAAAATTAAAAAAGTAATACCATCTCTGATACACAGAGATCAAAGAGGATTTCTCCCTAAAAGATGCATTAAAGATAACATTAGGCAGTTTATAGATTTGATTGATTACCGTGAAGTACATATTGATAAGAAAATTGCTGCTTTTTTTTTACATTGAGAAGGCCTTTGATAATGTCTCTTGGAAATTGTTATTTTGTGTTATGGAAAAATTAGAATTGGGGGACAGACTTGTACATTGGGTTAAAGCTATCTATGAAAAACAATATGCCAGATTAAATGTCAATGCTGAGAGAACTGAAATGATAAACATATGTAAAGGCACCAGACAGGGATACCCTCTGTCACCCTTGCTTTTTGTATTAGTTATGGAAGTTCTACTTCAAAATATAAGAAATAACCCTAAGACAAAAGGTATACAAATTAAAGGAAGTGAACATAAAACGAGAGCATTTGCAGATGACCTGATGGTGACTGTTAGTGATCCAACTAATGATTCCCAAGAACTAATAAAGGAATTTAAAGTCTTTGAATCAATCTCGGGGTTGAAAATAAATAAAGACAAAACAGCAATAATAACCAAGAACATGACTATAGCTGAAACTAAAGAGTTAGAATTAGCTACAGGATTTAATTTAAATAAAAAAGTTAAATATTTGGGCATTTGGGTTTCAAATAAAAATTCTGAATTATTTGTTAATAATTATGATAAATTGTGGCAAAAAGATTTGGAAAACTGGAAAAACTTGAATCTTTCTCTCTTGGGAAGAACTGCTGTGTTAAAAATGAAGATACTACCAAAATTCCTTTTTTTTATTTCAATCAATCCCAGTTATTAGAAATGAAATGCCATTTAAAGAATGGCAAAAAGGACTCTCAAAATTTATTTGGAAGGGGGAAAAAGCGAGAATAAAAATGAAACATCTCCAGGATGCAAAAGAGAGAAGAGGGCTTGCCATGCCAAATCTAAGATTATATTTTGAAGCTGCTTGTTTATCATGGATAAAAGATTGGATGACTTTAAAAGACGAGGACTTGTTGAATTTGGAAAGCGTGGATTTAAGATTTGGCTGGCACACCTACCTCTTTTATGATAAGGATAAAGTGAATCGAGACTTTAATAATCATTTTGGGAGATATTTCTTATTTAAGGTTTGGGAAAAGTACAAAAAAATGAATATGTATGAGGATTCCCCTTTGGGCATCCACTCATGAAGCTTTTTTTCAGATATAATTCCAAAGAAGAGACAAATTAGATCTTATATAAGGAATTGATCCAGATAGTTACAACCGATTATGAGATTAAAACATGAGTCTTATTGATCACGGATATGATATGTCATGGTTCTTTTATAGACAATTAAGAAAGCGTTTTCTTATGGATAAAAGACAATATGGCATTGGAAGAACAGAATCAGACCTAGAACAGGAATTAATCTCAAACAAAGTTTCCATATTAGCAAGACTTTTTAAATGTATTCTTATTTGGAAGAGGAAGCTGTCAAAGAAAATATGATCAAATGGTCTCAGAATTTTGGTTTTACTATTGAGTTAGATCAGTGGAAATATACCCTGGAAAAAGAGGCTGAAATATACTAGCAGTCAAAATATTAAGGAAAATTATTATAAGATCTTTTTTCGTTGGTATTTAACTCCTGAAAAACTTAGCAAAATGTATAGTAATTGTAGTAATTTATGTTGGAAATGCGAGAAAGAGCAAGGATCTATTTACCATATGTGGTGGACTTGTGGGAAAGCAACACTATTCTCAAACTTTAGGTTCTTCTTTTCTTTCTTGCGTGTTTCACATAGTCTGTTTCAGTTTTATAATACTGGATTTAAGGTTGAGCCTAAATAACAGTTTGGTACTTGAAGAGTTGAGACTGGACTCTAGGAGAACTAGATACAGAAGAAAGATCAGATCCAGGGAAGAAACTGATGACAAGACCCAAGAGTCACAACAACCTTACAGAAATGAGCTGGTGGCAGTTACTAGCTTTTCAAGTTTCGCTACTGATTCCTAGACACACCAGTCTTTATTGGTCTGAGCAGGAAAAAACTCCTTGGCTGCCAGTCCTATTCAAAATGGATTGTTTATCACTTAAAACATGATGAAATAGAAAAGAGGCTAAAATTGAGCAAAGCCATGCATTTTGGCACCTGCCATTCATTGCAAAGGAAACCAGCAGCACCACCATGTCATGCAAGGGCAAACTCTAAGGTGTTAAAGAGGTGAGGGAACTAGCAAGAGATTGAGAACAAGACAGAACCAGACACAAGACTCTGGGCCTTTGCTTGTAAATGTTCAGAATGGTGGAAATTTGTTAATTGAGGCAATTGATTTTTGCTGGGAAGTGGCAGTAATGTCTAATTCATTAAAACCTAAATCAACTTCCTTTGAGCTAAATGGGGTCATTCCATTCATAACCTTTTAGTGAAGTATTAACAATTTGGAGGCATTTTGCTGCATATCTTAAAAAGTGCTACATTAACAGAAACAAGCCTGAAGAGAACAGAGCAGAAAAGTTGAAAATCCTCCCTCTACATTACATTCTACACTACTATGAAGAATAAAACAGTGAGAATTAATCTCTTTCTCTTACACACACACACACACACACACACACACACACACACACACACGAAATGCCTCCAGCCCCTGTCCTTCACTACTGAAGCATTTTAAGGTCTGTGTTTAATATTGCCAAGCCTACTTGAGTGATAAATGCAACTGTATAAAAATTACTTATTACAAGCTGTCATGTTGCCTCAGTCACATTGCAAGGCTAGAGGCACTGGTACATAAAGCTAGCATCGCCACCTTGACAGCGTCAGATTTAAAATAAAATGCTTTCAGTCATGAATACAAAACATAATTTACCTTTTCATAGTACTTCACTTCAGAACTCTCATGCTGCTACTGTCAAAACTTTACCTGAGCAATGCACTGCCAAATCAACTCATTCCAGATTGTCAGTTTACCTCACAGTGGCTTTCCATTGACTCACCTTACAAGGAAAGTTAAGCTGTTTGCTTTAATTGCCTCCCTTTTCAATTTTGTTTTCTTTTTATCCTCAGTTGTCTACTGAGACTAAAGCATTTAACTAGAGCAGAGAATTGCTCTTTCATGGTTTACTGCAACATCTTAGGTCTCCCCCCCAACCCTTGCATACTATTTTACACACACTTTCCTCCTCACTACCCAGGCAGTCTCCCCTGTCAGCTACTCCATCCTTCAGAACAACTGGCTGAGATCTGTGCTTGAAATCTGTACCATGGTAATCCAGAAGAGTTACTCTGCTCCTGCATTAATACTGTACCAGTGCTTAAACACAAAAGCTTACTGTAAGCTATGGATGTCAGTTAGATTGAAATTGGATGTGAAGGTTCCAAGGAGACTTGCTGGGTAACAACTGATTCATTGTGACTCTTTTTATAGTTGGTCATGATGCGTACAGTATGTGAAGTTCCCATCTGCGCTGGTGTCTGCCCACCAGCCACCCTGCCATGCTAGCAAAACTGGCTCCAGTGTTGATCACAATTGGAAAGGAACTGCAGATGCCTCCCTTTAGTCCAAATTCCTTTTGACAATGTTCACATCCAGTTAGGGCCCAAAGTGCTTGTACTTGTCAGTTGGGATAAAGAATGAAGAAAACAGTCCCATTTTCCCCCCAGAAAGGGAAACAGAATCGCCAAAGGAAATATTTTCTTGTCTCCTTTCCCTCCATATCCTGACATCTGTATCTCTCTCCCCCCACCTCAAATCCTCTCATCCCACCCTCAGTAGAAATATTTTCCCCAGAGATGTGATGGGTTTTCAGCTGGCATGCTAGGCTCTTATTTACAATTCTGTTTTGTTTGCTTGCTTCCTGATGGTAACAATCATCATCATCTGGAGGGCAGAACAGGTTACAGAAAAAAGGTACAACCTTGCTGCATACGTAAACAAACAAACAAACAAACCACAATCTGTTGATATCTATGCAATAACAGGACTCAGCAGTCCTATTCTCCTGCTGCTTCCTTGTCTTATTCATACAAATGAGCAACAACATTTTCACACATGAACATGAGCATCAGCATCATTTTCCTCCTTACCTGTGAGATGGATTTTTCTTGGTCTTTTCAGCAAGAGTGGTTACTTTGGCAAAAATTATTTTTGTGAGAATTGTGTAGGAGCCCAGTTGCACAAACATATGACATCTGCTGCCCTGTCACATGGACTCTTAAAAATTAGAGGCACTGGATGGGTTATTTGCATCTTTTGGGGGAGGGGAGAAGGTCTGTCATCCAGTCCTTCTGTGCTTACTATTTGTGTATGTGCTTTGTTCCAGAAAAGGGGAAAAAATCAGTAGTTTTGCATAGAGACATTTTTTCACAAATGCTGGAAACATTAGTTTAAAAGAAAACCACTTCTTTCTTGTTGGGACTAATTTCTTGTGTAAGATGGAAATTTCTCAGCAGGCTGTCTTGGCATCTGTCTCACTGAGAGTGAAAAGTTTTGCAAATGTTCTTTACCCTTCTACTCAGATGTAGCTACTGATGGTTTGTAGCTTCTGCAAAAGAGGGGCCCACCCCGCAGGGTTTCTGACATTAGACAAGGGACTCTTGCCCAGTGGGCAAGTCTCATTTTCTCAGCTTCAGAGGAAGGCAAAGGCAAACCCCCTCTGAGCAAATTTTGTCAAGAAAACCCTGTCAAGAAAAATCTGTGGTAAGTTCATCTTAGGGTTCCCATAAGTCAGAAAAATGTAAAGGCAACACAACAAAAAAGAAGAAAGATTTACCATACATTGTGTGCAGATAACATAAAAAGTATGGTAAAATAGCCATTAGGGACAAATGAGATGTGTTTATAAATGCTTCTTTGTATTTAATGTGAATATATATATATATATATATATATATATATATATATATATATATATATAGTAAATACCATTATCAAGGGGAGGGGGAAAATCAATTTCTGCAAGAATCATTTCAAGGAAGCAAAGGGTCCCATTCTTCTACCATGTCTGCTGTGATCCTGGTGATAATTAAACCTTTGGACTAATGTAGGGAGCCTGGCATTGGTGCCATGTCACAAGATAGGAATTTCTAAATGGAATTTACAAGGAAAATCAGGTTACAAATTGCTATCTCCTCTTCAGAAAGTGATAGGAATCCACAAGAAAAGTTAATAGAATCACAAAATTGGAAGAGACCACAAGGTCCATCCAGTCCAATCCCCTGCCATACAAGTACACACAGTCAATGCAGTCCTGACAGATGGCCATCCAAAGAAAACCTCCAAAGAAGGAGACTCCACCACTTTCCAAGGCAGCATATTCCAATGTGAATCACCCCTAACTGTAAGGAAGTTCTTCTCAATGTTTAGGTGGAATCTCCTTTCCTGTATTTTGATTCTATTCAATAGTGGAATATACTGCCTAAGAGTGTAGTGGAGTCTCCTTCTTTGGATGTTTTTAAACAGAGGCTGGATGGCCATTTGTCAGGAGTCCTTTGATTGTAAGTTTCTGTAACACAGGGGGCTGGATTTGATGGTCCATTAGGTCTCTTTCAGATCTATGATTCTATTATTCTATTGCTCTATGTCCTAGACTGTGGAGTAGGAGAAAACAAGCTTACTCCAGCTTCAATATGACATCCCTTCAAAATGGCTTCTTAACCTTCTCTTCTCCAAGTTAAACATGCCCAGCTATCTGAGCTGCTCCTCACAGGGCATGATTTTCAGACCATTTATCATTTTGGTAGTCCTCCTCTGGACATGCTCCAGCTTGTCAATATCCTTCTTGAATTGTGGTTCCCAGTACTGGACACGCATTCCAGGTGATTAAAAAAGAATAGAATGGTACTATTATTTCTCTTGATCTAGATACTATACTTATGTGGCTTTCAGCATATGCTGAAAGCCATGCTGAAAGAAGGCTTGGAGCACCCCAGAAGGGGTAATGGTACGCGTGCTGTGCCACAGGCAGAAGCCCCATTCTTTTGAGTGGGGCTCAAGAATACCCAGAATTTCCCTTATGCAGATCCCCCACATAAGGGAAGGGCCCATTGTACTCCTATTGTTGCAACCTAAAATTGTATTGGCTTTTCTAGCTGCCACATCACACTGCTGACTCATGTTCAGTGTGATAAACAAGTGGAAGCCATACAATTAATGGTAAAAGTCCTGTAGAAGGACAGAGAGGTTAACCCATGAATATGAATGTTTGTGTGCACTTGTGTGTGTGTGTGTGTGTGTGAGGAGAGGGGAGTATAAGAGAGAAACTGTGGATAAGGGAACGCTGTATGTGAGGCTGCATTTAAGTGTGTGGAGAAGGGGAAGGCTAGCTCTGGCATTTCTCATTCTCATAATTCCTTAGTTCCTGCCTGACATAAAGTCACTGGCACACAGCCACATGTGAAACCCATGGGCGAAAAGGTTCTCTGCGCTTGCTTAAAGAGTTGCAAAATAAATGACCCAGTGCAAGATTTAAAAATACTGTTCCATGTCCTATTACAAATTCAGTACATTCCATTTCCACATATTCTAGGAAATTTTCCATTGGTAGATTTATTTGATTTGTTTGAAGTGTTATCCTTTTGATGGCTAAGCTCAGGAATTCCATTACATGTGGAAGGTGGGTGGTCAGTTTAAATTATTTTAGCTCATTTGAGGTAACTTAACCATAAGAATCTGAATAGGCTTTAATTAACGGCTTCTTTCTCTTCAGGCCACTAGTGAAAAGTTGATAATGCATGAAGGTGGATGGGGAGCTAAATTTGCACTTCTTTGAATGTTGAAAGAACAGTGGTAGCACCCAACTGAGCTTTTACAGAATCCCATTATTTTACAACTTGATAGAGACATCAGACCCACTTAATTCCCTAGAGGAAGAATCCCAGAGAGAAAAGTGGTGAAAGAAAGACTAGCCAGGTAAAAACACAGAGAGGGCACTTGCAGTGGAACTTGTGTGCATGCATGTCTATGTGCCTCCAAGTTGCCTGTTGATTTATTGCAGCCCCATAAATTCCACAGAGTTTTCTTAGGCAAGTAATAATTATCAGAAGTGGTTTTACCAGTACCATTCTCTGAACTATAGTCTACAGCACCTTGTATTCATCAGCAGTCTCCCATCCAAGTACTAACCAAGGCTGACGCTGACCCTGCTTAGCTTTCAAGATCAGATGGGATCTGGTGACTTTG
This sequence comes from Sceloporus undulatus, assembly GCF_019175285.1. NCBI lineage: Eukaryota > Metazoa > Chordata > Lepidosauria > Squamata > Phrynosomatidae > Sceloporus > Sceloporus undulatus. The sequence continues at coordinate 174,457,741 of NC_056522.1, read as the reverse complement.
GGGTATTTAGATAGCTTTGCAATGGGATGCTCTAGGGATGGCATTGGGATGGTCATAAATATTCATTTTTTTTCATTGAAAGGAAAAAATAATGATGATATTTAATAGGCAATGTACCTATTAGTTTTGTTATTTTTGTGTATTGCCTGGGTATTATAGTGTGTGATTGTTTAGAAAATTGGAAATACTGTAGCGCCAACCTACCAATTTTATTTATTACATTAATACTTACTCTTCTTCTGAGAAATCTGAGGCAGTATATGCAGCCCTTCCATTTCATCTTCACAACAATTGCATGTGTTAAGTTGAGAGATAGTGACTGGACCAAATTCATAAGGAGCTTTGAACCAAGGTGCTCACCAGTCAAAGAGGCTATCTCAATATTTGGCAACCTGAATATTCTCAATATGTGAGGAAGGGATCCCACAGTTGGTCACAGCAACAATCACCAGCCATACGCAATGGCAACCTCCCACATAGGTGATTGTACCAACAGAACTGTATAATGTTTTTAGATTTTTGGATCTCATCATTAGGCAAGATGCGGTATTGCACAGAACAGGAAGCTGTCTGCATGTTTAGAATCTTAAGATGAAATAGTTTGCAGACATTCAAATGAGGCTTTGCCATAGTGGTTTACCTATGGGGGGAGCGAAAACATGGCCCCTCCCAAATAAGAATTCTATTAGTGATGTGAGTGAGGCTCTTCCAGTTGCAGCGCCAAGGTGCTAGGAGGTGAAAAGCTTAGCTCGGTCTCCGATCGACCACTATGGAACCCGTTTACTGTCCCAACTCACTATCTGTTGGAGGTACAGAGGGTATCCAAGCCGGACAAGGCTTGGTTCGAGGGCCCGTTGGGGGTTCGAGAGTCCTTCCCTAGCTCCTTCTGCCTCAACAAGAGAAGGGGGAGAGAGAGGACTCAGCGAGAGCCGAAGAACAGCCGACGCAGTGACTTTGATGTCTGTTTAGACACCAGTCTCGGTAGCAACTTTTTCAACTGTTTGTATCCCTGGTGGCGACCCAGACTGGGATTATTGTTTGTTTACGAGGAGCAGTGGACTTGAGAAGAGCTTGACAAAGCACCAAATGAAACTCGGTCTTCAAGACAAGGGGGATTTGGGAAGAACAAGTGGTGAGACATTTGGATATTGAAAAGGATACAAACTAACACTGTAGACTGAGGGAGGGGCTGAGTACAAGTTCAAAGCATACTTTCATAGACTTGGCCTATTTGGCTGGAAACTGAACTGTGGTTTTTGAAAATAGGGGAAATCTATGGGGGGAAAAGAAGAGGATGTGGAAAGATTTTATTTTTGCTACTCTTTTCTTTTTACATGGCTGAAAAGATTGCCTACAGGTGTAAAAGAAATCAGGTGAAGCTCAATTAGACTGGGGAGTAGCCCTTGTACACCTGACAGTAGCAGAAGCTGTACTACTATCTTCACAACTGAGTCTTGTATATTGTTTGCCCATTCTAAATGGAAACAAGGAACACCAGAAACAGGAAGGTTAACAAGAACTGGACTCAGCAAAGCCAACAAGGCCAGAGAAGGGGATCATCAGACTGTATGAATAAACAATCTGATATAAACACAATCATTTTAGAAGAGCTCCGGGAATTTAAGAAAAACTTTAAGTTGGAAATACGGGAAGAACAAAAAAGGCAGGCCGAGGAGGAGGAGGCTGGGCACGCGTCCCAGCCCCCTTCCCTTCGGCCCTTTCCTCCATGCAGAAGGGCTCCATGGAGCCCTTTCGCGCCGAGGAAAAGGAAGCTGGGAGGAGGAGCCAGACGTGTGCACTGTCTCCTCCTCCCAGGTGCCATTTTCTGGCTTCCGAAAGGCCCGAAAATGGGAGGAGGTGGAAGGGGCACGCGCCCGTTCCGCCTTCTCCCTCACCCCCTGTGTCTGGCGAAATGGCAACGCATGCCACCCGTGGCATGCATGCAACGGGTTCGCCATCACGGCTATAGACTCTCAGTTAAAAATGAGAAGAAATTTGGACTCAAGAATAATTAAGAAAATTTCTAGGGAACAAAAAGAGATGTTAAATGCTAAGATAATTAAACAAGAAATAATTGCATCAATATCCAAATTGAGAGAGGGGAAATCCCCAGGAGTGGACAGTATTACTGCTGCCCATTATAAAAAAAAATCATTCAGAACTACGTACTTGACCCTCTGTATATTGTTTAACTCCATAAACTCAGAAGGGGTTCCCCAATCATGAGAACTGGCCAGTATTACATTAATACCCTATGAGGGGAAGGATAGTTTGTTGTTGACTGATAACAGACCAATAAGCTTACTTAACTCTGATTATAACATATATACGCAAATACTGGCAAATAGACTGAAGGAGATCTTAAATTCAATAATTGGAAAGGAGAAAAACGGATATTTACCAGGCAGACAAATTAGGAACATTAGAACAATACTTAACTGCTTATAATACTACCTGGTAAAAAATGAGGAAAAATGTGCTCTAATTGCTATAGATATGGAGAAAGCTTTTGATAGTGTAAGATGGGATTTTCTAATAGAAGTGTTAAAAAGAATGGAAATGGGAGATAACTTTATAAATTCCATAATGCAGATATACAATCATCAAAGAGCTTACTTAACCACAAACAAAGGAAGGTCCCAGAAATTCATTATAGACAAGGGCACAAGACAAGGGTGTCCTATTTCTCCTCTCTTATTTATAACTGTAATCAAAAATTTTATCTCTTCTATTAATAACACTCCAAAGATAAAGGGGATTAAGATGAAAGGACAAGAAATTAAGATAAGAGTCTTTGCTGATGATGTGGCAATAGTTTTGGAGGTTCCAAATCAAGGCATAGAAACCCTGTTACAGACTTGAAGATACAATCAGCCCTCGCCTTATGCGGGGATCTGTTCTGGATCCCTCCACGTAAGGCGAATTCTGCCTATGCTCAAGCCTCATTGGAAACAATGGGGCTTGTGCACGGGGCGCAACAGGCACGTGCACCCATTCAATTGAATGGGACGCACCACCCTATTCAATTGAATGGGACGTGCCGCCCCTTCTGCCCCCGCACGCCCCCCGGCTTGAGCACGTAAGCTCAAGTCCGCGTAAAGCGTGCCCGCATATGACGCGGGCGCGCTGTATTTAAGTAGAGTGTTGATGTTAACCTGACCTGTCTGGTTTAACCACTATCATAACTTGGGTGACCAGAAGTTGATAAAGGTGCAAGAAGCAAGAATTGAGGTAGGGTGGGGGAACCATGCTCAGCTTTCTTTTCTTACCCGCCCTTCCCCCCTTTTTTGTACAATCTTGAATTATGAAATGATCTGCTGCTCTCAAAACTTTATACTCTTTGTGACCTTTGAGTTGGCCTAATAAATGTATGATACTCAGGCCCGGTACATACTGCCAGAAAGTGGCAGTCTGGGGCTGATTTTAGGGCTCAGGGGTGAAGAGGGTCAAAACAAAAAAACAGAAAACAGCTTCATTTATATACCACTTCATACTGAACTAACAGTGTCTAAGCGGTTTACAACTGTAAGCTAATTGTCCCCAACAATCTGGGTACTTATTTTACCGCCCTCGGAAGGATGCAAGCCTGAGTCGAGCTTGAGCCCTTTTGCTGGTCTTGAACTCGCAACCTTATGGTTTTGAGTAAGTGGCTGCAGTACAGGCATTTAACCACTGCGCCATCATGCTCCTGAGACCTACCATGCACCACTTGCACCATCATGGGTTGGCCCCATCCACATGCAGGTGCAGCGTAGCGTCCAAACCTCACCGTGCCATGCCTGAGTCATTGGTGCACTCAGCACACGGACTAAAAAGTCCTGATGGAGGCCGCAGCGTTTGGATGCTGCATCCTCTGTATGGGGCAGAAAGAGGAGGCTTCTCGGCACTCCTTTCTGCCTGCCTGTATCGGGCCTCAGATGAATTTATGAACTTAAATGGAATGTGTTCTATTGGAAACAATTCTGACACTGGGAAAGTCACTGAAACATTTGCTAAAGATTAAAAAAATAATTCTCTTAGGTAATGATACCTGCATTTTATAATAGTGCAGTTCAAAGCAGCACTATAAAACCCTATCATTTTCATGCTTTTCATGTTGATCTGGACTTTAAGGCTCGATAAAAAGCATAAAGCAGAATTGTTTTCATATAGAATATCTGGTAGTATTTCACAAAGGATCACTGATAAAAAGCAACTTCCATCTCTAAATATAGCCATTTAGGCTTCTATCTTTTGAAATCTTATTATTGTTAATGCTTCACAATCATCCAGTCTTCTTCTTAGGTCAAAATGTTTACATGGCTAATAGCTTCGTAAACGTTTATTTCCTACTTATTCAAAATGTAGAATCAACAAAATAGAACACCTTTAATGTGATGCAGAATTCATTGTGATTTTATGGATCATATCACAAGAGAGAATTTTCAAATCTGAAGACTAGCAGACTTCCATCTACAACATATTAAAAGTAATCCTATAATAGTAACAATTCTCCTGTACGCTTTGTGACACAATGACTGTTCAGATTTTGATAAATATTGGACGTATATAGATGTGTGTGTGTGTGTGTGTGTGTGTGTGTGTGTGTGTGTGTGTGTGTGTGTATGCACATCTGGAGACCAAACAGCAATCCTTGCAGTGACAACCCTTGGATTCTCCACAGCCAACGAAATTTAGGACTCAAAGGTCAGCAGGAGATGCTTTTATATGTTTTAAAAACATTTTGAGTTATAGGTTAAATGGGGTGGCCACAACTT